>NC_134353.1:748738938-749047688 GCF_048569485.1 Anomaloglossus baeobatrachus
GGAGGGGACAGGAAGCCGTAAGGAGCTTGTTAGCGCTGCATTTAATAAAATTGGCAAGGTAATCTATTATTACTATATATTAGCTTGACACCTATAATGAAGGTTATGACAAGGATATCATCTATGTTGGGGGGGCTAGGACTGGGAGTTTGGAGGGGGGATGGTGCAGGGGGGGAGGAGGAGGGTAGTAGGGCGGGAGGGAGAAGGGGAGGGAGTATTCGGATGAGGAAATGAGTAGGGGAATCCTTGTATTATGTTAGTAGCAATATTCATAACAACATATCAACATATTTCTTAGAGATCATTAAGAAAACCAGAATATATCATTTAGACAAACGGTACTTTCGGTCTGAGACCACAACTGTTAAACCTGCAGTGTAATAGATACTTAAGTTCAGGTTATGTCGGTTTCTTCTTGCGGAGGTTGGTTCTTGTCTGCTTTCTTTCTGTGTCGTTGTGGCTTGGGTGAACCCGCCTTGTGCCACTGATAGGGGTCTTGCAATGGTTGAAGATAGGAAGCTGAGTGAAACTGTTCCATATCTGGGTAGGCTGCCATGTCAATATCCAGGGTCTTGCATATTTCTTTGACCTCTTCAGTTGATCTCGCTGTCAATTTCTTTCCTCCAGCCGTGACGAAGATGCCAAAAGGAAGCAGCCAACGATACCGATACCCTTTTTGTAGTAGGGTGTCTGTAAGGGGTTTGAGCAGCCTCCACCAAATAGCCTTAAAGGGGTACCTTCATATTTGATTTCCTCCGCTTCTCGGGCCCTTCTCAGGATGAGGTCTTTTGACCTAAAGTCCAGAAAGCGTCGGAGGACATCTCTCGGTGGGTCACCTTGTTGGGATTTTGGGCGGAGAACCCTGTGTACTCTGACCAATTCTATCTCGGCAGGGTCATCTTCTTGCAGGAGCGAGCTGAATATGTCCTTCGCCGCTGTGGCTAGAACCTCATAGGCTACTGACTCTGGGAGGTCTTTTATACTTATATTGTTTCTACGCTCTCGATTTTCATGGTCTTCCAATGTCGAGTATATGTTTTGGAGCTGGGCCTCGTGGGCTGATATGTTCTCTAACATATTGTTGGAATGTTGTATTATAGATGATTGGCTGCTTTCCATCTCCTCCAGCCTGTGTCCTTGTTGGTTTAAATCTTGTTTTATCTCCCCTAGCCCCTAGCTCTTTTCCTATGGGTTCTAGCGCTTTGGTCAGGATATGTTTTATGAAGGAGCGAGTGACTTGATGTTCACGTGGACTTCCTCGTGTGTCCGAGTCAGACATAGGTTTAGAGTCCGTGTCCTCCTCCATTTGTGTTGTTGTTTGCTTGGGTGACTTAGCAGCATCCAGGATCTTGGCTTGCTTTTTCAGGAATTTATCCACATCCGCTTGTGTGACAGAGTTAGTGGACTTATTGGTGGCTCATGGTGTTCTGCTGTTGGGTTTCTTCATGATCTCTGCTCACTGTTTATTATTCATATATGTAAGAGGGGGGGTTGTAGGCTAGCACTTTATTCCCCCCAGGTCATACAGCAGGTTTCAGTTAGTCAGCCATGCTTTTTAGAGAGAGCGCCCTTTTAAGCTGCTGCTTTAGTGCAAGTGTATTGTAATTTTAGCTTGAAATTATTACTGTGTGGATCTGTGGCGCCCTGGACAAGCCAGGGGCCACAGAGAACAACACTTACACACCCCACACTCCCGGTCAGGCACACCAAAGTCAGACAAAAACCCTTGTTGCCTTCCTCCAGGGGCTGATGTCCACACCAGGGGGTGGGCCAGGCGGTTGGCCCCGCCCACCGAGGAGTTCACAGTCCTGGAGGCGGGAAAAGCAGGGCAGATAGAGTTTGGAAGTGAAAGTGGAAGGAAGGAAAGTGGTAGTAGAGCAGACTGAAGTTGGTCCGGGTGTGTGGCCCGGACGGAGCAGCAAGTTTGGCAGATGGTGGTGACTGTCTGCAGGAGTGGCCTATCGGAGTCTACCGTAAGGACCGTGGACGGGCGGTGGCCCGGCGGTACCGGACCGGTACGCAAAGAGAAGTCAGCACCATCCGGCAGGGGCTTTCGGACCCCGGCAAGGCTAGGAGTCGCCGTGAATTTGCCAAATCCGTTAGCGAAGGGAACCTCCTGGGTTTCCCAGCAGCCAAGTCCCGACAGAAGGCAACCGTCCAACCGAGAGAGGGAAACACAGTCACCGCCAAGGCTAAAGTTCCCAGGGCCAGAGCCTGCGGGCAAAAGGGGCTCCTCCAGCACCCATCCAAGCTGGGGAGCGGGTTACCGGTGGGAACCCATTGGAACCGTTTACAGTACACAGGTGCAGGGAAAGGCAGTCACCATCAACCTGCTGGGAGAAACAACACCACAGCCGTCTGTGGGACCCGTCCATCCAGCCGTGTGTTTTACCGAGAACTGTGTCCTCATCATTGGCTGAGTGAGTACCACCGTGCCGTGCGGCACAGCGCTGCCCCCGCGACCCTGCACCTGGCCAGGCCCCGTAACCCGCCTGCCATCCATCCCTACCCCATCACTGGGCCCCGGGACAACCAACCCCCTACCCACGGAGGGGAGAACTAACATCAAAGCTGCTCCCTGTCACCGCTCCCGGGATCCCCGTCCAGAGCAGCGGTGGTGTCACCAACTTCACTACAACCGTGGGTGGCGTCACGGACAATAACCAAATCCCCACAATCCAATCAATTCCCCCTTTTCACTCACGGGTGAGGAGCGCCGCTCGAGTCCCCGGGATCCGGCCCACCGCTCGAGCCACCACCGAGCAGCAGCAGCCGCAGCAGCAGCGGCCGGACCCGAGCAGTGGGAGAGTGCAGCGTCCCCTCCCCCACCCGCGACAACTTGGCGTCACGAACAGGATCCTACCGTTCTACCAACTGGTGGAAGTGCGCCTTGTGTAACCGCCGGAGGTGTCCGGCCGAAAAATTTGTGAAGCTGCCATCTTGGTCGCGAAGAATTCCCGCTCGAGCGTCTCCTCGAGTAGTGGAGGTGCGAAGGCCAAAACCCCGCCCCTGTAGAGGAGGGGCCGGAAAGAGACTAAGGGGGACACAGATGGAGAGATAGCGGCGTCCTCGAATTGGAGCGCGGGAGTGCCCGCTACCGGAGCGTCCAAGCTCTGGGGGAACCGAGGAGGAGTAGCCTTTGAAGACTGTGGCCCGGGTGAGCTCCCCGCCGGGACCGCTGCGTGGCTGCAGCGGGAGCTGGGCCGGTTCTGCTTGAAGGTGAGGGCGCAGAGCCTGCAGCAGCTCTGGACTGGAAGGCGGAGATGCGCAGGATGGTTACCGTAGTGGGTGCCCGTGAGCAAGGGGCCGCTGCGGCCGTGCCGCGTCGCGACCAGTCCACCCAAACCCCAGAACCAGCCCTGATTGCATGGTAGCCGGGGGCCGATACCGCAGCCGGAGGCCCAGAGAGAATGTCGCTGATGGAGGAGGGGGTTCTGACCACGCTGCCCCCGCCACCGTTCTTAACGGCCGTCAGTGGTTCTGGGCTGAACTGCCTGTGGAAGGAGAACCCGATGTATCGACCAGTACCCGAGTGGGCTGACCCCCTGCGGTGGTAGCCGCTCAAGAGGCAGCGGAGTCCCGTTGCAATTGTCCCCCGTTGGGACCACCAGTGTTGACAGTACCGTTTAAAAGAATGATAAGTAAATGATTACCGTGAAGTTTACCTGATTGTCAGCCTGATTGAGACCGGTCGTTGCCGGCACCGTTGTCCCCGTGGGGACTGTCTACAAGTTTTGCATAAGGGACTCCTTATGGACAAGCCTGAGAACTAGCAAAGCAACCACGAACTTGTGGCTTGTAAATAAAAATGTTGTTTTGTGGCTTTCACCGTTGCCGCCTCCGGAGAGGCAGATTTGAGGAAGGGCCCGCAGTGGAGCGGGCTGGGGCCCAGCCACCACCGGAACCAGTGGCGATCCTCTGGGGGTTTCAGAGGGTTCCCCATGGATGTGGGTCCCCTGAAAAGGACAGAACCCGCTCGGGTAACTTGTGCTGGACTGGGGTCAAGGGGTGCTGCCTGTTTGCTTAGGGGCAGCATCAGGGCCAGGTTGCTTGGGTTGGAGAGAGCGGAAGCCATAACCATTTGCAACGTTAAAGTAAGAGTACCTCCCGATGTGGGAAGATGTTATTTTAATTGTAATCTCTGTTTTACCGTTTATCTTTTCAGTTGTGAAAATAAAACCGGTGATGGACGGGCAGCCCGCGGACGGTCTGCATTTTACTAAGGGAGAATGTGGCGCCCTGGACAAGCCAGGGGCCACAGAGAACAACACTTACACACCCCACACTCCCGGTCAGGCACACCGAAGTCAGACAAAAACCCTTGTTGCCTTCCTCCAGGTGCTGATGTCCACACCAGGGGGTGGGCCAGGCGGTTGGCCCCGCCCACCGAGGAGTTCACAGTCCTGGAGGCGGGAAAAGCAGAGCAGATAGAGTTTGGAAGTGAAAGTGGAAGGAAGGAAAGTGGTAGTAGAGCAGACTGAAGTTGGTCCGGGTGTGTGACCGTCTGCAGGAGTGGCCTATCGGAGTCTACCGTAAGGACCGTGGACGGGCGGTGGCCCGGCGGTACCGGACCGGTACGCAAAGAGAAGTCAGCACCATCCAGCAGGGGCTTACGGACCCCGGCAAGGATAGGAGTCGCCGTGAATTTGCCAAATCCGTTAGCGAAGGGAACCTCCTGGGTTTCCCAGCAGCCAAGTCCCGACAGAAGGCAACCGTCCAACCTAGAGAGGGAAACACAGTCACCGCCAAGGCTAAAGTTCCCAGAGCCAGAGCCTGCAGGCAAAAGGGGCTCCTCCAGCACCCATCCAAGCTGGGGAGCGGGTTACCGGTGGGAACCCATTGGAACCGTTTACAGTACACAGGTGCAGGGAAAGGCAGTCACCATCAACCTGCCGGGAGAAACAACACCGCAGCCGTCTGTGGGACCCGTCCATCCAGCCGTGTGTTTTACCGAGAACTGTGTCCTCATCATTGGCTGAGTGAGTACCACCGTGCCGTGCGGCACAGCGCTGCCCCCGCGACCCTGCACCTGGCCAGGCCCCGTAACCCGCCTGCCATCCATCCCTACCCCATCACTGGGCCCCGGGACAACCAACCCCCTACCCACAGAGGGGAGAACTAACATCAAAGCTGCTCCCTGTCACCGCTCCCGGGATCCCCGTCCAGAGCAGCGGTGGTGTCACCAACTTCACCACAACCGTGGGTGGCGTCACGGACAATAACCAAATCCCCACCATCCAATCAAATCCCCCTTTTCACTCACGGGCGAGGAGCGCCGCTCGAGTCCCCGGGATCCGGCCCACCGCTCGAGCCACCACCGAGCAGCAGCAGCCGCAGCAGCAGCGGCCGGACCCGAGCAGTGGGAGAGCGCAGCGTCCCCTCCTCCACCCGCGACAGATCTCCTCCCCTCCTTTTCAACTTTTCACTGGGACTTGTAGTTCGCCACCAGCAGCCTCCTGCCCAGGGCTTGCAAGCTGCAGCGCTGATATTTCTCTGTTTGGCGTTTCCACTCCTGCGTCTCCCCACACCGATCCGCTCAAGGGGTTTCTCCAGCTCCAGGTCCCCCACCGTTCCCTCTCCCCCTGCTCCTCACCTCCCACGGGATCAGGCTCAGCTCCGTCTCCCACTTTCACTGGAATCAGGGTCACTGCGCGCTCTCCGCACCGGGTGTCCCACCACAGCTCACCTGGAACTGACAGGCAGCGTCCTCCCTCCTACGACCAGGACTCCAGGTTGGTAGCAACGCAAATGTGGCTGTGTCGGCGTCTCACTGAGGCCCGCGGGTCACCGTCGCAAGATGGCGGCAGCACCCGCCGGTCCCCGGCAGTCGCTTATCTTGATGAGGAGGTCAGAGCGGGGTAGCGGGGGGTTACTCGGTGAGTCACTAATATCTTCTGTAACCCTTCACCTCTGTCTGCTTCTGCGTCAGCCGCATCTCAGGTTGTCGTAGGCTCGTGGATTATTGTCACAAAATGGCGGTGGTGCACGCCGGTCCCCAGTTGTCACTTGCCTTAGTGAGGGGGATCTGGACTGGGTTGAAGGGAGGTTACATCGGGGGTCGCTGATGTCTCCGATGACACTCCTCCCCTGCTCGCTTCTGCTTCCAGCCGTGGCTCAGACTATCCTAGGCAGGTCTCCTCCGGCTGTACACTGCTCTAAGCCTCAGAGCGTCAGGGCCTCAGGATGGATCTTGGGCTCAGTTTAATGGGAAATAGCGCCTTCCCTTAGTGTGGCAACCTCTCTAGACGAGGTTATGGCTGTCTGAGGGTCGTGCGGGTGGCTGGGCTACTCCGATGCAGTTGGATTAGCAGGAGCTCCCATCTGCATGTCCAGCTCCTCCGGCGACCATCTTGGATCTCCGTTGCAATTGTTTTCTCATGCCGAATCAGTATAAGAAAAAAATTTGGTTATCACTGCCCTTTGAATAACATTGGTCCGAGAGCTAAGCGATAAGAAAATCGGATAGCATTTGTCTGATTTGTATGCTTGTGTGACCCTGGCCTAAAGGTACCGTCACACTAAGCAACTTACCAGCGATCCCAACAACGATAGGGATCGGTGGTAAGTTGCTAGGAGGTTGCTGGTGAGATGTCACACTGCGACGCTCCAGCGATCCCACCAGCAACCTGACCTGGCAGGGATCGCTGGAGCGTGGCTACACGAGTTGCTGGTGAGCTCACCAGCAACCAGTGACCAGCCCCCAGCGCCGCGTGGAAGATGCTGCGCTTGGTAACTAAGGTAAATATCGGTAATCAACCCGATATTTACCTTGGTTACCACCGCACGGAGCTACACGTGCAGAGAGCAGGGAGCAGCGCACACTGAGCGCTGGCTCCTTGCTCTCCTAGTTACAGCACACATCGGGTTAATTACCCGATGTATGCTGCAGCTAAATGTGCACAGAGCAGGGAGCAGCGCACAATGCTTAGCGCTGGCTCCCTGCTCTCCTAGCTACAGCACACATCGGGTTAATTACCCGATGTGTGCTGCAGCTACATGTGCACAGAGCAGGGAGCAGCGCACACTGAGCGCTGGCTCCTTGCTCTCCTAGTTACAGCACACATCGGGTTAATTACCCGATGTATGCTGCAGCTAAATGTGCACAGAGCAGGGAGCAGCGCACAATGCTTAGCGCTGGCTCCTTGCTCTCCTAGCTACAGCACACATCGGGTTAATTAACCCGATGTGTCCTGCAGCTACATGTGCACAGAGCAGGAGCCGGCACTGACAGTGAGAGCGGCGGAGGCTGGTAACAAAGGTAAATATCGGGTAACCAAGGACAGGGCTTCTTGGTTACCCGATGTTTACTGTGGATACCAGCCTCCGCAGAAGCCGGCTCCTGCTGCCTGCACATTTAGTTGTTGCTGTCACACACAGCGATCTGTGCTTCACAGCGGGACAGCAACAACTAAAAAATGGCCCAGGACATTCAGCAACAACCAACGACCTCACAGCAGGGGCCAGGTTGTTGCTGGATGTCACACACAGCAACATCGCTAGCAACGTCACAAAAGTAAACAGCAGATATGCTCATTTTATGCTTCACTCGGCTCTGGGCCGAGTGAAACCGAAAGTAATTTATGTCAGCTACAGGAGTCATCACATGACCCTGTGCTACCATGACAACCACCGGAAGTCATGTGATCACGTCACGTGACTTCCGGTATTGGGTGGTAAGTAAATGTTTACCGCCGATGCTGTTATAATGGTGCTGTCACATATTGATAGCGCCATTTAAGGGGTTAAACAGCACGAGCAGATAACGATTCTGCTCGTGCCTAGCAGGCACACATCTCAGCTGTGAAAATCAGCTGAGAAGTGCGCCGATTGCGGCATGCTGCCGCCGGCAGACCGCGGGCAGTAATACTATGACCGCTAGGACATAATGTTACTGCCCGCGGTCGTTAAGGGGTTAAGATTAAAAGTAAAATTGCCTTTATCAGTTTAATGTATGATATAGCTGAAAATATTAAAACTGCTGTGCGGTACGCCATCACAAGTAGTGTACGTCCATCCGAGACTACGATACATTTCTGCATTAATTTACGACATTTTTACAGCCCTGCTTAGCCACACCACCTCCTAATTATTTTCTCTTTTCAAGCCGTTTGGGGGACTGGTGTAAAAACGCTAAAAGTTGTTCTTTTGTCAAACAGATTAATAGCAGATTTTTTGTTTTAACAGCTTTATGAATCAAGGCCATGGGGTATAAAGAGGAGAGAAACATTGATGCGTGAATATTAATTTATTTTAGATAATCCTAACTTCAAATCCTCCGTTATTATATTACACACTCATGAGATATTAATGCTGTAATAATACAAGGCACACATTTACACTCAGTAGGGAAGTTTCATTGGCGTTATATATAACTGCAGAACATCAATGCCAATGAGAAATGTAAACTGTAAAGAATGAAGCCAGTGGATTCAGATGCAGTCATATAGTCAACCCCTAGAACTACAATGTTTCATAACAGTTAGTGTGTTTCTAGCTGGTAAGCTATATTCGTTAGCCCATTATCACTTATCAGAGGTGTAGCTAGGGGTTCAGCTCAAAAAAATCTGAGTGGGCCCCTGACAAGTAACCCTGATTACAATAGTGGGTAAAGGGGAACCTCAACAGATGACTGGGCTGTTACGAAGAATACATTTCTTACACAAAGGTGACCACTGATATTACCGCCATACAGTGACTGTATAGAGGTAGATACCACTCCTGCAAAACGTAAGAGATTACAGTACAGTTATAGATGGTGACTTACAGCTGACGTTCTTTCTTATGGAGTTGTTAACTTTTCCCATCTTTTGCAACTGGCCCAGATCGCCAAAAAATCTTCTTCCGGCCAGGACACATCTGCAAATTAAAAAAAAAAAAGACACATCAAACTTCTCAAATTTCCATCACTAATCTATTCCAAACCTGCACAAACTCCTCAACACACTGATTTGCTGCTGTATATGTCCCTATTACTACACCTGCTGTTTGACATAACAACAATGCCTTCCTAATAACGCCACCACTGTGCCCCTTACAAAGTAATAATGCCTCCTTTGTGCACTCTAGATGGCAAAATTGCCCCCTGGAAAATATTAATGCCCTGTGCAAATGCCCTAGAAAACAGTGTTTCCATTTCCCCCCTAGAAAGTAATAATGCCCCCTGTGTACCTTTGACAATCGCAATACCCTGAGTGCCCCATAACAATAATGCTTCTTAAGTGTCCACATAAAATTTAACAATGTCCTCTTAGCCGCCCAATGTACAGCTCCCCTATACACAGTATGATGTCCCTACACCTCTCCTATACATATTAAGATGTCCTCACAGCTCTCCTATACACAGTATAATGGGCCCAAAGCTCCCCTATACACAGTATAATGAGCCCACAGCTTTCCTATACATAGCATGATGGGCCCACAGCTCCCTTATACATAGTATGATGTCTACACTGCTTCCACAAAACACTGTATAATTACTCCACACTTTATAAAGGCCCCAACAATAGCCCTCAAACTGCATAATGGCCCCACGTTAGCACACTGTATAATGTATAATGCCCTCAACATTAACTCCCATGTATAATGGCTCTCACACTTTGAGGACCTCCCACACAGATGTCCCTACAATGTATGAGTGGCTCACCCACAGTATGACAGCCCCCCACATTGTATGAGGGCCCCTCACAGTAGTAGAGAAACTGTATAATGTCCCCACATTAGCTTATAAACTGTATAAAGGCTCCCCATTAGTTCCAAACTCTATAATGGCCCCACATTAGCTATAAAACTCTATAATGACCCCCACAATAGCCCGCAAGCTGTATAATGGCCCCCACCCTTTTAAGGCCCCCAAAAGTAGTCATTACAATGTATGAGAGCCTTCCCTACACTGTTTCAGGGAACCCACAGTAGCCCCCGCACTGCATGTTGGTACCCCATTGTTTTTTATGCCCCACAGTCCAGCACAAGTTTTAGTTATTATAACAAACATCATATACTCACCTAAGCCAGGATCCTGATGAGTCCATCGGCAAGACAATGCGCTGTTATAGCTGTGATAGCACTGACACATGTACAGGACATTGGAGTCCCAGTACGATGACATTTCCGCGCTGGGACTCTGATGTTCTGTGCGTATGCTTGTGCCTTGGCCACTTTTTCACCCTGCAGTTCTATAGACTGGAGGCTTAAAGTGCCCTGAGGTTTATACATCGGATAGCGGTAGTGCAGAGAGATCCTGTCTTCCTGCTCTACAGCACAGCTTAACTATACAGGCATGCTGTGCTTGCCGATATAGTTAAAGGGGTTATCCGGCTTCTTTTGACTTTTTTTTTATTACCCTATTGGGCTACATTGGGGCAGGTAAGTAGATAGTGAGCACTTACCTGCCCTGCTGTCAGCCCCTCTCCCCCGGCTCAGAGTGGTCATGTGACCGCTCCTGCCGCGATTTTGCTGCTTCCGGTCATTTCATGTCAACATGGGCAGGGCCATGTTGACATGCAAATCTGGAACAGCATGTCACCTCCCTGCTGGGCGAGTACAGTGTGATGAGCCCCGCCCCCCTTCCCTGCAACCTCCCACACATTCCCCTGCACCTCTTACTCTCCCTGCAACCTCCCCCTGCACTGCTGTGGGGTCCGTGACCTGGGGGAGGGGCCTGGCGGCGGCTGCAGCGGTGTCAGCGCCAGCACCGGCGGGCCCCTGCTCAGGATCGCACATTCAAATGTACCGGCATCACAGATCACAGATACCGGTACATTTGAAAGTGCTGATGAGAAGCAGCGCAGCGCTGCTTCTCATCACTGTCCCGCTGTCTGTGCTCTCTTCAGCACAGCGGTGACGTCACTACTGTGCTGATATGGCCAGAGCACAGACAGCGCGCGAACGTGCAGGAGCGGCGGGGACCGAGGATGGGTGAGTATGTACTCTCTACTTGTGTTCCCTATGGGGATGGGGATGGGGGGGTCGGTGCAGAGCGCCGCGTGCGGTACAGAGCCATATGTGTGTGTGTGTGCAGTGCAGAGCCATATGTGTGCATGTGGTATGCAGAGCTCGATGTGCGTGTGCGGTTCAGAGCCCGATGTGCATGTGGTGTGCAGAGCCATATGTGCGTGTGCGGTGCAGAACCATATGTGCGTGTGGTGTGCAGAGTTATATGTGCGTGTGCGGTGCAGAGCCCGATGTGCGTGTGCGGTGCAGAGCCCGATGTGCGTGTGCGGTGCAGAGCCATATATGTGCGTGTGGTGTGCAGAGCCATATGTGCGTGTGCGGTGCAGAGCCCGATGTGCGTGTGCGGTGCAGAGCCCGATGTGCGTATGCGTTGCAGAGCCATATGTGTGTGTGTGGTGCAGAGCCATATGTGTGCGTGTGGTGTGCAGAGCCATATGTGCGTGTGTGGTGCAGAGCCATATGTGTGCGTGTGGTGTGCAGAGTCCGATGTGCGCGTGCGATGCTGAGTCCGATGTGCATGTGTGTGGTGCAGAACCATATGTGCGTGTGTCTGGTGCAGAGCCATATGTGTGTGTGTGGTGTGCAGAGCCATATGTGCGTGTGCGGTGCAGAGCCCGATGTGGTGTGTGGTGCAGAGCCTATGGTAATCTCATCGCTGTCTGTGTGTGGAGGTTGGAACAGGTCCTGTAGGATTTTGGTGAGAAATCCTGTGAGGGCAAAATCCGCAGAGATATCTACGGACGTTTTACTTTCTGTTATTACTTTATGCAAAAAAAGGCTGTTTTTGTTTCTATTTTTCTTGAGCGATTTATGAGAGTTGAATAATCCGGCTGGACTTAAAAGAAAACTTTTTCTGCGTTTGCCTCAAACTCACAATCAAGCGAGTCAGAACTTCACACAACATATAAATAGTTATGCACAACTGATAAAGAAATATAATGTGTATTTTTTTATTATTATTGTTTTATTTTCAATGGGGCAAAATAAAACACAGGCACTCACAGGAAATTTGTCATGCCAGCAACAGGGGTCATTAGCTAGCCCCCGGCTGTCATGACAGCCCATCCGCAACCTGTGATCGCATCATGGGGCACCAGATGGCGGCTGGGGATGGCACAATTCCCACCGGCACGTGTTAAATTGCGCTGTCAGAGTTTGCACAATCTAACTAGTTAACCGGAGCGGGTGGATCTCCAATCCATCTGCGCCTGTTAGCTGCACATGTCGGCTGATTTGATCAGCATGTGTGCGGAATAATGCACGTTCACCAATCAAGCCCGCATTAATGAGATATACAGGATCCGTTACGTATAGATACATCATTGGTCGTGAAGGGGTTAATATTAACATATTAATTATAATTATTTTATATTAATCACTTAATATTGAGCAGAATTAAGTATGCTGACATCCCCCTATATACTTATGCGCCCACACACAGCCCCCTATATACAGTATGAGACATCACATAGCCCCCTGTATATACAGTATGAGCCCTCATAAAGCCTCCCTATATACAATATGAGCCCCTCTACACACCACATAGCCCCCTAAATACAGTATGAGCCCCCACATAGACACCAATATACAGTATATACACACATCCTATATGCATAAAAAAACCAAAACATATCTCGCTCCCATTCCCCTGGTCTCCGGTGCACTGACTCTCCGCACAGCAGACACGTCCTCCTTTTCCACCAGTGTATTCAACACGAGGATGTGGATGGTGGCGATGTCTGGCATAGGGAGAAGATGTTGAGCGGCAGAGGGCATGGTGTGGCCTGTGGCCGTCTCCTTCCTGCAGGCCACATCCTTGTCCTCCAGCTCTTCTACTTCTGCCCACGGGCCGCACTTTGCCCAGCTTTGATCTAATGTGTCAGACACCCTAACTGTTTGTGATCATTTACAGAATTTTTGCTGATATTTCAGACAGAATCTAACCAAAACTTCCCACATGTATTAAAGTACAATTAAAATTGTTACAGTATACAAATGAAATTGGTATGATAATATATTGAAGTTATTACACCATTTCAAGATTCTTGAAATGGTGTAAGATTATGATTTATTGTCTTTAGGATAGTCATCATTCTGAAATATTTACCATCCTATGAGCTTTTTGGTATATGTTGGTCCTCAGACACCTTAAAATGTTGTCCACTACTCACACAGCTCCTTCTCAACTACAATATTCCCCCACATACAGTAAAAACACCTATTGTTCACTTACGGTGCTGGCCCCGTTCCAGCGACATCTGCGTGGGGGCTCATGTGACTTTATGCCATTTCACCCTGATTTCTTCGAACATAACTGATATCCAGAAGAAGTAAAATAGCAGCAGCAGTTCCAACTTCCTCTGGATGTAAGTTTCAACTGAAGTAAGTGATAATGAAGTGGCTGCATGACTCAAGTGACATAACGTCACAATGAGCCCCAGGAGACACTGTGCTGACATTGCTGGAACGGCACCAAAAGTGATTATAAGGTGTTTTTTACCCTACGTGGCTAGAAGACAAAATAGGAGCACTCCATGGTGAAGTCCTGGTGATAAGAAACAGGGAAGAGTTAATGGAATCTGTGCCGGTCAGGCACAACTCTGATGAGAGAAGCAGTTAAGTACTATATCTTATATACACTGCTGCTCTACCTCTTAAAGAGTGGTTGATTGCAATTACAAGGCAAAATTATCAGAAACAAACGTTGTGGTGGGTGCTGTCACAATGAAGTTAAGGATGAGAAGGTGTAGAAAAGCAACCAACATTTAATAAGACACCAATGCATTTCCAAATTGAACAGATTTCTTCCTCAGGCTATCATCATTGATACAACATGTCTATCCATCCTGTGATTTCCATACCTCTATGACTTCCTCTTGAATTTTCAATTTCAAAGTTGAGGACTTTTGTATAAAATGTATTTTTCTTATTAACTGCATTAAAGCACCACTCCAGAATTTTTTTTATTTTTTTAATTCAGTGCTGAAGTGGTGCTTTAAATGTAAGTCCCCTGCCCCTGTCTTAGACATATCTGCCACTGTCTTCATCTTTTTCCAGCATTGCGCTGGTCGGTCTCTGGTTATATTCGTGACTTGCCGGCTGCTCCAGTGTTTCATGGAGCGCGCCAGAGGTTACAACTGAATGTGAGCCTCATTCCAAATTTGTTCTTGCTCTCATAGACATACATTGGGAGCTTGTGATGTAACGTTTAACTTGCGGGGAGGCAAAAGTTAGAAGCACAAAATGGCACCTCGACTGGAGCAACACGAAAGATGGATGAAGCCGCCGGAGGGCAAGTATAAGAATGGGGGCAAGGGACTTAGTTTTAAAGTGCCACTCCAGGGTTGGAAGAAACACCCGCTGGAGTGGTACATTAAAGGGAACCTGTCACCAGATTTGGCGACTATAAGCTGTTGCAACCACCAGTGGACTCTTATATACAGCAATCTAATGTGGCACCCCAGTGGTCACGGGAGCCACAGTGGTGGTGTTCTCCTCACCAGGATTAGTGCTATGCTTGGAGGCAATGTGGAGACCTCTCCTTATCAGGATCATCACATGAAACATCTCCTACTCCAGACTAGCAGGGGGAGCTCATAACCTGTTTTGAAGGGAGTCTCTGTAAATGCTGACCTGGGGTAAGGGTTAGAGTGAACAGGGAGGAAGTCAGGCAGAACAGTGTTGGTGAGGAGAAAGAGCGTTCGCTGTTTGAGAGTTTCTGCGTGAGCTTTTCAGGACCAAGCGCTAGGACGGGACACCGGGGTCCTCTGTTACTGGGTGCTAACGGCCCAGTAGCAAAACCCGGTGGACAAGAGATTCTACATCCCTGGCCCACCATTATTCCAAGACGCAGCAGCAATATAGAACCCGGGATCGCAGTAATACAAGCGGGTCCCATAACCGGTTCACGTTGCCAGTCACAGAGGACAGTCATCATCAAGTAGAGAGAAAGAAGGGGACGCTGTGCTGCTCCAGGCCGCAAGAGCTCCCACCAAGAGCGCATTAAGGAAGGCCTGCAACCCGCCAGGAAAGGAGAGATCCACGCTGCGTCTGGGCTGACCGGACCATGGTAAACCTGGACCATAACACCCGACTAGTAAAGCTAAAGAGGAAACTACCACCTTGTGTCATCCAGTTTCTGTCGGCGTCCCAGCCCTGCACCCCATTGCACCACTACAACCCTCCCAATCCTCCTGGGACTCAATCCGCCTATGGGGAGTGATCACACTTGAGCTGCACTACTACCAGCCCTAGCAAAGAATCTTGCAACAGCGGCTATTACTGGCTGCATACTACAGGTGGCGTCACGACAAACTCTCTCAAATACCCCGCTTCCCCCACCATTTACTGAATGCCTCGGGGCAACGGAACCGGGCAAGGCCACCCCGTGACAATGCCTGACCCGACCTGAAATGGCCCCACGACGAGTAGGTTAACCACCTGCCTCGTGGGGCACTACACTAACATGCTGTGTAGAACATAAAAATCACTTTATAATACTCACCTATGGGGCGGTGAAGTGCAGACTTATCGAATGGGTGTCTCTTCTCCAATACGGGAGCCAGATCTTTCGGCCATCTTTGTCCTCTTTCTTCTGAAGCCTAGGCGCATGACACATCCTACGTCATCCACACAATCTGGCATTGTGGTCCTGGGCTCTTACATACAGGATGTTAGAATGCTGTATATAAGAGCCCACTGGTGGTGACAGGTTCCCTTTAAGTTTTTTTTTATGGAGTAAAAAAGTAGAGCTACGTAAAAGGGAAACTCCTAGTTAATATTTTTTCTTAGGGAGTCACGTAGGATTTTGACCATCAGTTCCCTATAAATCTCTGACGGGTGCCTAGCAACAGGCCCTTGGTGCACGTTATTGAACCTAATCCCTACACTTAGCGAAAACTCACTGATGTCACTAAATACGTTTTTTTCATTTCATGGTATTCTCAAGAGAGAAGTGGGGGACCAGATAGATGAGATATTAGCTTATTCCCAACGGTTTTTTAGTTGTTAAGGAAGGTCTTGATTGAAAGAATTAATTACGCTCTGCAGACACGATTTATGGGAATAGTATTGCAGCCATTGGAACGAATGTGTAGTCTGGCAGAACTGTTTATGCGCGTATATCAGTTTCCTTGACTGCGGAGGAGATGTATACACTTTATGTATTTTAACAAACAGGTTGCATATTATTTCTATCACCCTCGTGTCAATGGAATTATATAAAGAAATGCCTAAAAACTGTAGCTCGGCCCCCTGACAGAGCGCTGCTATCAGTCATACTCAGGTGAGACCCCACAATACAATAGATGAAGGTGTGATTTTATGTAACCTTTTAATGAGTAATTCAATTTAGGATGAAAAATGGCTGCATTGGTATGAGAGTGTTAATGCTACAATTGTCCATCAAACATATGCAGTTCCTTTTGAGCTTCCTTCAATGGTGATTTGTAACATAACATTAGTGATCCTTTTCTGATACTGTCTTCCAAGTAATTTTTCTTTGGTCACTTGTTATGCCAGATAAGAAATAACGTTTGGAACTCCATTCTATGTCTGAACTGGGTGCAAAAACCTAAAAAAACATCACTATGGGGAGATAAGGTATGCACACCAGTGACTATGTAAGGGGAATACATGGAATAGCAGAAACTGCTGTGTGAATACTGACATGAAAAATTCAATAGCTATATATAAGAATGAAATGTGAAAAATGGAACCTGCATTACTGCCATGAATATATGAATAAAGAGAAATTTAGCTACTGAATTGATCAATGCAATAGAGCCCCAACACTACGCCAAAGTATTTCTCTACGTTGGGGTCCCTAGCGTGTGTGTGTCCTCTCATGCAGTTAAAAAACTTACCGTGTATGGGAAGCTGAGACCCAGGCTATATATACGATGTGGATTGGCAATAGGTGTGTATGGGGAGGGTTCACAAACGAAAAACTACTAACAAATAAGAAATAACGTTTGGAACTCCATTCTATGTCTGAACTGGGTGCAAAAACCTAAAAAACATCACTATGGGGAGATAAGGTATGCACACCAGTGACTATGTAAGGGGAATACATGTAATAGCAGAAACTGCTGTGTGAATACTGACATGAAAAATTCAATAGCTATATGTAAGAATGAAATGTGAAAAATGGAATCTGCATTACTGCCATGAATATATGAATAAAGAGAAATTTAGCTACTGAATTGATCAATGCAATAGAGCCCCAACACTACGCCAAAGTATTTCTCTACGTTGGGGTCCCTAGCTTGTGTGTGTCCTCTCATGCAGTTAAAAAACTTACCGTGTATGGGAAGCTGAGACCCAGGCTATATATACGATGTGGATTGGCAATAGGTGTGTATGGGGAGGGTTCACAAACGAAAAACTACTAACAAATAAGAAATAACGTTTGGAACTCCATTCTATGTCTGAACTGGGTGCAAAAACCTAAAAAAACATCACTATGGGGAGATAAGGTATGCACACCAGTGACTATGTAAGGGGAATACATGTAATAGCAGAAACTGCTGTGTGAATACTGACATGAAAAACTCAATAGCTATATGTAAGAATGAAATGTGAAAAATGGAACCTGCATTACTGCCATGAATATATGAATAAAGAGAAATTTAGCTACTGAATTGATCAATGCAATAGAGCCCCAACACTACGCCAAAGTATTTCTCTACGTTGGGGTCCCTAGCTTGTGTGTGTCCTCTCATGCAGTTAAAAAATGTGTAGTCTGGCAGAACTGTTTATGCGCGTATATCAGTTTCCTTGACTGCGGAGGAGATGTATACACTTTATGTATTTTAACAAACAGGTTGCATATTATTTCTATCACCCTCGTGTCAATGGAATTATAAAAAGAAATGCCTAAAAACTGTAGCTCGGCCCCCTGACAGAGCGCTGCTATCAGTCATACTCAGGTGAGACCCCACAATACAATAGATGAAGGTGTGATTTTATGTAACCTTTTAATGAGTAATTCAATTTAGGATGAAAAATGGCTGCATTGGTATGAGAGTGTTAATGCTACAATTGTCCATCAAACATATGCAGTTCCTTTTGAGCTTCCTTCAATGGTGATTTGTAACATAACATTAGTGATCCTTTTCTGATACTGTCTTCCAAGTAATTTTTCTTTGGTCACTTGTTATGCCAGGGCTAGAATTATAACTAAAACTTGTGACACGGCATCCATGTGGTCATCCATAAACAGTTAAGGCCACTTTACACGCAGCGACATCGCTACCGATGTCGCTGCCAATTGCTCCCGCCCCCGAGGTTTGTGTGTCATGGGCAAATCGCTGCCCATAGCGCACAATATCGCTATTACCCGTCACACGGACTTACCTTCCCAGCGATGTCGCTGTGGCCGGCTAACAGCCTCTTTTCTAAGGGGGCGGTTCGTGCAGCGTCACAGCGACGTCACACAGCAGGCGTCCATTAGAAGCGGAGGGGCAGAGAGCAGCCGCATGAAAGACACGCCCACCTCGTTGCTGGAGGACGCAGGTAAGGTGTTGTTCCTCATTCCTGGGGTGTCACACGTAGCGATGTGTGCTGCCTCAGGAACGACGAACAACCTGCGTCCAGAACGAGCAACGATATTTTGAAAATAAACGACGTGTCAACGATCAACAATCAGGTGAGTATTTTTGATCGTTAGCGGTTGCTTGTACGTTTCACACGCAATGACGTCGCTAATGAGACCGAATGTGTGTCACAAATTTAGTGACCCCAACAACAGCTCATTAGCGATGTCATGCGTGTAAAGCAGCCTTTAGGCTAAGTATTTGGTGTATATTCTTTAAAAATGCAGCGTATTACAGTAATAGCAAAGTGGATGAGATTTATAAAAACCTCTGTGCTCTTTTTTATGCTACCAAAACTGACCTGCGGTGCGCTTTTCAAATCTGCAATATGTCAATTTCTCTTGCTGTAAATATGTGGATTTTCCCCATAGACTTGAATGAGATGAGAAAAGTCTGCAAATGAAATTTACCAAAAGCCGTAAGTTCCAAGAACATTATGTAATTTGTATCCATCCACATGGTCATATTAAGGCTTGCTTTTTGCATGACAAGGTTACTTTTGAATGACACTTTTGATTTTATTATGTGATGCACTGGAAAGCAAGGAAGTTGAAATTGGCCAAAAAAGTGCAATTTCACAATTGTTTTGTTTTTAGTTTATACTAGCTGTACTACCCGGCTTCACCCGGGTTAATAGCTGTTGCTAACAAAATAGAATGTATTAACAAAAATGTATTCTGCACACAAAAACCACAAACAAATAGATAGAAATGTAATTTTTAAAAGGCAAAAACTAAGCTAATAGAAGCATTTCATAACATATATTTCAACACCACAGATATTCCACACAGATTTAACTAAATTGGCCAAGTAATGTGCTCCGTCTGTTTCTTTCCAGGTCTGTCTCTTTCCCCGTCTGTCTCTTTCCCCGTCTGTCTGTTTCTGTCTGTCTCTTTTTTTGTCTGTCTCTATCTCTCTGTTTTTTTCCTCATCTGTCTCTTTCTAGGTCTGTCTCTTTCCCAGGTTTGTCTCTTTCCCCGTCTGTCTCTCCGTCTTTGTCTGTGTCTTTTCCTGTCTGTCTCTTTCTCTGTCTGCCTGTTTCTGTCTGTCTCTTTCCTTGTCTGTCTCTATTTCCCTGTCTCTTTTGCCGTCTGTCTCTTTCAAGGTCTGTGTCTTTCCCCATCTATCTTTGTCTGTCTCTCTGGCTGTCTCCTCCTTCCCTGTCTGCCTGTCTCTGTCCCTGTCTGCATGTCTGTCTGTCTCTTTCCCCATCTGTCTCTTTCCCCATCTGTCTCTTTCCCCATCTGTCTCTTTCCAGGTCTGTCTCTTTCCAGGTCAGTCTCTTTCCAGGTCTGTCTCTGTCTCTTTCCCTATCTGTCTCTGTCTTTCTCTGTCTCTTTCACCATCTGTCTCTGTCTGTCTCTGTCTCTTTCACCGTCTGTCTCTGTCTGTCTCTTTCACCGTTTGTCTCTGTCTATCTCTTTCCCTGTCTGTCTCTATCTCTCTGTCTCTTTCCCTGTCTGTCTGTCTCTCTGTCTGTCTCTGTCTGTCTCTCTCTATCTGTCTCCCCACCAACATCTTATTACCTCACATATAAGCTTCTTATACTATGAATGTCTTTTGTTCCTCTAGCAACCAATCACAGCTTCTACAAATAACCTGTAGTTACAGGCTCCAATTACTTTAATGGAGCCATGTTTTTTGGAGAGTAACTGTAAAGCGCGGGGTTACATTTTCCTGTCAAAACATAGTCTACGACGTTCTCTGAATCACATGAGGTGTCTGTGCAAAATTTCGTGATTGTAAATGCGACAGTGCGGATACACTTTTCGTTTCACTTTTTCCCCATTATGTAGATAGGGGCAAAATTGATTGGTAAATTGGTACACACGGGGTTAAAATTTTGCCCCACAACATAGCCTATGACGCTCTCGGGGTCCAGACGTGTGAGTGTGCAAACGTTTGTGGCTGTAGGTGCGACGGTGCAGATGCCAATTCCGGACATGCACACATTCACACATACATACATACATACATACATACATATACACATTCAGCTTTATATATTAGATGTTCACTATATGGTATGATTCTCCAGCTCAGTGCGATTATGTAGATACCAAACATGTATAGTTTTTTTTTATTTCAGTGGTGAACCCCCCCCTCAGAAATTTGCAAAAAAAAAAAAATATTTTGCTTGTGTTGCCATTTTCCGAGACCCATAACACTTTCAATTGTCAGGATATGTGGCTGTGAGAGGGCTTATTTTTTGTGCCTTGCGCTACCATTTTGGGGTAGATACTTTTGATGGTTTGATGGTTTCTTATTGCAATGTTGCTGCAACCCCCAAAAAGAAATTCTGGGGTTAAAATTTTTTTTTGTTACGTTGTTTACTGATCGGAATAATTTATTTTATATTTTGATTGATCAGACTCTCAAGTCTCTTTGCTAAAACCTTTTTTTTTAAATCAGATACTTTTTTATTAAAACAGAATACATACAACAGAATAACAAATCGGCATCCAAATTAAATTTATCACATCTATTACCCCTTTAACTCCCCCTCCCGCCCCCTCCCCCACCCCGGCAGCAACACTTCTCCCCGATACTACATCCCATATAGTACACACTTATAATACCCTCCAACTGTAGTATAGCAACCATCCCGTTGTGCAGGAGGAACAACTAGTAACACAAATAAAACAAAACATACACATCAGAGGTCTCAGACGGCTATCCCGGTCCCAGACCAGTTTATTGGTCCATCACTCGTCTTATTCGCATTGCAGCCAAGGAGACCATAGCTTCTCAAACATTTTAACATTCCCCCTTCTTTCATACACTCCCCGTTCCAGCTGAAGAATACATTTCACCCTTTTAATGTACTCTCCCCTGGTCGGGGGGTCTTTTTTAATCCAGGACCTGGCGATTAGCTTTCTTGCCGCATACAGCAGCCTAGCAATGACAATTTTCATAGTATTTTCCACCCCAAGCTCCTCAACATATCCCAATAGGCATATCACTGGTTCCCTGGGGAGGACACACCCATATGTTCTTCCTATATTGTGGATAACCTTAGTCCAAAAGGAGACCAGTCTCGGACAAGACCACATCATGTGAAAAATACCTGCGTCAGATCCCTGACACCTTGGACACTCCGAATTCCTTTTCAACCCCATTTTAAACATCAGTAAAGGAGACCTATATACCCGGTGAATCACGTATAGGTGAGACAGTCTGGCTGGTTCGCTCATGGAAAGTTTAGGGATATACTCTAAGATACTCTCCCACACCTCCTCCGTTATCGGCCCAACTTCCTCCTCCCATTTAGATTTAGTTTTAATTGGGTAGTCTAAAAGAAAGGTATGTAGTATATCTTTATACGTGCCAGAAATGATCCCTTTAGTGCTTCCTCCGCCCTTACACACATACTCCAGTACCAGGTCAGTCTGTATGGCCACACTTTGTTTAGCCGCTTGGGCTGCAATCGCATGTTTTAATTGACTGTAGTGGAGCCATCCGGATGCCGGTAACTGAAACTCACTCTGTAACTGCGGGAACGATTTCACAATTCCTCCGTCCAATATCTGATGCATGTATATCACACCCTTGCGTCTCCACTCCTCAATATTCCCCATTTTCTGAATCTCCGGGAGATTACTGTTATCCCAGATAGGTGTAAACTTAGTTAACCGGGTCACCCCTCTCACCCTTTTCAGCCTATCCCAGGTCTTATAAATAAGTGCCATTGTAGGAGATGTTCTACCCAGGAGCCCCACCGCACCATCCTCTAGTCCCATTACCAATGGACTTCTACCCACTATGTATTCCAGTACTTCTTTAATGCCCCCATCTTTCTCTCGATCAGACCAACCCCTGAGGTGTTGACATTGCGCCGCTATATAATACAATTCCGGATTTGGGATTGCTAGACCCCCCTCATCCTTCGGCCTTTGTAAAGTCTCTAATCGCACCCTAGGCTGCTTTTTACCCCACACCAGGTCCCTAAACAGCGAGTTTATCCCTTTAAATCTTTTCCTTGAAATACAAACAGGGGCATTGTGCAGTATGTATAGGAGTTTAGGCATTACTACCATCTTTAGCAAATTAACCCTTCCAACAACTGACAAATGTAGCTTGTTCCAGGCATCCACCTTGGCTCTCAATTTTTTAAGGAGAGGCCATAAGTTCACCTGTATGTATTTTTCTACTGGCAGAGATATCTGGATACCTAGATATTTAAATTCGTCCACATTCTTCAATTTGTTAGCCCCAGTATCCTCATTTGTCCAGGCTACTTCCCCATCCACTTTAAAGAGGCTCGATTTAGACCAATTAATGGTCAGTCCCGAAACTTCTCCAAATTTCTCTATTATCTGCATGGCATGATCCAATGAGGCTGATGGATCCCCCAAGAAAAGTAATAAATCGTCAGCATAAAGAGCTATTTTCTCCTCTAAATGCCCATACTTAAATCCATGGATCTCCTTTGTTTTCCTAATGGCCGCCGCCAGAGGCTCTATTGCAATAGCAAATAGGAGCGGCGATAGTGGGCAGCCCTGCCTCGTTCCCCGGTGCAACTCAAACGCTGAGGAGGTCATACCGTTAACTCTAACTTTAGCAGTAGGCCTATTATACAACAGCTGCACCCACTTTACAAACCGTGGGCCAAAACCCATATGCTGCAACACTTTCCACAGATACCCCCACTCAACACTATCGAACGCTTTCTGGGCATCTAGCGAAGCGATCACCCTCCGGCCAGGGTTGTCAGGCGGCAACTGTAGATTAAGGTACAATCTCCTGATATTAGCAGCTGTCGACCTATTGGCCATGAACCCTGATTGGTCCATATGGATTAGGTTAGATATAACTCCAGTCAGCCGGTTTGACAACACCTTAGCCAGAAGCTTCACGTCCGCTGTTAATAACGAGATGGGTCTATATGAGTCTGAAAGCCTCGGATTTTTATCCTCCTTAGGAATTACTACTATTATTGCTTCTCTCATAGATTCAGGCAATACACCTTCCCCCTCCGCCACCTCAAAGACTTTCAATAGTTTGGGTAATAGGATTTCTTCTAACTGTTTATAAATTTCAACTGGTAGCCCGTCTGCTCCCGGTGCCTTGTCATTGCTCATGCCATGCAGAGCGCCCTCCAGTTCATCAATAGTAATAGGTGACTCCAGTTTATCTCTATCCGCCACAGACAACACCGGAAGCTCACCTCGCTCAAGAAATGAGTCCACCTCTTCCACCCTCATCTCTCCGCTAGAAGAATATAGCGTGCGATAGAAATCTTTAAAGACCCCAAGGATCTCCTCAACCTCAGTGACCTGTGTCCCCTCCACCGTGTCCATACCATGCACAAATGAGCTACTCCTTTGAGCTGCAGCTATGACCGATAATAGATTACCAACTTTTTCCCCCTCCTCATAAAAATGCAATTTTTGGAATGCCTGCTTCCTTACCGCCTTCTCCAAAAGCATCTTATTAACCTGTTCATGCGCCTGCCTAAGATTTTGCTTCGCGTCCGTAGTAGTACTCCGGATTGCTTCCAGCTCTGCCTTATCTAAGGCCTCCAGGCTATCTTTCTCATCCTGCCTCGTTTGTGTTTTACGTTTACAGATATCCCTGAACAGGAGCCCCCTGAGGTATGCCTTCATCGCATCCCATACCACCAGCGGACCAGTGCTACCCTCGTTGTGGATAAAGAAATCCCCAAGATCCCGTTCTATATTCCCCATATTAATATGACGGATCCATGCTGGATGAAGCTTCCACTCTCCCCTCCTTCCCCCTGTCAGGGTCCCCCGTCATATGGACACTAGAATTGGGCTATGATCTGAAATCACTCTTGTCAGATATTGCACGTCGCTTATCATTGCATCCATCAGATCACTAGCTAGAGCCATGTCAATGCGGGACAGAGTGTTATGTGAAGCCGAATAACAAGAGAAGCAGGATACCCTCCCATTCCTCACTCGCCAGGCATCCACCATATCAAGTTCCCCAATAAGAGTGCCAAACGAAGTCATACAACTATCCTGGATACCTGGAGGTCTACTACTCCTATCCCAGTACAGGTCTATCACATTATTGAAGTCCCCCACCAGTAAAAAAGGGATTACTCCCCCCTTCTCAGAGAACTCCCTTATCTCCCTTAGTTTGGTGCACTTATATGGAGGTGGTATATATATTGCAGCTATACACATGAGTCTGCCAAATATTTTACACTTGACGGCCACACACTGTCCCTCTTTATCCACATACACTTCTATCTCTTCATATTGCACAGAGTTATGGATCAGCAGTGATACACCCCTTGCATAGTTGGAAAAGGTGGAGTGATAGGCCTTCTGCACCCATCTCCTATTTAAAACATGTGTTGTCTCCTTTGTTAGATGCGTTTCTAGTAGACATATTACTGACGCGTTCTGGTCTTGAACATATTTAATTATTGCCGCTCTCCTAGACCTATCTGATAACCCTCTAATATTCCAACTCAACACCTTAATTCTATCCCCTATTATCCCACCCAGTAAAACCATCAAACCTTGTAGTATCTCTCCATGCTGCCTCTACCCTACCCCTTTCCCCCCTCCCCCCCCTGCTCCCCTCCCCTCCTACTCCCCACCACTTCCTGTTTTCGAGTACTCCCGTGAAGCATCGGGTTTTCCAAACCTGGTCCATAATCCCTACTAAATTCCCCCCTACCTCCCTCGCCTTCCCCTCTTAGACGCATTTTAAAACTCGTCCCTTTTCCAACAATTCTCCACTCCCCCCCTTTCTATGTATAATCATATTCCACTCAACCAATATAACAGTAAAATGGCGAACAGTAATTAAACTGGAATCTCAAATTGTAAATACCACCACCGCGCCTAATTAGGCAGTCCCCATGTCCTGCGAAGCTCACATCAAACCCTTCGCATTCCCCCTGCATACTACCTCAATCCCAAAGGGAAGGAGAAAAAAAACAAAAAAAACAAGAAGGGTCCCCTGTAAGCTCCTAAGGATGTCGTAGAGCCTCAGCCGGCCTTCTCCAACACACTGCAGATTCAGACAGTCAGCTCATTCCTTCAAACGGATCCGCTTTTCGTTTGCGTCCAACCACTGCATGGCTTCCTCCGGAGTTGTAAAAAAGTGCACCCGCTCCAACGCCATCACTCTTAGCTTTGCCGGGAACATCATTGAGTATTGCACCCCCATCTCTCGCAGGCGCCTCTTTACTCCTGTAAAAGTCATACGTAACTTTTGAACAGAAATGGAGTAGTCCGGGTATATGGAAATTCTCTGGCCGTCAATCATAAGATCCTCCATGTCTCTTGCCTTTCGCAGTATAGTGTCCCTGTCCCTGTAGTTGAGGAGCTTGGCTAGCATAGTGCGAGGGCCCCTGCCTGCTGGTTGTGGCTGCATCGGGACTCTGTGTGCACGTTCCACGGCATAGAGCTTGGATAAGACATTAGCACCCATTTTCCCCCTGAGCCAGTCTTCTACATATTCAGTGGGGTTTCTTCCTTCCGCTTTCTCAGGGATGCCGACAATTCGGATGTTATTTCTTCTAGAGCGGTTCTCTAAATCATCATTTTTTGCCATGATTTCAGCTATCTGCTGTGCAAATGTTTTTTCAGACTTTTGTAGTTTTGTAATATGATCCTCTGTTATCCCCACTCTCTCCTCTACAGCCGCTGTTCTCAGATCTGCTTTCTTGAGGTCTTTCTTAATGTCAGCAACCTCTGCCTGTAATCCCTTAACTTGCTTTGTCAGGGTAGTCAGAGCCTCCTTACAAAAAGACACCACTGCAAAAACGTCCTTTAAAGTGGGGCTTTCTGGAGCCTCCTGTGCACTATGTGCTTCCTCTACTTCTCCTGTATTATCTTGCTGCTTTTAACCATCCCCCATCTCATCAGAGCTGGCACTATCTTCTCCCTCCTCTCCTTCCTCACCTCTGTTATCTATATGCTGATGTGATTTCTCTGAAGTCCAGGCAAATTTCTCCAGCTTTGCAGCGATCTGCATCCTCTCTTGACAGGCTGCATTAACTTTCTCAGCTTCCTGCCTTATCATGGCACCATCTTGAGAGCTGGGGACTTTCCCGCCTCCATTATCTTTTTGCCTGTGACGGACCATGGCACTCTGCATCCACCAGACTCACCCCAGACAAGTCCTCACCACCTTATCTTCCTGACAGCCGGCTGAGGCAGTGATAACAGCGGTATTCAGGGATTTATCAAGGGAGTTTGCAGGAGAGCTCCACAAACACGTCTCTTCACATTGCCGTCCAGGCCACGCCCCCCTTTGCAAAAACCTTGCTGTGTAATCGTGTTGGGAGCATTGTCCATTGACCTGACTATCGTTGTTATCTAGGTGCAAATCAGAGTGACATTAGAAGCCTTGTGTACAAGCCATATATTGTACTATTTATATAACTGAATAAAATATATGAATTTTACTGATTGGTTATTGCATTTTGTGCCTTGTTTTTTCAATGAATGCAGCATGTCTGCTGCTTTCAGGCAAGGGGTCCCCATGTGTCTGGTACCCTGAGAGAAAAGGTTTGGAAAACATACATGAATAAGCCATGGAGGCTGCTCAATAGAAGTTTTCTCCAATACCTAGGACCACCTGCAGCTGCTCCACCACTGCAACCTGCTCCACCATCTCCTGCTGATCCACTGTCTCCTTCTCCTCCACCATCTCCAGCTGCAACCCCATCTCTACCTTCTACCCTGTTTCCATCTTCTACCCTGTCTCCACCGAGTCACCTGTCTCCCGATGTGGCCTTCTCCCCGGAATCAGTGGGTGAGTTTGGTGCAGGCTACCCTTCAGGTAATTGAAACACATAATATGGTGTCCCTACAAGTTGTAAAGGATACATGGGTGTTAAAATGATGGAGGGCTGTCGTGTAATATTAATTGATGTGTGTTCTCTAGCCTCAGGATCTGGTTGGGTCGTCAGCTTCTCAACAGCATCCGAGGAAGAAACTGATGGACCCCAAAACCATAAGTGGTAAACAACAAACACATACCTGTCAGTTCAATGTTTGAACAGAATTAGCCTGGTTAACTTTTCCCATTCCCTCCACAGAAATCCCCACACTACAGGACCTGGTGGACTCACACAGGCGGATGCTGGCATCACACAGGCGGATGCTGGCATCACACAGGCGGATGTCGGAAGCCATCCGTGAACATGGGGACATGCTGACAAGGTTTGTGGCGGCCCAACCGCAGGGCCACTAAAGTTCTGTAAAAAACTGTGTTTCTGTTTGATTTTATACATAAATATTTCTAGTTTATATTCGCTGTTGTGTAATTTTTTGAAAAACCTTTATAACAGGGGTGGGGAACCTTTTCAATGCCGGGGCCATTTGGAATTTTCTACCAACCTTTGGGGGCCACACCAAATTATCAACTTGAAAACGACCAGGCTATATTTGGTCAATTAATTAACTCACCCCTAATGTGGTGGCTGGAGCGGCTGTGATGTTCGGTGATATTGATCATTTTGTTTCTCACAACAGCTTTTCCAGGTTTGTCTTGGTCTGGAGAGGCTGGGGGCATACACATCACAGGAGAAGCTGGGGCATATACATCACAGGAGACACTGAGGCATATACATCCCAGGAGAGGCTGCGTCATATACATCTCAGAAGAGGCTGGGGCATATACATCACAGGAGAGGCTGGGGCCTATACATCACAGGAGGAGCATATAGATCACAGGAGGGATGTATACATCATAGGAGGGGTGTATACATCACAGGAGATGCTGAGCATGGACAGCACTAGTGATGGGCATGGACAGCACTAGGTGGCAGCACAAAGAGCTGCAGGTGGCAGCACAAAGAGCTCTAGGTAACAGTACAGGGAGCACTAGGTGGCAGCACAAAGAGCTGTAGGTGGCAGCACAAAGAGCACTAGGTGGCAGCACAAAGAGCTCTAGGTGGCAGCACAAAGAGCTCTAGGTGGCAGCACACAGAGCACTACTATTGCTGTTTACTGTTGTGTAAATTTTTTGAAAAACCTTTAAAACAAAGAACCATAAAAAACCTTCATCAAAAATAAAACACACACATACACATTATATCTGTGCATCTGTAGAGTAGTGCCATGATGGTGGCCCTGACCTCCACCCAGCGCATTACCCTGCTAATAACGGTATGCATATACCGTATATACGGTATAAAAGCAGGACAAAAGTTTTAAGCCAAAGAACATTTTTATTACAATGAAATATAATAGTGTAAACAATAACATAAACAGTACAACAGTCTAACAAAATAAACAAACAATACAACTACAAATTTTGGTACTGGTAAGCGGAGTCATAAGATCTGATGCTGCCAAGTAACAGCACCAGGACCATTAAAATATTGGCAGTACTTGTCTCGGCAGGCCTTTGCATCATCCGTGTTTCTGCCAGGCGCCAATGGTTGAAGGCCTGCGATTGCGGGATCGTCTGAATGCCATTCACAGAGCACCACTTCATCATTTGTTAAGTCCACAGAGTCCATGAAGGCAGGTGGACAGTATGCAATTGCATCGCGCCGGCGAAGGAAGTTGTGAAGCACACAACAGGCCAAAACAACAGCATCTATTGATTCAAGCTTCATGTTAATCGGCGTGTGAAAAACTCTGAAGCAATTCGCCATGATCCCGAAGGCATTTTCTACAACCCTACGTGCCCTTGACAAGCGGTAATTGAAAATTCGTCTTTCCGCCGTAAGAGTTTTCTGGGGGAATGGTTTGATAAGATTGGGATGAAGCGGTAAGGCTTCATCGCCCACAAATACAAAATTTAGGTTTCCGGTAGTGTCAGAGTTGGGAGGCAAGTGCAGTTCACCGTTCTGCAAACGTTCACCAAACATTGTGTTCTCTAAAACCCCACCGTCGGAAACCCTGCCGTTCATGTCAACATCAACATATATAAATTCATAATTGGCGTTAACAAGGGCCATCAGGATGAGGCTGAAATAGCCCTTATATTTATAGAAATAGGATCCACTGTTCCATGGTTGAGTGATCTGCACATGTTTTCCGTCCAAAGCCCCGCCACAGTTAGGGAACTGCCACAGCTGCTCAAAATTGGAGGCAATCCTTTTCCATTCCTCCTCCATTTTGGGAAACTCAATGTAGCTATGAAGACTCTGGAAAATTGCTCTACATGTCTCGGGAATTAGAACACTGAGCGGGGTCCTTGAAATTGCTGAAGAAAAATGCAAGTCTTGCTGGGAGTGTCCGATGGCCAGGAATCGCAGCGTGACTGCTAATCTTTCATCTGCCGCGACGGCAGCACACATCGCTGTATTTTTGCGCTGAATAATAGGCGTAACTGTATCTAGTAACAGTTTGAATGATTCCTCTGACATCCGCAGAAAGTTGCGGAAATCCTGAGGATTGTTCGCAGAAAGTTGCGGAAATCCTGAGAATTGATCTCCTGCAGCTCTCTTACAAATTGCATGTGGGAAAATTTGGATCTCTTCTGCAGCCACTGTTTGGTCCACATGCGACGCTTTCTTTTGGAAGCCTCTGTTCCTCATCTAGTAGCCGACCTGCCTCAACCAGCAATGCAGCACACACCACACGTTCTGGGATGTTCATGATGTCCAAACTGCAAAAATTAAATGTAAAGATGAGAGACATATAGAGGTACAGCACTATAAATGGCACTATAGGTGTTTGCACATGAGACCCCCATAAAATGACCGCTCCCATAAAATGGCCGCCCCCATGAAATGGCCGCCCCCATGAAATGGCCGCCCATATGAAATGACCGCCCACATGAAATGGCCGCCCGAAAAGTGCAAGTTCACCTATTTTATCTGTGGCTGTAGCAGAGATACAAAATGCCCACTGATGCTAGTATGAGGACATATAGAAGAATGCCACTATAGGTGTTTGCACAGGACAGTATGAGGACATATAGAAGAACGGCACCATAAATTATACTATTGGTGTAAAACAAAGCTAAAATGCTATAATAAAATAAATAAAATAGGTGTCCTATAAATGCAAATGGAAGATGTTGGAGACCTCCAAAAGATGCTTACCGTGTCCAAGGAGTATAGCTGTCTGAAAAATCAGTAAAATCCCGGGGAATCGCAACTGCGATCCTAAAAACACCACGAAACCGAGAACAAATGAACTGGGGACGAATGAACTCGGGTGGAGTCGCAGCTACGATCCTCAAAGCTGCCAGCAGGAACGAATGATGAAGTTCTACTATACCTTGTTGCCTTTATTGAATCCGGGTGGAGTCACAACTATGATCCGAAAGGAAAACACCCACGCCCAATCACAATGCACCAATCGGATCTGAGGGGGCGCGGAAAAGGTGACGCACAATGCACGCCTACGTGTCTGAGTTCCCAGTCGTCAATGAGTTCGTTGGTAGGTGTCACACACAGCCATGTGTCCTGCCCAGCATGACATCGCCTTTAAAGAAAATTCTACCATTTTTTGCATAGGTGCAATGTTTTGATCGCCTGTTGTTGCATTTGAATGCAAAGTTGCGGCGACCAAAAAAAATATAATTTTGGCATTTGGAATTTTTTCCTGCTACACCGTGCACCGATCAGATTTATTTATTTTCCACTTTGATAGATCGGGCATTTCTGAAAGCGGTGATGCCATATAAGTGTGGTTTTTTTGTTTTATTTTCAATTGGGGTGATTTCAACTTTTAGGGTTTTTTTTATTTTTTAAAACTTTTTTTTACATTTGTTGATTTTACTAGTCCACAAAGGGGACTTTATTACTGCACTGGCTGATCGCTTTTTCTGTGTATGGCAGGCAATGCCCGCTGGATGATTGACTGTCTAAAAGCTGCAAAACATTGAGTGGGTGAGAACTTGAGAATGGTGCTCAGGCACCCGCTATTGCTCAATGATTAATGAGCGTACCCGAGCACCCCAATGCTTGATCGAGTATCACACTCACTCATCACTACTAAGGTCTTGTTCACACACTGCGTTTTTACCCGCGTGTTTTTTTTGTGTTTTTGCTGCAAAAATTTCTTGAGAAAATGGTTGTAACCTTTCTGCAGACATTCCCCAGCAAAACTATGGGAAAAAAAATAGCTGTACGCACACTGCATTTTTTTCTCAAGAACATTCTTTCTGCAGAATTTCTTCAGAACAAGAATGAGCACGTCACTTCTTTTCTGCAGGTACCTGCGGTTTTTGCCATAGATAATGGTAAAAAACCGCAGGGACCAACCTGCGGAAAAAAACACACCAAAAACGCGGTAAAAACGCATGTATTTTTCAGTGCGTTATTGGTGCATTTTTTGACCGCAAGTGCGCTAATCTTTCAGACTCTCAAGAAATTTCTTGAGAAAAGTCCTTTTTTCTAGGGTGAACAGAGAGACATTTCTGATCTGGCATATTTTGTGTGCAATAAACACAGTGTAGTAAAGTTCCTGCAAATTGTTTGGGAACTTATAAAAATCTTATGCCCACTGTGCTTTTTTTATACCAAGAAAACTGACTTTTGGGGCTCTTTCTCTTGTGGTAAATATGCGTTTTATTTGCGTATATTGCCCATGGACTTTAATGAGATGAATAAATCCACAGATAAAAAATGCATATGGATTTTTATTGTGGTTTTGTAGTGCCCCACGGGGCTGGTGCATTTAACCTACTCGTCGCTGGGCCGTCAACTATCGCGGTCACGGGCGGCCTAGCCCGGCTCCGTTGCCCCGAGGCGTACAGAAGATGGCAGGGGAGAGATGATGGGGGTAGTTGTGAGGTGAATGTTTGTTGTGATGCCACCTGTGGTATGCACCCAGGGAATGGGCTGCCACTGCTGTCACTGTCCTCCGGGGCAGATGGTAGTAGCAGCTAGGGATGGTATCGCTCTCAACAGGTAGAGCGGGCCCTGGGGAGGATGATGAGGAGAGTAATAATGGCGGCAGGGAGTGGCAGTACTGGTAATAAAGAGTCAGAGCCTATGGCTGCGGTTCCAGGTTGTTTTGCTCACTTTTGTACGATGCCGCTCACCCAGGTAATACCGGTCACTTGCTATGATAGGCTCCGTCGAACCCGAATCCCTTTAGAGGTCAGCCTGGTTTGGTGTTTGGTGGGTTTCTCCTTGTAACGCCTGTCTGTGGATCCCCTGGCTTGAAGCTTTGAGGGGACCCTGGGTTTCACGAGATGTACTCTTGTCCCTATATGCAGGCGCCATGGTTCCGATGTGGGGTCCGGCTTGAAACGAGGCCCCAGATCCTATATGGCACTGTGCTTTCGGGTGCTTTGTGGACAGGAAAGCTTGAAACTTTCCCTGTCTAGGTATTCTTGAAAACCAACGTGAAGTATGATCTTCCCTACGGTCCTGCCGCCCTGTGTGGTGTCGGTTCCGTGGGGAGCAGAGATCCCTCTCCCCGCGGCAACCGTTGTGTCCTTTTCCTCCTTCCCACCGGAGCGCGTGTAGATGCGACTGCTCTGCTGCTCTCCTGCTCGAGAACTCCTCTTACTGTTATGTTGCCTCCTCACTCCCCCTGCTGGCTGCACCTCCCCCTCCCAGGTCCTAAGCTAGTGGGACTGGGGCCCCTGTTGAGGGCATCCTGTAAATGCCTCTCTGTCGGCGACTCCTTGATTACCCGACCATAGCCCAGTCCCCAGTGGGAACAGGGCAACCTGGTTTGTATTTGAGTGTGTAATGTGGTGAAACCGGGACTGACCTCTTCAGGAACTGGGTTTAGCATTACACCCAAGTTTGGGTGCAATACTCTGTGGCAACTGAAGCCTCAGGGGCGCCACAGTTTCACAGCAGAAATGCAGTAAAAACACATGAAGTCTGCACGTCTTTATCAATAAAGTTTTAACAGAGCAAAGTAGGAGGAAGTGTCCAAAACAAAGCAGTTTTATGTAAAACATGACCCATCTAAAGGAGGCAAAAATCCACAATACAGAAAATTGTCCTAAAACCCCTTTAAAAAAGGACTAAAAAATGCAATAAAAAACCTCAGCTAATTAATTTTGGTAATTGGTACAGAAATGCTACAACAGCAATAAGGCTATGTGCGCACTTACCGGATTTTGCCGCGGATTTTCCGCGGATTTGCTGCATGTTTCGCTGCAGAAAATGTTCATAACATCTCTGCAGTGAATCACCAGCAAATCCTATGGAGAAAAAAAATCCTGTGCGCACTAGGCGGAATTTGACAGCTGCATGTTTTGCTGCGGGAATCCCGCAGCAAAAACGAGTGCATGTCAATTCTTTTCCGCACATCGCTGTGGGATTTCACTGCATTGACTCCAATGTTAATCGTGAAATCCCGCAGGGAATAACGCAGGCAGCAAATTCTGTGCGGTTCACTGCGTTTTCCTGCGTTATTCCCTGCGGTATTTCGCGGTTTACCTCCGGTAATGTACATCGCTTGTCTGCGGTTTTGCAGGGAAGTGATGTCATTACAGGAAGAGGAAGCCGTGCAGAGAGTAAACACACACATCACAGACACACACAGACATCACAGACATAGAACACAGACACAGACACATAGAACACACATAGAAATAAAACGGAAATATAGAAAACAAAGAACGTGGGCTCCGCTGTATATTTACCGTCCAGCCGAGGTAAGCACACAGCGGCGGGCCGGTATTCTCAGGCTGGGGAGGGAGAGGGGCAGGGTTAATGTCCCCCGCCTCACTCCCCCTCCCGCAGCCGAGAATATCAGCCGCAGCTGCCTCGGGACTGTCGCATGCATTATGCGGCAGCACCGGCGTGTCCTCGGCTCTTCTTGCTGCCGTGTAGCAGTGGCAGCAAGGTAATACAAGGGGTTAATGATGGTGGGGGACCACCGCCATTAACTCCAGGCTTGATCATGGCAGCGTCTATGTGACAGCTGACATGATCAACCCGTAAGTAAAGTGAATAAAACACACACACAGAAAAATCCTTTATTTTAAATAAAACAAACAAGCCTCGTTCACCATTTTATTAACCCCCCCGAAACAAAGCTCCGGCGTAATCCACCGCTCCGGCGTAATCCACAGGTCCTGCGCTGCTTACATCCAGCCGCGACTGTCACAGACACAGCGCTGAATGAAAGCAGCAGACAGCAGAGGTAATTACCGGTCATTTCCCACGGCCGGTAATGTGAACTCACTGCCGACCGTGGGAAATGCAGCGATCTGTCCTCTATCTATCTAAAGCTGGGTTTACACACTGCAACATCGCAAAGGACATCGCTGTAACGTCACCGGTTTGGTGACGCAATAGCGACCTCCCTAAGTCTCTGCTAAGTTTCTGGTGAGCTGTCAAACAGGCAAACCTGGCCAACAACGCAACAGCGATCCGGACCTGCAGAGCGACCTAGCTGGTTGTTGGGGACGTTGATAAGCAGCCTTTTGAAAGGGAAGTTGCTAACAAAGTCTCTGCAAAGTCTTTCACACACTGAAACTTTGTAGCGATGCATGCTGCACAGCGGGAAACAAAGGACCTAGGAATGGTCCTGAACGATTTGTAACGATTACAACTTCACAGCAGGGGCCGGGTCGCTGATGTGATTCACACACTGCAACATCGCAAACAACATCGCTATTGCGTCACAAAACCGGTGACGTTACAGCGATGTCGTTTGAGATGTTGCAGTGTGTAAACCCAGCTTATCCCTCTATCTGTCTGTCTATCTATCTATCCCTCTATCTATTCTTCTGTCTGTCTATCTACTATCTCAGAATTAAATGACTTTTTTTTTTTTTTCTTCAATGTGCTTTATTGCATTGAATGCAATAAAGCACATCCCAACCCGCACGCGGAAAAACCGCGGCAATACCGCGAACAATACCGCGGTAAAACCGCAGCAAACCGCATGCGGTTTTCGGGTGCGGTTTCCCGCAGTTTTTTACCGCGGGTGCGGTAATCTTTGAGAGCATGCGGAATTTTCTCAAGAAAATTCCATTTCCCAGTGCGCACATAGCCTAACACATTAAATACTCAATGTTGGAATTTAGCCTAATACTGTACATGCCTCTGCTTGTAAACAGATAGTATGCAGATATGTGCACCGCACAAGAGTCCATGAATGATGCAGGTACATCTATGTCATGTGGCGACATGAAAGTGACTTTTGTTCTTGTAACTTATTCCAAATGTAAAAATACAAGCTACCAAGTGAACATTCGCAGATATTAAAAAAATAGTCTCACCTTTTTGAGTATACAAACCAAAGGTATAAAAAAGGTATAACATGCTTATGTGGATTAGTTTGTGCAATTAAAAACATATATTCAAATTTAATGCAATGAAGGTACCACGTAAGCACATAGACTGTGTATTATGGGTAACTACATTAGATTGTATGTAAACCATGAGTATGGTGGTACCTGTAATAACCTTATATATCATCACAAAGAAATATGTTTTCACGATAAATGTGTGGACTTAGAGAAAAAAGGCGCCCAAACACTGTTTCCTTCTGACCCCTAATACTAATGCACTATAGTTTCAGCTGAGTGTGCATCTATCTTCAGTGGTGAATGGAATGAATTTGTGTCTATGTAGGGTGTTGCAGGGCAAGTGATTGACTCCAGACGCCAAGGCATGCTACTTAAAAATACTGGTCCTGGCTGGGTGTGTAGACTTCTGTAGTGTGGGATGTTAGCCCATGCAGGTCATAACTTGTCAGTGACACCGGAACACAGTGTCCACAGGCCACAAGGAGACCACCAATTCATTTTAACCACTTCCCACTCTCACACCACTTCCTCATCTCGCCCCCTGTCTGTTGGAGTCCCCCAAGGTTCAGTTATTAGACCCCTGCTGTTCTCCATTTACACTTTCGGCCTGGGACAGCTCATAGAGTCCCACGGTTTTCAGTATCATCTCTACGCTGATGATACGCAGATCTACCTCTCTGAACCTGACATCACCTCCCTACTAACCAGAATCCCACAATGTCTGTCTGCTATTTCATCCTTTTTCTCTGCTCGATTCTTAAAATTGAACATGGAAAAAACAGAATTCATTGTCTTTCCTCCTTCTCACTCAACCCCCCCACCTGACAATGTCAATGGCTGCTCACTTTCCCCAGTGCCACGTGCTCATACCTGGGAGTAATCCTAGACTCTGATCTCTCTTTCAAGCCACACATCCAAGTCCTCTTCACCTCCTGCTGCCTCAAACTCAAAAATATTTCCTGGATCCGTACATTCCTTTCCCAAGAAGCTGCAAAAACCCTAGTACATGCCTTTTTATCTCCCGCCAGGATTATTGCAACCTCCTGCTCTGTGGCCTCCCTTCTAACAGTCTCGCACCCCTAAAATCTATTCTAAACTATGCTGCCCGACTAATCCACCTGACCCCCGCTACTCCCCAACCTCTCCTCTCTGCCAATCAAAACACTAACCATGACCTACAAAGCCATCCACAACCTGTCTCCTCCCTACATCTCTGACCTAGTCTCCCGGTACTTACAGTGCCTACAAGTAGTCTTCAACCCCCTGCAGATTTAGCAGGTTTGATAAGATGCAAATAAGTTAGAGCCTGCAAACTTCAAACAAGAGCAGGATTTATTAACAGATGCATAAATCTTACAAACCAACAAGTTATGTTGCTCAGTTAAATTTTAATACATTTTCAACATAAAAGTGTGGGTCAATTATTACTCAACCCCTAGGTTTAATATTTTGTGGAATAACCCTTGTTTGCAATTACAGCTAATAATCGTCTTTTATAAGACCTGATCAGGCCGGCACAGGTCTCTGGAGTTATCTTGGCCCACTCCTCCATGCAGATCTTCTCCACGTTATCTAGGTTCTTTGGGTGTCTCATGTGAACTTAAATCTTGAGCTCCTTCCACAAGTTTTCAATTGGGTTAAGGTCAGGAGACTGACTAGGCCAATGCAACACCTTGATTTTTTCCCTCTTGAACCAGGCCTTGGTTTTCTTGGCTGTGTGCTTTGGGTCGTTGTCTTGTTGGAAGATAAAATGACGACCCATCTTAAGATCCTTGATGGAGGAGCGCAGGTTCTTGGCCAAAATCTCCAGGTAGGCCGTGCTAACCATCTTCCCATGGATGCGGACCAGATGGCCAGGCCCCTTGGCTGAGAAACAGCCCCACAGCATGATGCTGCCACCACCATGCTTGACTGTAGGGATGGTATTCTTGGGGTCGTATGCAGTGCCATCCAGTCTCCAAACGTCACGTGTGTGGTTGGCACCAAAGATCTCGATCTTGGTCTCATCAGACCAGAGAACCTTGAACCAGTCTATCTCAGAGTCCTCCAAGTGATCATGAGCAAACTGTAGACGAGCCTTGACATGACGCTTTGAAAGTAAAGGTACCTTGCGGGCTCATCTGGAACGGAGACCATTGCGGTGGAGTACGTTACTTATGGTATTGACTGAAACCAATGTCCCCACTGCCATGAGATCTTCCCGGAGCTCCTTCCTTGTTGTCCTTGGGTTAGCCTTGACTCTTTGGACAAGCCTGGCCTCGGCACGGGTGGAAATTTTCAAAGGCTGTCCAGGCCGTGGAAGGCTAACAGTAGTTCCATAAGCCTTCCACTTTCGGATGATGCTCCCAACAGTGGAGACAGGTAGGCCCAACTCGTTGGAAAGGGTTTTGTACCCCTTGCTAGCCTTGTGACCCTCCATGATCTTGTCTCTGATGGCCTTGGAATGCTCCTTTGTCTTTCCCATGTTGACCAGGTATGAGTGCTGTTCACAAGTTTGGGGAGGGTCTTAATTAGTCAGAAAAGGCTGGAAAAAGAGATAATTAATCCAAACATGTGAAGCTCATTGTTCTTTGTGCCTGAAATACTTCTTAATACTTTAGGGGAACCAAACAGAATTCTGGTGGTTTGAGGGGTTGAATAATAAATTACCCTCTGAATAAACTTTTCACAATTAAAAAAAAATAATAAAAAAAAGAAATAACATTCTTTTTTGCTGCAGTGCATTTCACACTTCCAGTCTGATCTACAGTCCAAATGTCACAATGCCAAGTTAATTCCGAATGTGTAAACCAGCTAAATCTGCAGGGGGTTGAATACTACTTGTAGGCACTGTACCTGCACATAAACTTCGATCCTCACAAGATCTCCTTCTCTATTCCCCTCTCATCTCCTCTTCCCACCATCGCATCCAAGATTTCTCCCGTGCCTCCCCCATACTCTGGAATGCTCTGCCTCAACACATCAGACTCTCGCCTACCTTGACAAGCTTCAAAAGGAACCTGAAGACCCACCTCTTCTGACAAGCCTACAACCTTCCATAACCCTCAGTCTGATACAGCGCCGCACAATCAGCTCTACCCTCACCTACCGTATCCTCACCTATCCCTTGTAGACTGTGAGCCTTCGCGGGCAGGGACCTCTATCCTCCTGTACCTCTCTGTGTCTTGTATTGTTTATGAATATTGTACTTGTCCCTATTATGTATACCCCTTTCACATGTAAAGCGCCATGGAATTGATGGCGTTATAATAATAATAAATAATAACCACTTTACCATGTGGTGATTTTCATTTTTTCCTCTTTTTCCAAGGGCCATAACTTTTTTATTTATTGGTCAATATAGCCATATGAGGGCTTGTTTTTTGTGGAACAAGATTTACTTTTGAGCAAAACCATTCATTCTGCCACATAGTGTACTGGAAAATTGCAACAAAAATTCCAAGTACGGTGAAATTTCAAAACAAATGCAATTTCACAATGTTTGTTTTTTTTTATAAAACATGTTTACTATATGCTAAAACGTAGCTGGTAATATGATTCGCCATGTCAGTGTGAGTTCATAGATACTAAACATGTATAGTTTTTGTTTGTATTTAAGTAAACGTAATGTTCTCAATTTTCGGGATGTGGGTCTAAAGGGGGCATTACACGCTAAAATTTATCTAACGATGTGTCGGCGGGGTCAAGTCGTAAGTGACGCACATCCGGCATCGTTAGTTACATTGTAGCGTGTGAAACCTCCGTGCGATTGCGATTGAACGTTAAAACGTTGATCGCATGCACGTCGTTCAATTACTAAAAATTGAACGTCGGGTTGTTCAATGTTCCCGAGGCAGCACACATCACTGTGTGTGACACCCCGGGAACGATGAACTAAGCTTACCTGCGTCCCGCGGCTCCCGCCAGCAATGCGGAAGGAAGGAGGTGGGCGGGATGTTTACGTCCCGCTCATCTCCGTCCCTCCACTTCTATTGGCCGGCTGCCGCGTGACGTCGCGGTGACGCCGAACGTCCCTCCCACTCCACGAAGTGGATGTTCGCCGCCCACATCGAGGTCGTATGGTAGGTAAGTACGTGTGACGGGAAATAATCGTTTGTGCGACACGGTCAACAAATTGAACATGCCGCACATACGATGGGGGCGGGTCACATCGCATACGATATCGTATGCAAAATTGTAAGGTGTACAGCAGCCTTTAGTGATGGCTTATTTTTTGTACCTTGAACTGAAGTTTTTAATTATACCATTTTTATGTAGATGAGGTGTTTGTTTGTTTTTTAATTCTTTATTTAACAGCAAACATGGAGACAGTCCAAATCAGCAGCTTACATATTACAACCGGAATAAACCAGAATGACATCTTCTGAGCAGTTGCATATTGAAAAAACAACGCTATGGCCCCATCATGTTAACCCAATTTTACGCTTATGTGCCGCCCCTGTGCCAGCAGTCGCCGCTGCTCGGATCCGGACCTTCTAAGGGGGGTGGCTCGAGGGTCTCCGGACCCGGGGGTCTCGTGGAAACGCCAAATAAAAAGGGGGGACGTAGATGTATGGGCTACGCCGTATTAAGTTTGTGATGCCACCCACGGTGTATGGTGAGGTGGGACACCACCGCTGATGTTGTGGGGGAACCCGGGGGGGATGTAGTGGCAGCTGGTTGTTAACCCCTCCGTGAGTAGGGGTGGTTGCCCCGGGGCCCGGTGTCTTTGTGCTGGGTATGGCGATGGCAAGGGCCGGCGCACCTGAACAGGCAGGGGGATGTTTGGTTACTCACAGTAAATGAATCACACAAGTCTTTCGGTAAACCAAAGGTGCTGGTGGCCGGCCACCGTGGCCGGTTGCATTCGGGTCCCCCACCCAGGCTGGTGGTCACTTCCTCTGCACTAGTTTTGTGAATGGTGGACTGCCTGGTCTGGAACTCAGGAGTCCACTCCCGGCTGGATGTGGCCTAAGGAGCCGTGCCCACAGACGCTGGCCCTTGAGATCTATGGGCCCTGACAGGGACCTCCTATCCCTATCGATGGGCTATTGCCTTCTATGAGGGACTTTGGGTGGGACAGGACCTCTAGTCCTGGCCTCAATCGGTTAATTAGCCAGGCCACTGGTTCCCGGTCCTGGCTTCAGGGTCTGAGTACCCCCCTTTGTGCTCTGGTTTCCGGGTCGGTTCCCCGTATCGGTACCGGTGGGCTACAACCCTGTCCCGGTCCACCTCGGTTATGTCGAGCTGTTGTTATGGACAAGATTATGAATTATTATGAGTATATAAGAGTTACATGGAGATATCCATAAAGAACAGGATTTAAGATGGTGTTTGAACTGTACCCCACATATCTCTTGGCATAAGACTCAGACAGACAGTCTGGGCTATTCTTGTGACCAGTGAATCATGCTGACATTGCTTAATATAAATGAGGAACCAAGCACATTACAGTAAATTGTATATCACAGAATAAGCTGTTCTACTTTATCCAATAGGAGACGTGTTACGTATTCTTGGCACCTAGCCAATAAGATTATATATCCGTACAATTTCCGTATTAAAGTCAGTCTTGCTTTTTATTCATATCCGAGTACGTCTCTCTGGTGTGTGTGAAAGATAGTGGTTATGCATGCTACCACGAGTGACTCATAATTTGGACTGCAGACAGTTTAAGAGGGATGCATGATTAGATTGCATCAACCTAAATTACGGCCTTATCACTGTCTCCTGCTGATGGAGACCACTGTCTGCCTCCTAGCCAGGGCACCAGGGCTCCAACCCTGGTACCGTCCAACTTGAACCTCCTCTGCTGGAGCTACACCTAGCTCCAGCCCACACTCCTCTCAACTTGAACTACAAACTTGATCTAGGCTTGAACTATCTGTTTTCCCGCCCTGGGCTGTGTAGACCCCTGGGTGGGCGTGTCCAACCACCTGGTCCCACCCACTGGTATGCCTATCTTTCCCTAAGGGGGGGTGACTAGGGTTTCAGGTTGGCTGTGTGTTTCCTAAGTGAGGGAAGGGTGTTGTGCGGGGGCCTATCTGTGACTACCTGGTTTTGCCAGAGCATCACAATTAACAAGGGAATGCCAGATAAAACAGAGATGAAAAGACAAAGACCTAGCAGAATTGAAGTTGGGAAAGAATAGGAAAAGGTAACACCGAGGATGAGAGCATTAGAAAAGAAGGGGACATACAAGAGGGGGTGGGGAAACATAAAGTAGGAGTCCACCTGAGCCCGGACCAGTGTCCGCCTCAAAATCCCGAGGTGCATGTCCTCAGTCGGGGGGTATCCATGTGCCATAATCTTTAGAATATTTAAACTCGATCCAATTATACCATGTTTTGTAAAAGGCGTCAAATCTGTCATGGAGAGACGCCGTCAAATCCTCCATACACATCAGGTCATTCACCTTACTCGCCCACGTGGATAACCTTGGGGGAGCAGATGACCTCCACCCCAGTGGGGTGCATGCCCTGGCTGCCATCACCAGAAAACTCAATAGAGACCTCTTGTACGCACGAACAGAGGACTCGGGAAGTTGGAGCAAGAACAGCTCTTGGCCCAAGGTCTGCGTAGATCCAGTGACCCGCCTGGTCACATCCCTTACTCCCTCCCAAAACCGCTGTAACACCGGACATGTCCAGAAAATATGTAGGAAGTCTCCCTCCTCCACTCCGCATCTCCAACCACTTGGGATCCACCGCAGGGTACATTGTGGGAACTTTTTTTGGGACCCTATACCAACGGGAGAGACATTTGTAATTGGCTTCTTGTAATTTTCGACGTCTTGTGAGCAAGAGAAAGCACCTTACCCCTCTGTTCGGCAGAGAGCGAGATGCCCAGATCCCTCTCCCACAGCAGGAGGTATCCAGGGGCAGGTGAGTCGGCACAGTTAATTAACATGGAGTGTGAAGTGGCCAAAGAGTGTCTAAGCGCCTCCCCTCCATGCACAGCTTCTAAAACTCGGTTAGAGGGATGAAAAATCGACTATAGTCGGGTAGAGAGCAAAGGAAATGCCACAATTGCATGGCACACCACATGCCCAAAGGGCAGGGGCCCGAACAGTTCTGAAAATCCTCCATCCTTGGCCAGTCCTCCCCAACACCAATTTAGTGAGCTCTGAATCTACTTCTGGAAATCCACAAGCAGAATATCGGGTCAGATATACCTGGGGGGAAATCCAGAGAGCTAATGATTGGGGATAGGGGGGAGGGTATGTGGATCAAGGACTTCCGAACCTCTGTGTAGGAGCAGCAGGATAGATCAGCCCTAATTATAGGATGAATCTTAAGATCTGTGCCAGAGGGGAGGAGCACCAAGGGGAGCGGCGTCCGAAAAACTCTGTTTCACTGACACCCAAGGTTTGGCAACAGAGTGCCTGCACCAGTCCACTACTCTAGCCAAATGACTGGCCACATAATATGACTTAAGGTCTGGGAGGCCCAGACCCCCTTGAGCCCTTGGCCTACATAGCAACGACCGGGCCAATCTTGCCGACGTGTCTGCCCATAAAAACGAATTTGCATGGAGGAGACTTCCCTAAAAAAGGAAGCTGGAATTTTAATGGGCAGTGTCTGGAAGAGAAACAACAACCGCGGAAAAATGTTCATCTTAAGGATCACGCACCTTCCAAACCACGTGAACGTGTTTTTCAACCATGTTTTCCAGTCCTCTTTGATTTTCTGAAGAAGAGGGATATAGTTCAGCTTGAATAAGGAGCCGGCATCAGCAGTCAGCTTGAGGCCTATGTATCGCAGAGAGTGCGTAGCCTAGTGAAATTCAAATGAGCCCCGCAACTGCGAGACCACGCCTAAGGGAAGGTTGACGCTCAATGCCTCCAACTTAGAGAACTTGACCTCAAAATTGGATACCATGGAGTAATACTTGAGTTCCAACATTAGACAGGGGAGGGAAACAAGTGGGTCGGTAATGAAAAATAGTTAATCGTCCGCAAAGGCTGCTATTTTGTGGGTCGTATTGCCGATCTTGAGGCCTCTGATATCAGGGTTTAGCCGCACGTGCCTCAGCAGGGGCTCCAATGTGAGTATAAAAATTAGTGGGGAGAGTGGGCAGCCCTGTTGTGTGCCGTATGTGATGGGAAAACTTTCCGATAGCACCCCATTTACCCTCACATACACCAACGGAGAGCTATAGAGAGAACCTATCCATTTGAGCATATTAGTACCCAGCCCCAAAGAGGCCAAAACCCTGTCTAGAAGCAGCCAAATGACCCGGTCGAACGCCTTTTCGGCATCTGTGGACAACAACATAAGAGGCTTGCCATCCGTCTGGGCCCTGTGGACAAGATTTATGGTCGCCGTAGTATCGTCTCTTGCCTCCCTGGCCAACATGAAGCCAGCCTGGTCCGGATGAATTATCCCCGAAAGATGAGATGTTTTGATTGTCTCTCATTGCATTTAATTTTTATATTTTGATAAATTGGACATTTCGAAACATGATGAAACCAAATATGTGTTAGTTTGTTTTCTTATTGTTTTATTTTCATTGAGGGAAAAGGGGGATGATTTGAACTTTTGTGTTTGTTTCTTTTTTTTTCATATTTTTAAAAACTTTTTTGTTTTTCACTTTTTATTCTCTTTACTAGTGCCCGTAGGGAAGCTGCTAAAATATGCAGATGGCACAATATTGATAGCAACAAGCCAATATGAAATGAAAGACTTATTATGGAGTGTCAAGCTGGACAGTTCGAACATGGGCCTGCTATTCAACACAAAGAAGACAAAGATATTGACTACTGTCAAGTATGACCTGGAAACCTTAGAGATGGAGAGCAACGAACTGGAAGTTGTAAAGGACTTCAACGTACCTGGACTGATGATCTCTCAAGGTGCAGCGACAACACTCAGAAGTCAATAGGAAAATAGCTATGGGAAATTCAACAACAAAGTCATTGGACAAGGTCTTCAAAATTGAAGAACATTTCACTGGCAACAAACACATTGTTCATACATAGTTTGGTCTTTTCTGTGGTAACATACAGATGTGATACCTACACGATAAAGAAACAAGACAGAATAAGAATCAATGCCTTCGAAATGTGGTGATGGACAAGAATGTTATCAATACCATGGATGGGTAGAAGAACAAACAAATACATTTTTGCAACAAATCAAGTCAGACATGTCACTCGAAACAAGGATCACATTACTACGAGTTGCCTACTTTATACACATCATATGAAGAGAGCAATCACTGAAGAAGGACATAATGGTTGGAAGAATAGAAGGAACAAGACGAAGAGGATGACCAGCAACCTGATGGCTTGATACAATCAAAAACCCTGGCAGAGCTGTTTAGACTTGCACAAGATCAATCTTCCTATAGATCCTTTATCCATCAAGTCGCCATTGCTCGAGATTGAGCTGAAGACCATTAAAAAAAACAAACAAACAAAAAAACAAATTCCCAATACCAAAGCTTGGTATCTGCCACTTATTAGCTTAAGAGATACAGTATATCCCCAAATATATTATTCAACTCAGGGGCATATGTAAAAATCAAGGGGCCCCATGACAGAAATTCTAATTGCCCCTCCATACACCACCCAAAAAACTTTTCACTAACGAGCAAAAGGATAAAAATGTTTTGAACATTAGATTTTCAGGCTCCATATCTCATCATTCACTTCAGATTAGAAGGTTTGACTACCTTCATTTTATGTACAGTATAATCATCTTGATTATCTCATACATAAATTTGACTATCAACTATTTAACATATGATTTTAGCTATGCAGATACTTGTCATGTCACTGCATTGTTACTGTTTTGTTCGTAAAAATCTAAATGTTTATTTTTTTTTTTTTATTATTATTATTTTGTTAGTATTTTATAAATAAAGCCTTTGGCTTTCAACACTGTCTGAATCCTTCTGAGCATGCTCTCGATCATATTCAAGCATGTCTCAACCGAAATCTAATGCAAGGTCTCTTCCACATGTTCCCAATGTTGGTGCATACCTGTTGACTCACTTGGGTATGTATACAGTTTTTTCTTCAACTCTAACCATAAGTGTTCAATTGGGTCGAGGTCTGGGGACTGTGGGGGGTCAATCCAGCACATCTAATTCATTGTCATTGAACCATTTATTTGCCAAATTCAATGTATGTTTTGGGGCGTTGTCTTGCTGGAACACTATGTCATCCTTTTCATACCCATAGTACTCGAGTTTATGAAGTAACTTGTCTTGTAATATACTCACATATAGTTCAGCATTGAAACCACCATTGATCCTGGTCAAGTATCCAACACCTTTGGCTGGGAAACAACTCCATATCATCAGTGTTCCTCCACTGAACTTGACAGTTCCTTCAATTTCTCAATGTGTTACTCCTCTTTTCCTTGTTTCTTCAAGACCTATCAGAGCCTAGCCTATTGACTTTTGTCTCATCAGACCAAATCATCCGGTTCCAATCTTCTACTGTCCACTTTCCGTACTTTTTTGCAAACTGGAGCTGACACTTCTTATGATAATACTAATGTTGAAGCTTCTTCACCTTTTTTCTAGCCACTATTCAAACTTGTGTAATGTGCATCACACAGTGCTTGCATAGACTTCTGTGATCTCACTATTATGAAGCATACAAGTCACCTCCACTGCCATGTTTGTCACATCAAAACTAATAGACCTGGTGACGTAGCGACTTGTTAAGTCCAGGGCCGGATTATAGGCGGGGCAGGCGGGGCTTCAGCCCCGGGGCCCCCACCAAAAGAGCTTCTAAGGGGGCCCCCACCACCAGGGCCATACTTGCCACCCGTCAGCAATTTTTTTTCTTTTTTTCACACCCGCTCCCCCTCCGTAAAGACAGTCTAAATCAGCTGTGTTTTCGGGGGGGGGGGGGGAGCACCTACATTTATTTGTATCTGCGTCTCTAAGACGCAAAAACAGACTGCGGGCGCAGGACGCTGATTGACCTCGGAAGTACCATCGCCTGTACTTCCGGGGTCAGAGGTGTGCCTGCTCCCTGCTCTGCTGCGGCGTCCAGTGCTGCGGACGTCACAACAGGACGCCGCGGACGTCACAGCAGGACGCCGCGGAGGAGAAGACCCACGCTCGCGGCCGTGGAGGAGAAGACCCACGCTCGCGGCCGCGGAGGAGAAGACCCACGCTCGCGGCCGTGGAGGAGAAGACCCACGCTCGCGGCCGCGGAGGAGAAGACCCACGCTCGCGGCCGCGGAGGAGAAGACCCACGCTCGCGGCTGCGGAGGAGAAGACCCACGCGCGCGGCCGCGGAGGAAAAGACCCACGCGCGCGGCCGCGGAGGAGAAGACCCACGCCACGGCCAGGAGAGGAGACTAACCGGAGCAGGAGGATGGCCGCGGCACCGGAACAGCAGCAGGAGGATGGCGGCCTATACCGGAGCAGCAGGAGGATGGCATCAGAGCAGGTAGGGGCAGAGCTGAAGAAAGATCTGTGGTGTGATGCAGAGCTGTGTGGGTGAAGCAGAGCTGTGTGGGTGAAGCAGAGCTGAAGAAAGATGTGTGATGTGAAGCAGAGCTGTGTTTGTGTGTGTGTGTGAAGCAGAGCTGTGTGTGTGTGTGTGTGTATGTGAGTGCGTGTGAAGCAGAGCTGTGAGTGCGTGTGAAGCAGAGCTGTGTGTGTGTGTGAAGCAGAGCTGAAGAAAGATGCGTGGTGTGAAGCAGAGCTGTGTGTGTGTGTGAAGCAGAGCTGTGTGTGTGTGTGTGAAGCAGAGCCGTGTGTGTGTGAAGCAGAGCCGTGTGTGTGTGTGAAGCAGAGCTGTGTGTGTGTGTGTGAAGCAGAGCTGTGTGTGTGTTTGAAGCAGAGCCGTGTGTGTGTGTGTGTGTGAAGCAGAGCTGTGTGTGTGTGTGTGTGTGTGTGTGTGAAGCAGAGCCGTGTGTGTGTGTGAAGCAGAGCCGTGTGTGTGTGTGTGCGTGTGTGAAGCAGAGCTGTGTGTGTGTGTGTGTGTGTGAAGCAGAGCCGTGTGTGTGTGTGTGTGAGTGCGTGTGAAGCAGAGCTGTGTGTGTGTGTGTGTGAAGCAGAGCTGTGTGTGTGTGAAGCAGAGCTGAAGAAAGATGCGTGGTGTGAAGCAGAGCTGTGTGTGTGTGTGTGTGCGTGTGTGAAGCAGAGCTGTGTGTGTGTGTGTGTGCGTGTGTGAAGCAGAGCTGTGTGTGTGTGTGTGAAGCAGAGCTGTGTGTGTGTGTGTGTGAAGCAGAGCTGTGTGTGTGTGTGTGAAGCAGAGCTGTGTGTGTGAAGCAGAGCTGAAGAAAGATGTGTGGTGCGAAGCAGAGCTGTGTGTGTGTGTGTGTGTGTGTGTGTGTGTGTGAAGCAGAGCTGTGTGTGTGTGTGTGTGTGTGTGTGTGAAGCAGAGCTGAAGAGAGATGTGTGGTGTGAAGCAGAGCTGTGTGTGTGTGTGTGAAGCAGAGCTGTGTGTGTGTGTGTGTGTGTGTGTGTGTGTGTGAAGCAGAGCTGAAGAAAGATGTGTGGTGTGAAGCAGAGCTGTGTGTGTGAGAAGCAGAGCTGAAGAAAGATGTGTGGTGTGAAGCAGAGGTGTGTGTGTGTGTGTGAGTGTGTGTGAAGCAGAGATGTGTGTGTGTGTGAAGCAGAGCTGTGTGTGTGTGTGAAGCAGAGCTGTGTGTGTGTGAAGCAGAGCTGAAGAAAGATGTGTGGTGTGAAGCAGAGCTGTGTGTGTGTGTGTGAAGCAGAGCTGTGTGTGTGTGTGTGTGTGTGTGTGAAGCAGAGCTGTGTGTGTGTATGAAGCAGAGCTGTGTGTGTGTATATATGAATCAGAGCAGTCTATGCGGCACCCCAGAACTATATGGGTCCCCCAGAGCGCTAAGCCACCCATCCCAGTAATGTGTACGCCACCAGAGCTGTTTGCCTCTCCAGTAACGTCTATGCCCCCCCAGTAATGTCTATGCCCCCTGCCCCTCCTGTAATGTATATATTGTAGGCCCCAGCCCCTCCTGTGATGTATATACAGCAGTGCTGTGTCAGTGTGCATGGTGTGTAGTCATGTCAGTTAGTGATGGCCATCATGCAACACAGCCATATGTCCTGGAGGAGCTGGAAACAAGCGGGGGAGGTGAGTGAGGCTGCTTGTGACTTCTCCATATTAACACCTGTAATGCATCTGTGTCTGCATGTATGTCAGTGTATATGACTGTGCATATATTTGTCTGTTTAAATGTATTTTTGTGAATTTGTCTTCAAATATGTATATGTACGTATATGCCTGTATGTGTATGTGCGTGTCTGTGTGTGGATGGGGCCCCCTGAGACTCAACCGGGGACCACAAAAACCTGGAGCCGTCCCTGGCTGCCTTAACATTGGGATCAATTAAAAATATGTGAGTAACTCTACTTTCTGTGTATAAGTGACGGCTGTGAGTGATCCTGGACTGTGTCTGTATTGTACTGTGTATAAGTGACGGCTGTGAGTGATCCTGGACTGTATCTGTATTGTACTGTGTGTATATGTGACGGCTGTGAGTGATCCTGGACTGTATCTGTATTGTACTGTGTATAAGTGACGGCTGTGAGTGATCCTGGACTGTATCTGTATTGTACTGTGTGTATAAGGCCCGTTTCACACGTCAGTGAAAAACACTGAAGTTTTTCACTGGCGTGTAAAACACGCACATGTCCCTGCGTGTGCCGAAAATCACGGCACACGTGGGTTGTCTAAGTGCAATCCGGGCTCCGTTCTCCGTGGCCCGTGATTGCACTTAGAGATTCACTCACCTGCGCCCGCTCCCGCTGTCCATGGTGCTGATCGCTCCCGCGGTGCAGCATCCGGTCGGCGGTGACCCCTGCAGGAGCTGCTTCCGGGTCGGCTGTGTCGCGCATAATGAATATGCGCGACAGTAATCAGCCGGCACAGAAGGAGCAGGGAGAACGGGCTGCAGAGGACATCGCTGGACGCCGGGTGAGTTAAAATGTTTATTATTTTAAAAGCACGTTTTTTTCTGGCACGTGTTTTGTGGTCCGTGGAACATCAGTGATGCCAGAAAAAAATGGACATGTCTCCGTGCAGCAATCACGCACACGCGGGTACGCCGCATGGAGACACGTGCAGTGAAAAATCACTGACGTGTGAGCAGACCCATTCATTATAATGGGTCTGCGTATGTCAGTGATTCTGGTACGTTTAAAAAAAAGCACAAACGTACCAGAATCACTGACGTGTGAAAGGGGCCTAAGTGACGGCTGTGAGTGATCCTGGACTGTATCTGTATTGTAGTACTGTAAATCTGAATGTGGCAGAACAGGGTAAGATACATGTTCATTGGATTTATATCTAAATGCTACAGTTTGTGCTCTACTGTTATGGCTAAAAATGTTAACGTTTATGGGGCCCCCACCAGATTCTCTGCCCAGGGGCCCCCACCAACCTTAATCCGGCCCTGGTTAAGTCCAATATTTACCTGTACATCCACTTTTTGGCTTTTGAATGGATGGATGGATGGACTTCATTTCATATTCTTACAACTGTCATGGCACCCACATGATATATTTTGGCAATTTTCTTGGCTGAGAGACCACTATCAAGGATCTGGATGATGCTGTTTCTCTTGGGAAATCTTCTTCATGGCTGCTCCTCGATTCAAACCAGTGACCTTTTTCTTGGGAATTAACCTAATAACACACTGAGCTATTAGTGAATATGAAAACAGGTTGTAATTTGTAGTATACAGAAAGAAAAAGATTTATCCACCACCAGGAACATAACTGTAACATGACAAGAATCTGCATAACTAATGCTAAATAGTTGCAAGTCAAATTTGTGTATGAGATAACAAAGATGAAGGTCTATAAAATGAAGGTAGTTTCAATGTTCTAAGGTGTCAAAAGTTCAAAACACTGTTAACCAGTGAAATTCTGTTGTCAATCTCTGACAGCGAACTATAACACGCATCGGCAGGGGGAGCGCCATTCCCTGTCATGATGAACGTCCTGTGAATGTCAGCTGTGAACCAGCATTCATAGATGGTGATTTCTGCTGTACAGAGCAGTGCTGTGAGCCAGCATTCATAGGAGATCGTGATTTCTGCTGTACAGAGCAGTGCTGTGAGCCGGCATTCATAGGAAATCGTGATTTCTGCTGTACAGAGCAACACTGTGAGCTGGCATTCACAGATCGTGACTTCTGCTGTACAGAGCAATGCTGTGAGCCGGCATTCATAGATGGTGATTTCTGCAGTACAGAACAGTGCTGTGAACCGAAATACACAGGAAATCATGATTTCTACTGTACAGAGTGATGCTGTGAGCTGGCTGGAATTCATAGGAAATCGTGATTTCTGCTGTACAGAACAATGCTGTGAGCCGGCATTCATAGATTGTGAATTCTGTCGTACAGAGCAGTGCTGTAAGCCTGCATTTATAGATTGTGATTTCTGCTGTACAGGGCAGTGGTGATCGTGCTCAGATGTGGCTCGATTCTCAATTGCGAATTAATCCGATTACAGTAAACTGACACTTGGCTCACATTGTGTGCCTGGCGGTCACTGGTGATAGATGTTCCTGCCTGCTTCTGAAGATGGCTGGCAGTTTTCCTTTCTGATTTTCCCATTTATTTGGTGCCTGAATTTACTCCAGATAAGTTTACTGTTTCTGTGCTTAATTGCTGGATTTGCACCTAAGAGTGTTTCTGCTTATACCATTTGGTTCTGTGTTTGGTTTCTTGTATGTGAGGATCTGTCTTTCTGCTTTTGGGAGCAGGGCAGTCCCTCCAGCAAGAAAGGGAGCTTGCTCCCTGGTCACTTTTGGATTATTTGCACTTTAGAATATTACTTGTTCTGTGATTTTGTTTCTTCCCATTATATCTGCAGTTCTGTTTAAAGTGTCTGACACAAAAATACCTGATTTAGAGGGAGATAGTCCGTGTGGTCTCAGTATTTTTAATTATCAGGAGATTGGTATTTTTACAGGGTTTTTGCTAGCCACAATCAGTTATCTGTCCTGTCCTGTTCTATCTAGTAAGTTGGGCCTCATCTTTGCTTATCTATATTTTCGGTCTGTGTATTGTGTTTTCTTACATCACCGTTGTTGCATGTTGGGGGCTTGCTATTTCTTTGGGGACTGCTCTGAGGCAAGTTAGAATTCCTCATTTCTAACTTTGAGGTGTAGCAAGTTTCTCAGGCAGTGATGAGGTGTCTAGGTGTGTTAGGAACATCCCACTGCTATTTCAAGTGTTGTCTGATAGATAGGGGATTGCGGTCAGCTCAGTTTCCAACTACTCTTGTGGTTTTTGTTTTTTTCCTTATTAATGGGATTGTTTGTGATCGTCCAAGCTTACTAGATCATAACAGGCGGACATACCATTGCTGCAAGATGTGCAGTCACACAGTGGCCGAAGAAATATGTGGGCCCAAAGAAAGTATAATGTGTGCATTATGATGAGCTAGTGGACTGCAACGGGCCCGTATATTGTTCTTACAGGAGTCCTCTTCTTTCTGTGTCCGCCAGTGATGGGAGGACATATTTTAAATTCACCGACAAGCCACAGGGCAAATCAAAACGTCAGAAAAATACCTTTAAGAAATTGACAGTAAAACCATGCATAGATCTTGTCCTTATAAATGAAAAAAGCAGATATTCTGTGAGGATCACCAAACTATGGTAGATTTACAACTGAATCTAATTTTTGTCTGTTTGCAATTTCTTTGCACTTGACTTTGCTCTATTTATCGGGCACCTAAACTCTATAGTTGTGGCATCAGACACCTACGCCTGCTATAAAGGATGCTTTGGGTTTCATACACACTATTGTCTGGCCATATAAGAGATGTTCAGTACATAAAGTCACCCACTTCCCACCACTATAGTAAGATAAGAGCTGTTTGTTCCTGTCTATACATTGTTTGAAAGGCTTCTGCATTTATTCATCTGCAATAACTTCATGTCACAAGGACGCCGTTTCTTTCAGCATGTCTATAATTAAAAATTTTGATTGACCATGACACATCTCACTGGAATGAAGTATATTCTACATCGTCTAAGTCAAAGAATGCTGAATTCAAATGATGGGCTAGTCTTTTACACGGAAACCTACTCCCTGTACTCCAGTAAAGAAAGGGGGCTTAAAAATAGATACCTCTGTATTCGGCTAAACTAGTCTAACTATTCCTGCATGAGCGCTTCATGGAAAATTCTTTTGGAAAATGTATTGTATGGGCAGAAAATAGTGCCATTAAAATTACTTCTTTTTTTATGTAACACCACTTAGTTGAAGGTTGCGGAGATATTATACACTAGAATACAAAGAGAATATTCACCCAAAACTTAAGAATGTAACTAAATCAGGACTTTGTATCATATTCAATAATGGATAACAATGGTTTAGAATTATTTTTATCTTTGTAGTTTTATTTGCAGTGTTTGTTTAAAAAAAAAAAAAAAAAAAGATATAGGCAACTTTGGAAATTATCTGACTTTTTTGATTAAAAGCTTCTGTGCAATAGGAATTAAATAAAAAAAATCAGACTATTTTTCTTTTACACCCATTATGTGTCACAGTCAGATCTAGCCATTTGAGTCTGTAAACCTTTTCTCCATTCTCCCTATTTTTAAGTGGATTTATGACCAGTTAAAAGTATAGCTTAAATATGGTGACCAATCAGTTTAGAAGATCATTCAGGAGTAGAGCTATATGTTCAAGTTCAATCCATGGCTGTGGGGGTCTCTTCTGCCTCTTGTTTATGGTCTTTCTGGCTTCATCAGTAAGAATAGTCTTTATTAGTGATGAGCGAGTATGCTTGTTACTACTCGGTACTCGCACGAGTATCACTGTACTCGGGCTACTCGGCGGGGACCGAGTAATCTCGCGATACTCGTGCTGTACTCGTGGTCTTCATTTCTGCATGTTGGCGCTCTTTTGAGAGCCAGCCCTCATGCAGGGATTGGCTGGCAGACCACTGCAATGCCACAGCCCTGTTAGTTGTGGAATTGCAGTGATTGGCCAGCCCGCACAGCGTGACCGAGCCTTTATACCGGCCGGCGCGCTGTGCTCTGCTCACAGCCATCCAGACAGTCAGTGCAGGGAGAGTGTCGCTGCTTCAGGGAAAGGTTTGCGGCCCTTTATAGCTATTTTCGTAGCAGGGCTGCAAACAGTGTGACCAAAAGTCCTTCTCAGGACTATTCTAGTTGTATACAGGCAGGCAGGGTATAGCCAGGTCGGGGTACAGTAGCAGAGTCCTTCTCAGGACTATTGTTGCTGTATACAGGCAGGGTATAGCCAGGTCGGAATACAGGCTAGTGACCAGAAGAGTCCTTGTCAGGACTATTGTAGCAGTATACAGGCAGGCAGGCAGGCAGGCAGGGTATATAGCCATTCCTAGTGGTGACCGTATACCAGCCTTCATCATATCTGGGGCTGGTGTACACAGTCTAAAACAGTCCAGATAGTGTCAGACTTCTCATTAATTGTCGCTCCTAAAAACCTGTTAGGTTCTTAGTGCGTCCGTGCTTGCATTTAAAAACCGCACGTGTGTGCCTGTCGGTGGCAGCGTACAGGTGCACTAGTGTGCGTTTTTACCAAACTATTATATAACGCACAAGTGTAGTGTATAATACACGTCAGTCAGCAGTGGCTGATAGTGTCAGAGTTCTCATTAATTTTTGCTCCTAAAACCTGTTAGGTTCTTAGTGCGTCCGTGCTTGCATTTAAAAACCGCACGTGTGTGCCTGTCGGTGGCAGCGTACAGGTGCACTTGTGTGCGTTTTTACCAAACTATTGTATAACGCACAAGTGTAGTGTATAATACACGTCAGTCAGCAGTGGCTGATAGTGTCAGAGTTCTCATTAATTTTTGCTCCTAAAACCTGTTAGGTTCTTAGTGCGTCCGTGCTTGCATTTAAAAACCGCACGTGTGTGCCTGTCGGTGGCAGCGTACAGGTGCACTAGTGTGCGTTTTTACCAAACTATTATATAACGCACAAGTGTAGTGTATAATACACGTTAGTCAGCAGTGGCTGATAGTGTCAGAGTTCTCATTAATTTTTGCTCCTAAAACCGGTTAGGTTCTTAGTGCGTCCGTGCTTGCATTTAAAAACCGCACGTGTGTGCCTGTCGGTGGCAGCGTACAGGTGCACTAGTGTGCGTTTTTACCAAACTATTATATAACGCACAAGTGTAGTGTATAATACACGTCAGTCAGCAGTGGCTGATAGTGTCAGAGTTCTCATTAATTTTTGCTCCTAAAACCTGCTAGCTTCTTAGTGCGTCCGTGCTTGCATTTAAAAACCGCACGTGTGTGCCTGTCGGTGGCAGCGTACAGGTGCACGATTTGCACAAACTTGGATATAACGCCCAAGTCTAGTGAATACACGTCAGCACAGCATTGCAAAATGCGCAAGGGCGTTGGCAAGGAACAAGGAAGTGGACGTGATGGTGGTGCAGGCAGAGGCCGAGGTCGTGGGCAAGCTCTAATTTCGCCACAACAAAGGGCCACATCTAGTCGCTCGCACGTCCTGTCCCAAATTCTTGGGGACCGCAACAGTACACCGCTCTTGAACCAAGACCAGTGTCAACAGGTTGTTAGTTGGATAGCGGATAATGCTTCCAGTCAGATTGGCACCACCACAAACACTCTGTCTTCCACACGGTCAAGTGTCAGTAGCCGTGATACTGCACCGCACATTTCAGAACCTGATCCTCCTTCCTACCACAAGGCTGAGTACACGTCCTCGGACATTAATGATCCCACACTTGGACACTCGGAAGAGCTGTTCACGTTTCCATTCGCACATTCTGGCCTCTCGCCAGCTAATCTTGAAGTGGGTCATGAGGAGATCGTATGTACAGATGGCCAAATATTTGAGCAGCCACGTTCTCACGAAGTTGGCAACGTGTCTCAACAAGGGGTGGACGATGATGAGACACAATTGTCAGGAAGTCAGGAGGAGGAGCAGGGTGCGGAAGAGGAAGACGACGTGGTGGATGATCCAGTAACTGACCCAACCTGGCAGGAGGATATGCAGAGCGAGGACAGCAGTGCACAGGGGGAGGGAGGCGTATCATCCCAACAGGCAGTAAGAAGCAGGGTGGTGGCTCCAGGCAGAAGTCAGGCAACCATTCCCCGGAACAACAACACGACACAAGGTGCCTGTACAAATGTTAGGTCTTTCCGAGTCTGGCAGTTTTTTAAGTTGGCTCCAGATGATTCTAAAAAGGCCATTTGCAACACCTGCCGTGCCAGCATCAGCAGGGGTACCAAAACTAGCAGCCTGACCACCACCAGCATGATCAGGCACATGTCAGCCAAGCACCCGACTTTGTGGGAAGTACAACAGAGTCAAGGAGCAGTGCTTGCTGATGTCACTGCTACGTCTTCGCTGGTTGTGCATGCGAGCCAATCCCCTGTCCATGCTGCCTGCGAACAAGCCTCCTCCGGTCCTGCACCTGCAGTTGCCTACGCAGAAATAACACCATCATCAAGCACGTCCTTGTCCCAGCGTTCAGTTATCCATTCAGCAAACCTTTGAACGCAGGCGCAAATACACTGCCAACACCCCACATGCCACAGTTCTAAATGCTAACATTTCGCGACTGCTTGCGCTGGAAATGTTGCCTTTTAGGCTGGTGGAGACAGAAGCATTCCGCGACCTGATGGCGGCAGCTGTCCCACGTTACTCGGTCCCCAGCCGCCACTATTTCTCCCGGTGTGCCGTCCCCGCGTTGCATAACCACGTGTCACAAAACATCACACGTGCCCTGAACAACGCTGTTTCACCCAAAGTCCACCTAACCACAGACACGTGGACAAGTGCTTGTGGGCAAGGCCGCTACATCTCATTGACGGCACACTGGGTTAATATTGTGGAAGCTGGGACCCAGTCTGAGCGAGGGACGGAACACGTCCTTCCCACACCAAGGTTTGCAGGCCCTACCTCAGTCAGTGTTTCACCCACACTCTACAGCTCTGGAATGTCATGCTCTTCAGCCTCCTCCTCCTCCTGCGCATCCTCATCCACTGTACCCTCCACACCAGTCCCAAGCTGGAAGCACTGCAGCACTGCCTCGGCGAAGCGGCAACAGGCTGTGCTGAAGCTAATCTGCATAGGTGACAAACCCCACAATGCAGAAGAGGTGTGGACAGCTCTGAAACAGCAGGCAGATCACTGGCTCACACCTCTGAACCTAAAGCCAGGAAAGGTCGTGTGTGACAATGGCCGGAACCTGGTGGCGGCTTTGAGGCGAGGCCAGCTGACACATGTTCCATGCGTGGCCCATGTGCTCAACCTCGTGGTTCAGCGGTTTCTAAAGTCATACCCAGAGCTGTCTGATCTGCTGGTAAAAGTTCGCCGCCTGTCTGCACATTTTCGAAAGTCACCTACTGCTTCAGCCGGCCTTGCCGGCTTTCAGCGCCGTTTGCATCTTCCGGCTCACAGACTGGTGTGTGATGTCCCCACGCGTTGGAATTCAACTCTGCACATGTTGGTCAGGATATGTGAGCAGAAGAGGGCAGTTGTTGAGTACCTGCATCACCTAAGCCGTCGGGAAATGGGTCAAACTCCACACATAACACCTGAGGAGTGGAGATGGATGTCCGACCTATGTACCATCCTCCAAAACTTTGAGGACTCCACCAAGATGGTGAGTGGTGATGACGCCATTATTAGCGTCACCATACCGCTACTCTGCCTTCTAAAACGGTCTCTGCTCAAAACCAAACATGATGCATTGCAGGCGGAGCGCGATGAGTTGCAGCAAGAAACAGTAGTGGGTGTGGGTGATAACACACAGCCCAGCCTCGTCTCATCACAACGTGCAGTGGAGGACTATGACGAGGAGGAGGATGAAGACATGGAGCAAATCTCCGGCCAAATTGAGGATATGACATGCACACCAGTCATATCCTCGGTTCAGCGTGGCTGGCCAGAGGACAGGGTAGATGAGGAGGAGGAGGAGGAGGACAGCATGTTCAGTCATCGTGTTGGTCAGGCTACTGAAGTCCTGGCTGTTAAGAGTCTGGCGCACATGGCTGACTTTATGGTAAGCTGCCTGTCTCGTGACCCTCGCGTTAAGAACATCTTGGCCGACAATCATTACTGGTTGGTAACACTGTTAGACCCACGCTACAAGGAGAACTTTATGTCTCTTATTCCCGAGGCGGAGAGGTCAACCAAAATGCAGCAGTTCCGGAAGGCCATAGTCACGGAAGTAGGCAAAGCATTCCCCTCACAAAACGCTAGCGGCATAGGTCAGGAATCAGTGGACAACCAAGGCGTACAGCCGAGAGAGGCACAAGTCCAATCCGCCAGAGGTAGGGGAACAGTCTTTAAGATGTGGGACAGTTTTCTCAGCCCCTCACGTACCACAGCCCCTGAGGTGCGGGGTAGTGCCACAAGAAATCCTAAGTTTGCCCAGATGCTCAAGGAGTACCTTGCAGATCGAACAACTGTACTCCGACATTCCTCTGTGCCTTACAATTATTGGGTATCCAAGGTGGACACGTGGCATGAATTGACTCTCTACGCCTTGGAAGTCCTGGCCTGCCCTGCCGCTAGCGTTTTGTCAGAGCGTGTTTTTAGTGCCGCAGGTGGAATCATTACAGATAAACGCACCCGCCTGTCAACTGAAAATGCTGATAGGCTGACTCTGATCAAGATGAACAAGGGTTGGATTGGGCCAGACTTCACCACACCACCAGCAAATGAGAGCGGAATTTAAAGTTTGTAACGGGAATTTGCCATGTACCTCCAGTCACCCATGGGTACACACTTCTGGACTTTGGATAATCGCTGGACTGCTCCTCCTTCTCCTCATGCACCACCATGATGACCGTTACAAGAGTTAGGCCTTTGTTTCAGGTATACCCCCAGTGGTAAATTTTTTCGCCCATTCTTTGCAGAATGGACATTACAACGACAGGAGACCCGCTCCTTTGCAATGGGAACAATGTTTTGAGGCCCTCATGCACGTCTCTATCCAGGGACAACCTGGAGCCTCCCAATTTTTGGCTGCCCTGCCAAAGGGCTATACTATAATACACCCACTTCCTGACAATGGACACTTAATGTTTTGAGGCCCTCATGCACGTCTCTATCCAGGGACAACGTGGAGCCTCCCAATTTTTGGCTGCCCTGCCAAAGGGCTATACTATAATACACCCACTTCCTGACAATGGACACTTAATGTTTTGAGGCCCTCATGCACGTCTCTATCCAGGGACAATGTGGAGCCTCCCAATTTTTGTCTGCCCTGCCTAAGGGCTATACTACAATAGACCCACTTCCTTCCAATGGGCACTTCAGGTTTACAGGCCCTCATGCACGTCTCTATCCAGGGACAACGTGGAGCCTCCCAATTTTTGTCTGCCCTGCCTAAGGGCTATACTACAATAGACCCACTTCCTTCCAATGGGCACTTCAGGTTTACAGGCCCTCATGCACGTCTCTATCCAGGGACAACGTGGAGCCTCCCAATTTTTGGCTGCCCTGCCTAAGGGCTATACTACAATAGACCCACTTCCTTCCAATCGGCACTTCAGGTTTACAGGCCCTCATGCACGTCTCTATCCAGGGACAACGTGGAGCCTCCCAATTTTTGGCTGCCCTGCCTAAGGGCTATACTACAATAGACCCACTTCCTTCCAATAGGCATTTCAGGTTTACAGGCCCTCATGCACGTCTGTATGCAGGGTCATTGGTGAACCTCACAATTTTGGACTGCCCTGGCAAAGGAAAATACTACAAAGACTCAGTTCCTCAAAATGGGCACATTAGACTCAGAGGCCTTTATGTACGTCTCTTCTCAGGGACATCGGAGTGCCACACAATGTTTTACGTAAAATCTTTCATGTATTGATCTCAAAAAGTAACATACATTAGCTCTATCTCACTATTGGGTATGTGCCCTTAACATTTCCGCCATGAAAATTCATTTTGGTGTCATTTTGGAAGGTTTTCTGGTGAGTCAGTAAAAATGGCGTAAAACGCGGACATAATTGTTCACAGCTGTGACTTTTGAGTGATAAATGCTTCAAGGGGTCTTCCCCATGCTGTTGCCATGTCATTTGAGCACTCTTCTGAGACTTTTGTGCCATTTTTAGGGTTTCTACATGCTGCCGGTGGTCATTTCACAAAAATACTCGGGTCTCCCATAGGATAACATTGGGCTCGGTGCTCGGGCCGAGTACACGAGTATCTTGGGATGCTCGGCCCGAGCCTCGAGCACCCGAGCTTTTTAGTACTCGCTCATCACTAGTCTTTATATGTGTCCATAATTCCTCAGGCTTTCTTTCATCCATTATGTCCAGGGATATAAATTGGTTGTGCTCACTGTTCCAAAATACTTCAGATATGTTGGTCAAATCAAGGTTAGAAACGATCTGTTGTCTAGTCGTTTTGCGTAGCTTGACTCTAATCTTTGCAGTCAAAATGTAATGATCAGTTTCACAGTTAGCTTGTGGTTTTGCAGTAATGATCGACGACCTCCATCTTTGAAAACACATATGTAGTCAATCTGATTTTTATAGGCCCCATTTGGTGACATCCATGTGTAAAGTCTCCATTTGTGATTTTTGAAAAAGATGTTCATGATAGGCAGTTGATTTGTTGTACAAAAGTCAATGAATTTTCCTTCAGCCTTGTTTCGTTCACCTAGTCCAAAGTTTCCAACAACGATTCCATATTTACCTTGGCCCATCTTGTTTTAGCAGCTTATTGATTTCTTCTTGAACTTGATCATAGAACAGTTCAACATCCTCCTCTTTGGCATCTGTTGTTGGTGTGTAGACTTGTATAACTGTGACATGGATTGGCGCTCCTTGTATAGTTGTATTGAGATGACAATATCACTGACTGCATTGTACTTCAGGACAGTGCCGGCTAATTTTTGGTTGAGAATAAAAGCAACACCGTTTCTTCTTCAGTTGTCATTGCCAGAATAGTAGACCCAATGTTCCTTTGACTAGAATTGTGCAGATTGAGTCCCTCTTAGTTTGCTAATTCAGAGTAATGCGGTCGTCACACGGTATGATATATTGGGCGATATGTCCTCGGTGTCACGTCGTTAGTGACGCACATCCGGCATCGTCAGAAATATCGTACTGTGTGACACCTCCGAACGACTGTGAATGAGCAAAAATACTCACCTTATCGTTGCTCGTTGACATGTCATTCATTTTCATAATCTCGTTCCTCCTTCTGCGCGCCGGTTGTTCGTCGCTCCCGTGGCAGCACACATCGCTCCGTGTGACACCCCGGGAGCGACGAACACAGCTTACCAGCGTCCCGCCGGCAATCCAGAAGGAAGGAGGTGGGCGGGATGTTTACGTTCCACTCACCTCCGCCCCTCCGCTTCTATTGGCCAGCTGCTGTGTGACGTCGCTGTGACGCCGAACGTCCCTCCCCCTTCAGGAAGAGGATGTTCGCCGCCCACAGCGACGTCGCCCAGGAAGTAAGTGCGTGTGACAGGGGGTTAATGACTTTGTGCGCCACAGGCAACTAATTGCCCGTGACGCACAAACGACGGGGGTGGGTGCGATCGCTTATGTGATCGCACAATTTATCGTCCCATGTGACGCCCGCATAAGTCGACTCCTGTTCTGTCCGTTTCAGCTTTGACAATGTTGATTTTTCCATGGTTCCTGGTTCGTACATTCCATGTTCCGAACTTTATGATATATTTACAGCTTTAGATCTTCCCTTTCGACCAAGCGATATTAGCACCAAGACATCCTTGTGGTTTTGATCATGAGACTTGATCATACTCACCATTGGCTCTTTCCCAGTAACTTTTTGAGTCCCCTCCGATTTAGCGGTGCATCTCTGTTGATGTAGGACTGAGTAAATCTCTTTATGTAATCCCAGACAGACTTGTTAATGTTGAGATTAGGGCTCTATGGGGCCATAGTAGCATTGAGGAAATGCCAACAAATGGCAATGTTGAGGCAGTGGCTGGTCATGGATGCTTAGAGCAGTAGGTGTTTTGGAATGATAAGTCAAAATTGAAAACATATTTGGCTGCAAAAGAAGGCAGTTATAAAGTGGCAATAGTCACCTTGCAGTTCTAAAAATTGTTACCACAGACAGGTTTAGCACAAGCCACTCTATTTTCCAGATTCCAGGGGTTACCCTGGCCTTCACCTTTTAACACTATAAAGGATATGAATTTCCACCATGGTCCCTGGGTTAAGGTTACCCAGTTAGCTGCTGGATGATGGTCAGAACCAAGAGGGCAGTCAAGGTTGCAAAATCAGAAGGCAAAAGGAAACGGGCCAGTCAGAAAAAAAAATATACAAAGAAGATATACAGGAGCTAGAAGCACAGGTCGACCTCGAGTGCAAAAACTATATTTGGCAGCTCCGAGCAGTAAGCTGGGAGTATTAGCAGGATGTGGTGCTGTTGCATTGGGAAAAACAGGGATCTGATTACACCAGCTGGACAGCACACCAACCCATAATGCCAGTTTGGGTAGCACTAAAGGGTCCAGCCACATAGGTCTCAGTGGCTGGAAAAAGCCTGTGCTACCAAGCCTAGTCCTGATGTCTTCTCCATCACCACCAGTGCAGCCTGCAGAATGAATATGATAACAGAAGCAGATGTCACAGAAGCAGGTCCTAGATAAGATGTGACAGCAGTTTATTCGCTGATGGGCTGGAAAGTGGTACAATAATCATTTCGCATCTATGTAAAGGGGTGGTCCAAAATACGAATTAAATTTCACCTAAATTCATATCTATTTAATGCAATAATCTAAAACCTATTTTCTAATATACTTGAATTAAAATTTCCTATTTACACTATGTAACTGCTTTTCTTTTTTATTCCTATTTCTTTTTTTGGTGACGCTTTGTTTGAGAATCCCAGTGCATGCTGGGATACTCAAACAAAGCATCATCAGTGACTTTTGTTTCAGGGGCTGGGCTAATCCCTGTAAGATGTGCATAATGACAACATACTTGCTTGCTGGCTCACATTAGCAGTAATGAGCAGGCATCAGTGCGCTTGTCAGAATACCCAATGTGCAGAGACTAGCACCGCCCGCGCAACGGCGCTGGTCTCTGCACAATGTGTATTCTGACAATGCTAACTGACAGTGTGATCTGTTGCTATCATTTTACTGTTGATCTGAGCTGGCTGTCACATCTCCAGGGCCTGCTCTGGTGACGTCTACCCCAGTCACCATATGCCGCTCTACTGTCATGTCTCCACCAGGGTCTGGTCTGCTCCGGTGACGTCTGCAGCAATCACCAGGCGCCACTCTACTGTCACGTCTCCACCATGGCCTGCTCCGGTGACGTCTGCCTCGGTCATTAGGCGCTGCTCTGCTCACACTGCAGGCTGTGCTGGTAATGGGGGAGAAGTAATTTCCAGTGGCTCTGGTGGGCGGAGTCGCCGCACATTCAGCAATATTGGTCTGTATGGAACTTGCAGCACTGCTGACTGACTGTAGGGGTGTGTGCCTTCCAGCTAGTATCAGCTCCTACTTCAGCCTATGGGAAGGCACCACACCCTTTTTATATCCTTCAGTGTCCCTGGTTCCTTGCCAGAGATAGTCTTGTATTGTTTTGAGCCACATCCTTCCTGGTACTGTGCACCTGCTTTATTGACATCCCTCCTGCCTGCTGTTTTGTACCTCGCCTGACATCTCGGCTTGACCTTGGCCTATTTTCCGGACATTCCTCCTGCTTGTTGTTTTGTACCTCGCCTGACATCTCAGTTTGACCTCGGCCTATCGACTATCCCCATCTCTGGACTGCAGCCTACCATAGGCAGTGAACCCCTGGACCCTGCAGTAATTCCAGATCCCTATATAGGGGTTAAAGGGTTTTGGGCTACCTCGGAGTCCTGCTTAGTGGGTGGCTTGCCGTTACACTGGCGAGAGAAATTGCCATATTGCATCATGTAAATTGCAAGAATAAGAAATTAATCCCATCCATCCAAAGCCACTTTTCCTATTTTTTTGTAAACTCAAGCCGACGCTTCTTTAGGCGACATTGAAGTTGTGGCTTCTTCACCATTTTCAGGCCACCATTCCAGATTTGTGTAATGTGCTTGCATGGATGTCTGTAATCTAACTATTACGAAGTATACGAGCCATCTCCACTGCTGTGTTTATTGCACCAGGATTGATGGACCTTTTGATGATATTTTGCCTGGGCATCCACCTCTTGGCTTTTGAAAGGATGGATGGAATTTATTTCATGTTCTTCCAAGTATCATGGCACTCACATCATGCAATTGGTAATCTTCTTGGCACAGAGACTGACATCGATGAGCTGGATAATGTTGTTTCTCTTTTTTTGCGAAATCTTCACCATGGCTGCTCCTCGATTTGAACCCGTGACCTTGGGAATCAACCTAATAACACACTGAGTATTAGGTAATGTGAGAACAGGTTGTAACTTGCAGCATATAGGATGAAAATTATTTTTCCACCACTAGGATCAAAACAGTAACAATGCAGTGCTATGGCAAGACTAATCATATGTTAAATAGTTGCAAGTCAAATTTATTTATGAAATAACCAAGATTATTTTCTATAACATGATGGTAGTCTCATGTTCAAAGCTGTAGTGGATGGAGAGATATGGAGCCTGAAAATCAAAACTTCAAAACATTGTTACCCTATTGCTTGTTAGTGTATTTAATCATTATTGTACTCAACAACCCCTTTATGATTCTGTGAATGCACAGCAAAATAAATAAATTGTTCATTACAATCTTAACTTTGAGACCCATTAGATAGATCGGAGCTGGAATAAATATAGAGTTCAAGTAGGGGAGAATAAGAGTTAGATGTCCTATACCATTAAAGGGGTTATCCACTATTAGGACAACCCTTTTTGAGTCTGCATATTTTCCCCAGATAAAATAAAAAAGCCTACACCCACCTCCATGGCCAGCGCAGTTCCAGCGGTGCGGGGCTAAGGTGACATTGTGACGCCACTTGAGCTCTGAGACCAATCAGCACCGACTTCTGTCTCCCTGACAGGCAGCTGCAGCGCTCACTTCTTGTTCATTAACTAATTTGTCCGAAAGAGGGGAGACTGAAGCTGGCGCTGATTGGACGCGGAGCTGGCGTGATGTCCCAACGTCGCGGGAGCCTCGGCAACACGAGCCCTGGCATGGCTGCAACTGCACCAGCTGCAGAGGTGACTGTAGGCTTTTTTTTATTTATCTGGGGGAAACATGTGGAGTCAGAAGGGGGTGTTCTAACACCTTTAACACTAGAAGTCCCAGAAATTTCGAGCTCCCCGCTGAAGTCCCGAAAGAGGGTCAAATGACCCTTAGTCCAAACTGACCTAACTAACTAGAAACTAAATGGCTAAACTCAATGGAAAACAACAACCTCCTGTGGTGCGACAGTAATGGCCTTAATTACAGAACAAAAGACGGTGATTATAGGATGTTAGCTAAAATCCTTCAGGTCATTTGACCCGTCTCTGGGTTCCAAAGGTAGAAATGTTAAATGACCCCTGTCTGGGACTTCTAGTGTTAACCCCAAACAATAGATTACATTTCAGCAGTTGGCCTCACAGCATCTATTCATAGGTGCTCAAATAATATTGAGGAAAAAATATTATCCTATCTAGATTGTTCCCCATTTTTGACTCTGATGTCTTCAAATGTATCGTGTTTGCCCTGTATAAAAGATAATAACTCCTGCCAATGTCATTTAGGTAGAATCACAATGGCGCTTTGTTCTTTTTTGATATTCATATATAATCACCTACAATTTCTTTTAATTGGCGTATGTTACTTAATTAAAATGCTACTCCCACTATCTTTTCTCGCTCATCAGAAGAGTCATATTTCCTTCTGTAATTGTCTGCTAAAAAATAGGGTAGATATAAAACAATCTGACAATTTACAAATTCAGAAAAAAAAAACCCTCTGCTCTTTTAAACATACAACCACGAGCTATTCATTTGATATGTTAATAGAATCAACTGAAAGTTAATACTTAAAAAAAACCCTCCAAGTTCATTATACTAGTGGCTGTCTACTGAGGATTGAATGCCCCGATGAAATGTTCTTGCTGGATTATCTCATATTTTTAGATTGTCTGTCACTTTCTCATTAGGAAAAAGTGAAATTAAAAATGAGAGCACTTGGAAGACACTTGCTTTTTATGAGTGTATGAAGTTTGCCAAGTGCTAATTTGTCTTGCTTATTATTAACACCATGTAAAGCCGGTAAGGAAGAAGTGATAATGCGGCGCAGCGATAGATTTTATACATGTCATATAGACTCATCTCAAATTCTAATCCATGTGCTGCGTATTACCATGATAATATTTGCTTTCCTAGATGGTAAATAGTAGGCTCCGAATTAGAAATATGCTTCATCCAAATATTTCTTTAGACATTCGAGGATCCTCATTGATGGGGATAAGTGAACACTTCTAGTCTACATCTACCTACATGGCGGTCTATAAGGCCTCTTTCACACATCCGTGGACACACGTAGACCCATTGAAATCAATGGCTTTACGCACACACCCGTGTTTTCACACGGACCGTGTGACCGTGTGGCCGTATGAAGCGCACCCCTCTCCGTGTGCTCCACATGGCGACATGACAGTTTCTCTCCGGCAACATGGGTGTCAAACGGACCGCACACTGATGTGATCCATGTGACATCAGTGTGAAATGTACCAAGAAAACACGTGTCACATAAAAATAAAGAATTTTTATACTTACCCGTCTCCTGCGACAAGTAAGTAAACCAGCTCATGCTGTCTGTGTGCTATCCGGATGTCACACAGATAGCACACGCAACACACACACGGACACATACACACACATACGCACCTTCACCACGGACTATGAAACAAGCATGTTTTACGTGGACGTGTGAAAGAGGTAGATAGACATGCTCTCCTACAGCCCTGCATGTTCTGATAGTCTTTCAGATACATTGCAAGCAGCTGTAATCTCAGCATGGACTGCAATAAATTTTACTCTTGTCCATCCAGGCATTTGGATACAATCCAACCATACTGCGGGTGAAATAAGTATACTTACTTCACCTGCTGTATGTGAAATTGTGCAAAGTTCAGATGAACATTGCTGAACAGATTAAGTCATTTTTTTAGTTACTCTCCTTTTTTGTTTATGGTACTAGTTGCTGTTTTTGGAGCCAAATTTTTCAAAATGTCGCACAAGATTTATGAATTTGGAACAAAGTAATAGAAAAAGGTATTTTTTTCTGTTTTGAACTGTTTTTCTTTCAACTTTTTGGCACCAAAGGTCACACATTATGCAAAATCGTGCCAAATTTGAGCCAAAATGCTGATGTACTCAAAAATACACCAGGTGACGACTGGAATGCAGTTGTGTCAAATATTGCAACTTGAATTGGGTGCAAACAAAGCCACAAAACTAGAAGCAGAGGAGATGTCGAATAGGGCCTTAAATTCTGTCTCAACATCTGAATATTTGACATGAATGATAATAATTACAATAATAATTAGTGACGAGAAAGCACAAAAGTGCTAGAGTATTTGGTACTCAAATCAAGCAAGTCAGACGCTCAGAAATACTTGACTCAAGTACTGAGCACAATAGTAGTCCATGGGTGACCAGGGCATATTTTTCCCGAGTGCTCATTCTGTTACCTGCCATGGCACAGCCCCCGGCCACTACAGCCCCCCCCATCCACGTATAGCAGACAGGAGAAATCGTCAGGCAACCTCCATTCCATCTTCCCGGACACCACAGTCCCTATCATATAGGTGCAGCTGGCATCTTCAGGAAACTTCCATTCCGTATGTGCCGTTCAACTGTTCCCCCGGCCAAATAACTCTGCGGTTAGTTCTGTTTGAGTGCCCGTGCCTGGAAAAGAGAGAGACTTATTTTTCGGGATGGGGACTAGAACGTAACTAACCGCAAAGTTACTTTGGCTGGAGGGAGAAACATTTGGAAGGAGCACATGGAATGGAGGTTGCTGAGTGATGCCAGCTACACCCAGATGATAAGGACTGTGGTGGCCGGGAAGATGGAACGAAGGCTGGCGGGCAATGTCTGCTGACTATGTTGGCCTGTGGCTGTGTCAGGGAAGGTAACAGATGAGGTGCTTGAGCAGTTAGCTCGAGCATCCACAGTACTCGATCAAGCACCGAGCAGCTCAATCGAGTACTGAGCAGTGCCGAGCACACTCGCTCATCAATAATGATAATTTAACATTGGCACAATCATTAATCCAACCGGTTGATAATTTCTGGCAAAGAGATCTTACTGCTAGAGAGACTCTTTAACCTCTTCTCGTTGCAGTCAATTTTCATTTTTGCACTTTTTGCTCCTTGTTTTTCACAAGACCCATCTTTTTAAATGTTATATCATTTTTGCGCAACATGGAGCTTTTAACTACTTTTGATGTTTTCTACTTGCTCTTCCAAAATAGGCTGTGCTGGGGCAAAACAGGAGCAGGATCGGGCATGACAACGCCCACTTTTCTAATTCATGACAAGCTGCATTGTAAATTATCACACCACAAATCTTACATTAGTCAGGGAATCACACGCCACTTTTAAGAGACGTGCCGCTCATTGTGAAGGAGACTACTTTGATGCCAATGCATCCCCTTAGTGTGCAGTAAAATGAACCTAATAACATGATTCTTCAGGTCAACATGATTATGGCACTACCAAACTTTGTTAGTGTTTTTCTTTTGTTAAATTTTAGTGGTTAAAAAAAATCTGAAATTTGTATAGTAAATTTTGCTTTACGTCTCCATTTTCTGGGACTCGTAATTTTTTAATTTTTTTCTATTGATGAAGCTGTGTGAGGGCTGTTTTTTGCGTGTTGAGCTTACATTTTTATAGATGCTATTTTTGGGTACACATATCATTTTGATTGCTTTTATACAAATTTTAGTAGAAGTGCAAATGTAGAAGAATATAATTCTGGCCGTATGGGTTTAGTCATATATTATCATAGACTGGTCTTTTGTCAATATTTTTAAGTGGGGAAAGTGAGGTGATTTAAGCTTTTCTTTTTTAAACTTTTTATTTTTAACTCTTTTTTTTTTTTTTTTACCTAGACGGTCCCAAAGGGGACTGATTTGTTTGAAGTACTATATAACTTAATGCTACAGTACTGTAATATATAGGCAAAATTACAATATATGGCGGATGTCAGGAACAAGTTAAATAACGTGCTCATGTTCTGATCAACCAGAAACAGGACACACTGCACCTCATGAAATCTTTCCAAGGGTATGTGCACACAATGTCTACTCCAGACGGGTACACTGAGTAATCCGATTAAAAAAACACTAAAGATCACAAAAAATGTATAAATATTTGCACTGCAATGTAAAAATCTTTTGAGATTTTTTTAACTGCTTAAAGTTTCCAAAGTTACAAAGTGTTTAAAAGAGCTAACCTGATCAAATTCGCTGCAAAACACAACTGAAAAAATAAACCATGAAAGAATAATACCTCTGGAATAACACCCCACAGGTTTTCCTGAAACATCTTCTGATATTAAAGAGCATGCCATTTGCCTGAGTTATATGTTGTGTGCACATTCCATGATATTGGAGTCACACACTCACACACGGGTTAGTGTTTTGATACATTTCTTGTAATATTCTTCACTGTTTTCTGGTTGTTAAAAACACCGTGGTCAGATTCTTGGTGGTAGTCAATAAAATGAGTGAATTCCAGAGGAACAGACACTTTCAATGTTGGTAGGCTGAATATCTTGTTTGGATGCAGCAGTTGAAACTTACAAATGTATTATTACAGTATGTCACAAAAGTGAGTACACCCCTCACATTTTTGTAAATATTTTATTGTAAATATTTTATTATGTCTTTTCATGGGACAACACTAAAGATATGATATTTTGATTTAATGTAAAGTAGTCAGTGTGTTACGGGGGACTGGTGGATTAGGATAAAGATGGTGTATATCACAATCGCCAGTCGGGGTCCACTATGCTCCCAGATGGTAAAGGAGCTGCTGGCAACCCATAGGTCAGGCAGATAATACAGAGCTTGGTGGCTCCGAAATAATATGAGACTGATCCAAGTTAAAACGTCACTTGGATCAGGACTATTGTGAACCCTGTTAACTTCACATGGTCCACACACCCAAACCAGGAACTCTCCTGTTAACACCACAGGGGTCCTGGGGTAAACTGTCCATGTGCGTAGGGGTACACCGGTACAGTCGGCGCAGCAGCCGCAGCCCAATTAACTCCACTGGGCTGCTACAACAGGACTGGAATGATAGGAGGGAAGCTCAGCACCTGCCCCTAATGTGCCGAGTCACGAATCTTGGCGTGACAGGCACCGGACGCCTAACCCTACCCACCGCTTCCAGAACTAGTGGTTGAGGCTCTATTATGTGCATAAGGGCAAGAGCATATGAAGACTGTGCACCATAATGTGGTCTCCACACCCTTTTATCACTTAGGGTCCACTCCAAACCCTGGCTGAGCCACAATGGTGCCTCCAGGGGCCAATAGTGGAGTGCCACATCATCAGTGACGTTACCAGCGGCCTATCCAGAACCGCCACGACACTGAACACTGATGACACAATATAGGTAAGGATGGTTGACCTCGGGGAGATCAACATCCAACACCACGGAGACACCATCACGTGTTTCTCAATGCAGTGATACTAGAACAAAGCCCCCTGGGAAAATATGCAAAACAAGAATGCCGCGGAGACACCATCGCATGTTTCTCAACATTGGCTGGAAACTAGCCAGGTCTTTCACCGGGAAGGAACAACCAGGGGAAGGGTAGTCTCCAGTCAAGGAAACCGCCTATACCAAAACATGGTATCCATCCACAGACAGCTGTTTCGGGATATTTGCCCCTCATCAGTGTGGAGTAGGAAACTGGCTAGTGGGAGCAATGCCTAGTAGAAGACTACATAAGTAAGGATGGTTGACCTCGGGGAGATCAACATCCAACACCGCGGAGACACCATCACATGTTTCACGTCTCTGTGGATGGATACCATGTTTTGGTATAGGCAGTTTCCTTGACTGGAGACTGCCCTTCCCGTGGTTGTTCCTTCCCGGTGAAAGACCTGGCTAGTTTCCTGCCAGTATTGAGAAACATGTGATGGTGTCTCTGTGGCATTTTTGTTTTGCATATTTTCCCAGGGGACCTTGTTCTAGTGTCACTGCGTTGAGAAACACGTGATGGTGTTTCCGCGGTGTTGGATGTTGATCTCGCCAAGGTCAACCATCCTTACCTATGTAGTCTTCTACTAGGCATCGGCATCGCTCCCACTAGCCAGTTTCCTACTCCACACTGATGAGGGGCAAATACCCCGAAACAGCTGTCTGTGGATGGATACCATGTTTTGGTATAGGCGGTTTCCTTGACTGGAGACTGCCCTTCCCATGGTTGTTCCGTCCCGGTGAAAGACCTGGCTAGTTTCCTGCCAGCGTTGAGAAACATGTGATGGTGTCTCCGGGGCATTCTTGTTTTACTGATGACACAATGGCAGCACTGCCCCAAACACCCTACCACTCATCGTCTGATGACCAATGGTGGGATGCAAGGTCATAGGGTCAGGCCTCCGCGAGCCAGTCCGGAGTGGCCACATCATCAGGACACCTGACGCTATCCAGCCTATCAGCGCCTACCACCTCACGGATATGTCCAATGAAGTCCTTACCAGACTTAGCATCTCATACACTAAGTGTATGAGAATTCTCAGTAGCCTAAACAACCGACTTAATCTCAGAAATCAGATTATCAGCCTGAAGATGCTCAGTAGGCACAACACAGGGCTTGGACACAGAACGAAGTCCAAGTACCTGAGCAAAGAGTCTTTTCGTACTAAGTGTGGGAGCATGCCCAGTAGCATGAACTGAGGACTTAAGGGTGCTTTATACGTTGCGACATCGCTAGCGATTGCTAGCGATGTCGTGTGCGCTAGCACTCGCCCCCATCAGTGGCATGATATGTGGTGATCGCTGCCGTAGCAAACATTATCGCTACGGCAGCGTCACACACACATACCTGTGCAGCGACCGCCAAACAATCCCTCCCTCAAGGGGGAGGTGCGTTCGGCGTCACACCGACGACACCGCGACGTCACTAAGCGGCCGGCCAATAGAAGCGGAGGGGCAGTGATGAGCGGGAAGTAACATCCCGCCCACCTCCTTCCTTCCGCATTGCCGGTGGACGCAGGTAAGGAGATGGTCGTCATTCCTGCGGTGTCACACATAGCGATGTGTGCTGTCGCAGGAGCGACAAACAACATCGTACCTGCTGCAGCAACAATATTAAGGAAATGAGCGACGTGTCAACGAGCAACGATTTTTCAAGTTTTTGTGCTTGTTGATCGTCGCTCATTTGTGTTACACGCTGCGATGTCGGTAATGGCGCCGGATGTGCGCCACTACCGACTTGACCCCGACGATATATCGTTACCGATATCGCAGCGTGTAAAGCCCCCTTAAGCCTAAGAAATTACACTATCAGGCTGAGCATGCTCACCAGGCGAACCACTGGACATATGTTCTGGCTGGGGAAATCGGCACGCGCATGCGCCCTAGCTGCCTCTCCACACTTAGATGTGGAGGAAGAAGCAGCCAGCTGGGTGACCCGAGGCACGGCCAAAATTGGCGGCCGGCGTCTGGGCGTAGCAGGAACTGCAGTAGGCTGCTTGCGACTACGGCAGCACCGATTTGTAACACAGTGTACAGCTTCCATAATCGTATGTGGAGGCAATTAGGAGAGGAGTACAAGTGTGTCTTGCCCACAGTCACACATGGTGGTGGGAGTCTCATGGTTTGGGGCTGCATGAGTTTTGCCAGCTGTGGGAGCTACAGTTCATTGAGGGAACCATGAATGCCAATATGTACGGTGACATTCTGAAGCAGACCATGATCCCCTCCCTTCATATTCCAGCATGATAATGACCCCAAGCATACCTCCAACACAACCACTGCCTTCCTGAAAAAAAACCTGAGGGAAAGATCCTGGACTATCCAAGAATGTCTCGAGACCTAAATACTATTGAGCACCTTGTTGCGCATCCTCAAATGGAAAATCGATGAGCACAAGGTCTTTAACATCCACCAGCTCTGTGATGTTATCATGGAGGAGTGTAAGATGATACTAGTGGCTACTGTGGAGCGCTTGTGAACTCCATGCTCAAGAGAGTAAGGCAGTGCTTGAAAATAACGGTGTCCACACAATATATTGACACTTTGGGCACAATTTGGTAATTTTCACTTAGGGATATACTCACTTTTATTCCCAGCAGTTTTGTCACAGGGTGTGATGAGGTAAGTTGATACAGGGGCACCTACACTGGCCCTAGGGTTAGGGTGGCCCTAGCTGTCTCTGTTCCGAAAGATACATCTAATGGTGACAATGTTTGGGCCGCCTTCTTAACCCTGGCTCGGGAATAGCCCTGGTCTATAGCCTCTTTCCCCCACACCCAGGAAAGCCGGGACAGGAGTGGTTTATCCCACACAAATAAAAAGAAAGGGAAAAAACAAAACTCAAACTCACTGCACACACATACAGAGGTAAGACTATACGTGCTTAGGAGGAAATAAAGAATCAGGGAGGAAATAATCAGAAATCGGGATTATTTCCACAACATACCAAATGATGCACAGGAAGTCACCAGAACAGGATCACCACAGCAAAATGAAGCTAAAATCAGTGTGGAGCATCAGGCTCCAACCTCTTTTAAAGGGCGGCGACTGTGATAGGTCTACCGTAACCTGTGACCCTAGCAGCAATCCACAGGCTAGCAGAAATTAACTCCTGCTAGACTGATCACTAAAATCACACAGCTGGTCAACACCTAAAGGGGGCTTTACACGCTACGACATCGCTAATGCGAAGTCGTTGGGGTCACGGAATTGGTGACGCACATCCGGCCGCATTAGCGATGCCGTTGCGTGTGACACCTATGAGCGATTTTGCATCGTTGCAAAAACGTGCAAAATCGCTCATCGGTGACATGGGGGTCCTTTCTCAAATATCGTTACTGCAGCAGTAACGAAGTTGTTCCTCGTTCCTGCGGCAGCACACATCACTCTGTGTGACACCGCAGGAACGAGGAAGCTCTCCTTACCTGCCTCCCGGCCGCAATGCGGAAGGAAGGAGGTGGGCGGGATGTTACTTCCCGCTCATCTCCGTCCCTCCGCTTCTATTGGGTGGCGGTTCAGTGACGCAGCTGTGACGTCGCTGTGACGCTGAAAGAACCGCTCCCTTAGAAAGGAGGCGGTTCGCCGGTCACAGCGACGTAGCCGGGCAGGTAAGTACGTGTGACGGGTCTGGGCGATGTTGTGCGGCACGGGCAGCGATTCGCCCGTGTCGCACAACAGATGGGGGCGGGTACCCACGCTAGCGATATCGGTACCGATATCGCAGTGTGTAAAGCTCGCTTAAGGGAAATGCATATAGAGTCATTACAAACAGAGTGATCTATTTCAAGTGTTTATTTCTAATAATGGTGATGATTATGGTTTACAGCCAATGAAAAATCAAAAGTCATTATCTCAAAAAAATTAGCATATTATGTAAGACCAACTGAAAAAAGGATTTTAAACTCAGAAATATTGGCCTACTAAAAAGTCTGTACAGTAAATGCACTCAATACTTGGTTGGGGCTACTTTTTCATGAATTACTGCATCAATGCGGCATGGCATGGAGGCGATCAGCCTGTGGCACTGCTGAGGTGTTATGGAAGCCCAGGTTGCTTTGATAGTAGCCTTAAGCTCGTCTGCATTGTTGGGTCTGGTGACTCTCATTTTCCTCTTGACTATACCCCATAGATTCTCTATGGGGTTTAGGTCAGGCGAGTTTGCTGGCCAATAAAGCACCGTGATACTGTGGTTATTAAACCATGTATTGGTACTTTTGGCAGTGTGGACAGGTGCCACGTCCTGCTGGAAAGTAACATTTCCACCTCCAAAAAGCTTGTCGGCAGAGGGAAGCATGAAGTGCTCTAAAATTCCTGGTAGACGGCTGCGCTGACTTTGGTGTTGATAAAACACAGTAGACCTACACCAGCAGATGACATGGCTCCCCGAACCATCACTGATTATGGAAACTTCGCACTAGACCTCAAGCAGCTTGGATTGTGGCTTCTCCACTCTTCCTCCAGACTCTGGGACCTTGATTTCCAAATGAAATACAAATTTACTTTCATTTGAAAACAACACCTTGGACCACTGAGCAACAATCTAGTTCTTTTTCTCCTTGGCCCAGGTAAGATGCTTCTGGCGGTGTCTATTGGTCATGCTTGGCTTGACACAAGGAATGCAACAGTTGTAGCCCATGTCGTGGATTTGTCTGTGTGTAGTGGCTCTTGAAGCACTGACTCCAGCAGCAGTCCACTCCTTGTGAATCAACCCCAAAATTTTGAATGGCTTTTTCTTAACAATCCTATCAAGGTAGTGGTTAACACTGTTGCTTGTGCACCTTTTTATACCACACTTTTCCCTTCCACTCAAATTTCCATTAATATGCTTGAATACAGCACTCTGTGAACAGCAAGCTTCCTTAGCAATGACTTTTTGTGGCTTACGCTCCTTTTGGAGTGTGTCAATGACTGCCTTCTGGACATCTGTCAAGTCAGCAGTCTTCCCCATGATTGTGTAGCCTACTGACCAAGACTAAGGGACCATTTTAAACGCTTAGGAAGCCTTTGGAGGTGTTTTGTGGTAATTATTCTAATTTTCTGAGACTTTTGGGTTTTCATTGGCTGTAAGCCATAATCATTAACAGAAATAAACACTTGAAATAGATCACTCTGTAATGACTCTATATAATATGTGTTTCTCTTTTTTATTAAATTACTGAAATAAATTAACTTTTTGATGATATTCTAATTTATTGATTCTAATTTATTGAGATGTACTTGTATTTAATAGAAATAGATATAATTGAGTCTATGCATAATTTATACAGTACATTATTTCAAAATATTTTCCCTGGTTTATTTTATTATATGTTAATTACTCATGTGTATTGTTATCCCCTCTGACCCCAAAAAATCAATAAAAATATTTTGAAGGAAAATATTTTCTAAACGTCACAGCAGTTCTAGTTACTACAGCAACATTTCCTCCGCTGACACGTGAACTACTGTCATTACATGTAAATGTGAAATTCCTTTTAAAACCTCTTTATATGGCTGAGGCACGTGACATTGAGAATAATTGCTGGTGATTTGTATGATTAAATAATAAAATATAATTAATAAAAGAAAAATAAGTAGTAAATGTCTTAGTTGTTCTTTATGAACATAGCAATAAACCAGTCAATCATATCCATTAAAACAATGGGGCTATTGTGATACATATGTTTTATGCACTGCAATTTTCTGGCTGAGGCACAGCTATCCTTTACATACTAATCACCATAATCAAATGCAAACAAATGGTAGTAGACCATGCTCTTCAATACTGTTATAAAAAATATGGCAACGAACGGGGGCTGTGAGCAAAGCTGAGTATGTGTCAAAGACCACCCAAAGCTTATTCACTTGCCAGAAAAATTAGGTGTAAATGCATCCCTCACCAATATGTTTGTGATCTGAGCAATAGAAAGTAAGAAAACATCCTACAGTTCATTTTTAGCTATAAAAGTTAACAATTTCTCAAAAACCATTTCAACGTAGAAATATTGACCAATAGCTTAGGCTTCAAGTTTCCCTTTTCCTTCAAATTATTATTATTATTTACCCTTATTCATATGTTATTTCATCCATATCCTTTTAGGCCTTAATAACCATGTGCTAATTATAACACTAGCTTAATTTTTTCTTGTATAGGAACCGTTGGGCCACTCAGGGCCCGGGTGTAACTACTCTCTCTGCTGATCCTATTGTTACTCCGTGATTCTTCTACACTCATGCTGACATATACACTGATGAGAAAAAGGGTAACACAGTTTTGAACTTTCAGGCTCCATATCTCACCATCCACTACAGCTTCGAACGTGAGACTACCATCATTTTATAGCCAATCAACTGGAGAGAATCTGCAAGTAAGAATGGCGGAGGATCCCTAAATCCAGGTGTGAAAAACTTGTTGCATCATTCTCAAGAAGACTCATGGCGGTACTAGTTCAAAAGGGTGCTTCTACTCATTACTAAGCAAAGGATCTGAATATTTATGACCACGTGATATTTCAGTTTTTCTTTTTTATAAAATTTGAAAAAACTTCTACATATCTGTTTTTTTTCTGTCAAGATGGGGTGGAGTGTACATTAATGAGAAAAAAAATAACTTTTTTTAATTTACCAATTGTCTGCAACGAAACAAAGAGGGAAAAATTTAAAGGGGTCTGAATACTTTCCGTACCCACTGTATCATATGGATGACATCCAAGTGCAGTCCGATCCATGCTCTGTTTCTACCATGAGGTGAGATGAAAATTTTTCCTCAGGTGTCGCTGAGATGTCTATCAGAGGGTCGCAAATTGCTGAGCCCCTGAGATCCTTACCTAAAAACCCAATATCACTGCAAGAAGCGGACTTGGGTGTGTAGAGCTTTCTCGGGAGCTGAGCCTGCTCCACATGCTATAGATGGTGCAGAAGAGTAGAAATCAGCTCCCTGCTCTGATGTGCAGTGCATTAATCACGCTGTTGTCATTGCTGCACCAAAATTAGTTCATGCTATCACTCTGCTGGCATCACTGCAGCGCTGCAGATGCGGCAAAGAAGTGGCAGACTGTAAGTGGAGCTGAAGATACATGGGACTTTACACTGGAAAGAAGGAGGTTGTCAGTAGTGCAAAGAAATGATAGTGTGAGGGCACAATATGGAGAGGGGACAGTGTGGTGCAGGGACAGCATAAAGTGGGGACAGTGTGGAGAGGAAATCATAATGGGGGACAGCCATATCTCATGAGGGGGCGTTGTAGTGGGTATAATTCATAACAGAGGATGGTGTGTCATTTACAGTTCATAGGTGGGGGAACGAAGTGACAGTTATTGTCCATAAGGCCTCTTTTACATGTCCGTGAAAATCACGCACGTTTTTCACGGACGTGTCATAGGTGCATATTGCCCTCGGTGTGCCGTGTGTATGGGCTACGTGTGTTCTCCGTGTGTTATCCGTGATAACACACGTCGAACGGGAACTTTCTACTCACCTGTCCCTGTCGTCGCTGTCCGTGGTGCTGATCTTCGGTCTCCGGTCCTGCTGACTCCCCGCTGCTGCTTCCGGCCGCAGTGAAGTGAATATTCAATTAGCATAATGAGCGGCGGTTGGCAGCAAGTGACAGCAGCGGCAGGGACTGCAGGGCTGGAGAAGGTGAGTAAAGTTTTCGTTTTTTTTCTCACAGACATGTCTTCTCTCAGGTGCATGTCACACGGAACACATCTGTGTGGTCCATTTGCATTACGTGTGACACGTTTGCGTTCCGTGTGACACCCGTGATGCCAGAGAGAAAACGGATATGTCGGCGTGAGAAACACACGGACACACATAAGTACGGACGGACACACGTTCCGTGCGCAAATACTTACGTGTGTCCAAAACCATAGGAATGCCTAGGTCTACATGTGTACGTGTCTCCGGTATGTGAAAAAATGCCAAACAAGTACCGGAGGCACGTACGTGTGAAAGAGGCCTTAGGTCGAGTGGTGGTCATAATAAATAAGGGGAGACACAATGGTGGTTAGAGTTTATGATCCTGGAAGAGACTACAGGAAGCATTATCCTGGAAGAGACTACAGGAAGTATTATCCTGGAAGAGACTACAGGAAGCATTATCCTGGAAGAGACTACAGGAAACATTATTCTGGAAGAGGCTACAGGAAGCATTATCCTGGAAGAGACTATAGGAAGCATTATCCTGGAAGAGACTACAGGAAGTATTAACCTGGAAGAGACAACAGGAAGCATTACCTTGGAAGAGACTACAGGAAATATTATCCTGGAAGAGACTACAGGAAGCATTATCCTGGAAGAGACTACAGGATGCATTATCATGGAAGAGACTACAGGAAGTATTATCCTGGAAAAGACAACAGGAAGCATTACCCTGGAAGAGATAACAGAAAGCATGATCCTGGAAGAGACTACAGGAAGCATTATCCTGGAAGAGACTACAGGAAGCATTATCCTGGAAGAGACTACAGGAAGCATTATCCTTGAAGAGACTACAGGAAGTATTATCCTGGAAGAGACTACAGGAAGCATTATCCTGGAAGAGACTACAGGAAGCATTATCCTGGAAGAGACTACAGGAAGCATTATCCTGGAAGAGATTACAGGAAGCATATCCTGGAAGAGACTACAGGAAGCATTATCCTGGAAGAGATTACAGGAATCATTATCCTGGAAGAGACTACAGGAAGCATTATCCTGGAAGAGACTACAGGAAGCATTATCCTGGAAGAGATTACAGGAAGCATTATCCTGGAAGAGATTACAGGAAGCATATCCTGGAAGAGACTACAGGAAGCATTATCCTGGAAGAGATTACAGGAATCATTATCCTGGAAGAGACTACAGGAAGCATTATCCTGGAAGAGACTACAGGAAGCATATCCTGGAAGAGACTACAAGAAGCATTATCCTGGAAGAAACTACAGGAAGCATATCCTGGAAGAGACAACAGGAAGCATTATCCTGGAAGAGACAACAGGAAGCATTATCCTGGAAGAGATAACAGAAAGCATGATCCTGGAAGAGATTACAGGCAGCATATCCTGGAAGAGACTACAGGAATCATTATCCTGGAAGAGACTACAGGAAGCATTATCCTGGAAGAGACAACAGGAAGCATTATCCTGGAAGAGACTACAGGAAGCATTATCCTGGAAGAGACTACAGGAAGCATTATCCTGGAAGAGATTACAGGAAGCATTATCCTGGAAGAGATTACAGGAAGCATATCCTGGAAGAGACTACAGGAAGCATTATCCTGGAAGAGATTACAGTAATCATTATCCTGGAAGAGACTACAGGAAGCATTATCCTGGAAGAGACTACAGGAAGCATTATCCTGGAAGAAACTACAGGAAGCATATCCTGGAAGAGACAACAGGAAGCATTATCCTGGAAGAGACAACAGGAAGCATTATCCTGGAAGAGATAACAGAAAGCATGATCCTGGAAGAGATTACAGGAAGCATATCCTGGAAGAGACTAAAGAAAGCATTATCCTGGAAGAGACAACAGGAAGCATTATCCTGGAAGAGACTACAGGAAGCATTATCCTGGAAGAGACTACAGGATGCATTATCATGGAAGAGACTACAGGAAGTATTATCCTGGAAAAGACAACAGGAAGCATTACCCTGGAAGAGATAACAGAAAGCATGATCCTGGAAGAGACTACAGGAAGCATTATCCTGGAAGAGACTACAGGAAGCATTATCCTGGAAGAGACTACAGGAAGCATTATCCTTGAAGAGACTACAGGAAGTATTATCCTGGAAGAGACTACAGGAAGCATTATCCTGGAAGAGACTACAGGAAGCATTATCCTGGAAGAGACTACAGGAAGCATTATCCTGGAAGAGATTACAGGAAGCATATCCTGGAAGAGACTACAGGAAGCATTATCCTGGAAGAGATTACAGGAATCATTATCCTGGAAGAGACTACAGGAAGCATTATCCTGGAAGAGACTACAGGAAGCATTATCCTGGAAGAGATTACAGGAAGCATTATCCTGGAAGAGATTACAGGAAGCATATCCTGGAAGAGACTACAGGAAGCATTATCCTGGAAGAGATTACAGGAATCATTATCCTGGAAGAGACTACAGGAAGCATTATCCTGGAAGAGACTACAGGAAGCATATCCTGGAAGAGACTACAAGAAGCATTATCCTGGAAGAAACTACAGGAAGCATATCCTGGAAGAGACAACAGGAAGCATTATCCTGGAAGAGACAACAGGAAGCATTATCCTGGAAGAGATAACAGAAAGCATGATCCTGGAAGAGATTACAGGCAGCATATCCTGGAAGAGACTACAGGAATCATTATCCTGGAAGAGACTACAGGAAGCATTATCCTGGAAGAGACAACAGGAAGCATTATCCTGGAAGAGACTACAGGAAGCATTATCCTGGAAGAGACTACAGGAAGCATTATCCTGGAAGAGATTACAGGAAGCATTATCCTGGAAGAGATTACAGGAAGCATATCCTGGAAGAGACTACAGGAAGCATTATCCTGGAAGAGATTACAGTAATCATTATCCTGGAAGAGACTACAGGAAGCATTATCCTGGAAGAGACTACAGGAAGCATTATCCTGGAAGAAACTACAGGAAGCATATCCTGGAAGAGACAACAGGAAGCATTATCCTGGAAGAGACAACAGGAAGCATTATCCTGGAAGAGATAACAGAAAGCATGATCCTGGAAGAGATTACAGGAAGCATATCCTGGAAGAGACTAAAGAAAGCATTATCCTGGAAGAGACAACAGGAAGCATTATCCTGGAAGAGACTACAGGAAGCATTATCCTGGAAGAGACAACAGGAAGCATTATCCTGGAAGAGACTACAGGAAGCATTATCCTGAAAGAGACAACAGGAAGCATTATCCTGGAAGAGACTACAGGAAGCATTATCCTGGAAGAGACTACAGGAAGCATATCCTGGAAGAAACTACAGGAAGCATATCCTGGAAGAGACTACAGGAAGCATTATCCTGGAAGAGACTACAGGAAGCATTATCCTGGAAGAGACTACAGGAAGCATTATCCTGGAAGAGACTACAGGAAGCATTATCCTGGAAGAGACTACAGGAAGCATATCCTGGAAGAGACTACAGCTTCATGGGAATGAAGTTTTATCAAAGCTAGATTACTGAGCAAACAGGAGGTTTACAACAATGCACTGTAGTTTTGTTTTTAGTTACGTATCAAAAATAAACAAAGCTACAATGGATAAGTTCACAGTGACATGGTCTCTTTGGGATGCCCTAGTGGACACATACCAGATGTAGGGTCGGATATGGGAATGAAGGGATTGACACTCGGGGTTTGGAGTGGTATCTGGGGACACCTCCCACCTTCTACTTGGCGCTTGGAGTCTTGGTGGTATAGTCCATTAATGAGCATACCTGTGAAATGGTACATTTATTCGTGTAATTGCGTATCTGTGTATTATTCTTTTCTTTTCTGTTGTACAATATGTTTTAAAAAACAAAAACCTTTTTCAAAATAAAAAGCTGAATAAAAAAAAAATAAACAAAGCTAAAAAAAAAGTGATAAACCCTCTTTTAAGAAAAAACAAACAAAATAAACATACTACAAGGAGGACAACTGAAAGGACAAAGTGCTGTGTACACTGGATCCGCTTCGCCCACTGTTTGCCAGTAAATTTTCCAAACACAATAGTGTTTGTACGGTGGCGGCTGTATGCTTACATGGGCACAGGCTCCACAATGCGGGCAGCAGCACATTCTCTTGGCAGATGACCATACTCTTAATACACTTTTGAAAAGTATGGTAATCAATGTAGCTCAAGGCTGTATGACCCCAAGATCCTCCAAATAGCTTTAATTTGGAGACATGCCCGTCAGTAATCATATAAAATACTGCTGCTATGGCAACTTAGGTTGGCTAAACTACAAGTAGCAATATAAATGATAATGAATATGCTATAACTCATTACTTCCATTATTTAATGAGATTTTGTGTACATGGCCCTGAGGATAAATGGTCTGTTGTTAATAATAAAACAAGGCTGTAAAGGAATGTAAAGGATTAAAATTATTTGCGCCATAAAATGTGCAGTATTTCATAGCAAGAAACAGCCTGGATATACGAGACCTATGTTGAGGACATAATCATACCTTATTTATATTTTGAACCTATTAAGGCACCACTCCAGCATTGTTTTTTTAATTTCAGCACTGGAGTGGTGCTTTAAATTAAGTTCCCTGCCCCACTTCTTATATTCACCTGCCATCATCTTCATCTGTTTCCAGCGACGCTCCGGTTGGTCTCCGGCAATCTATGACCTGCCTGAAGCTCCAGTGTTTCATGAAAGTGCCGTAGGTCACAAATCAATATAAGTCTATGGGAGCTTCTTTCTGGCATTGTTCTGGCTCTCATAGAGTTACATTAAGCGCTTGTGATGTAACTTTCGGCCAGCCAGAAGTAACGGTCACAAAATGGCACCAAGGGACCAGCGCGGAGCCAAAAAAGAAAACAAAACGGCAGCGGGTGAGTAGAATATCGGAGGAAGAAAGCTAAGATTTAAAACGCCACTCCAGCGCTGAACGAAAAACAAATGCTGGAGTGATGCTTAAAGTAATTTTAGCATCTTAAACATTCTCTTCAGTTCAGATGAAGAAAACTTTATCATCGCTACTACTGTATGTTTACCATTGGCAGGCACAGACAGAAAAGGCCCCCTGTGCAAGAATAGTACATGGGCCCTGTGCAGCCCAAATGCTCATCAATATGGACAATTCCACCTGTTTTGGAGGTAAAAATGGTCCCCCTTACCTCTTGGGCCCCTGTAACTGCAGTCGTATTATCCATCAAACATCACTGCTACCAAAGTTACCAGAGGCTGTCCCCCTCTATTTACAGCAGAGGGGCCCACTGTGAGGAAAGAGTTAACCTTTTTTCACTGACTTAGAAAATAATAGAAATTCATTCTCCCTGGCAAGACCGAACCAGACTTATTTGCGTAATAAACTATGAGACCAACTTCAAGGACGCAGAATGTTTTGACTTAGAGACGACTGAAAAACATTCTTGTTATGGAAAAAGAAACGTCATAGACTGTTATGGGAGTATAAGTCATTATATTAATTTCTCTTGCTGGGAATATGCAATCCACGCCTTAATGAATGTAAATTAATGAATATGTATGTTGCATAGTTACGCCCTAATCAACTTTGTATAACTTTGTAATGTAAACAATACCAATACACTTTCTATTCGGAGCCGCACATCTCCAGTCTTATGTGTATAACGGCGTTCGCTTGTTTTCATTGAGACGGAGTAGCAGAGGGGGGGTCACCGGTACCTTCTCTGCATTCGGACATCGCTGGCAACAGCTGTGACCGTTAGGTCAACCTAACATTATCTGGCGCCCGAAAAGCAGGGACCCGTGTTTCTAATCCCAGGACGCAGTGGACTGTCTTGCCATTCAGAGGAGGGGTGGACCAGACGTGGGGACCAGAAACACCTGGCCAGGTAAGAGTTGAACCTTATTCTTCTCTTTATGCTCCCCACATCTGATCTCCCCTCTCCTCAACGTGCAAAATGGTACACTGTGAGTAGATACTGGGTTATTGGCGGGTTTCTACTGAACTCTGAGAGCCTTGCCAGCTGATGTTTTCTGTGCCTTGTTTGGTTGTTTGCTTGTTTGTTTCTCTGTGTTTCTCTGCCTCTCCGTGTGTCGTGTGTCTGCTCTCCTGCGCTTTACTTTTGTGCTGTTGTCCTTGTTGGTTGTAATAGATCTCATACATTAGTGAGTGTTGAAAGGGAATAGTGTACCTGCTCTGTCCAATGGATGTGATATTCACTGCCCTAGTGTTAGTGGGAATAGCCCTGTTTGCCATTGCTATCGGATATAGAGTGTATCTCTGTTACAAGAAGGGTAACCCAGCGCCATTCAACATTCTCAGCCCCCTCTGAAGTTAGGACACCACCTTTCAGTAGGAATACACATCAAGAATCAGTCTTTGGGTACTTCCAGGAAAGGTGGTTCTAGACCTCACCTTAGGTAGGAATACAAAAGGAGTTAGTCTCTGAGTATCTCCAGGATAGGTAGGTTTAGTCCAAAGGACGTTCAAGGGTCTAAAAGCTGAAGAAGATAGAAGAAGAAGAATGGGCAACGAATATCAAAAGACAGAAGAGCTGGATGCACCCTGCAACATCTCATTACGTGTTATCATGGCAAAAGAACAGCCAGTCAGTCCAAGGAAGTTTTCAAGACATTTGGATTGAAGGGGAAGGATCAATTGGACCCCAACAAATGGGATACAATAACAGCTACTAGAGCAGGAGTGATAGCAGATAAATCATGGACTGAACTAGTCAGAACTCTTTCTGACATTGCAAAAACAGCCCACGATCAAGGTTGGATATATCATGAAGAATCAGACACATGGGAGGAAGCTGGGAAGCAAGCTAATAAGGATCCGCAGCTTCCTCCGTACCTGTCAGCTACTCCTGGAACAACTTCAAAAATAGCAGGATCCCCGGAATGGACCTGCACAAACTGTGGCCAACAAAATCCGGACTGGAGTGAAACATGCCTAGCCTGTGCAGCCCCACAGCACAAGCTACAAGCTACAAGCCACAGCACCAGTGCCTCTTTATCCCGTAGTGGAAAGAAGAGCAAAATGCTCCAGATCCGACTAGAAACCCAGTCAGTTTTTCACGTTACCTGAACCAAATACAGGTCTCCTACAGAAGCACTTGGTTGGACATGGAAGGTTTGTGTAGAGTTAAAATGTCTCCCGAACTGTATGCCAAACTCACTGCCAACCTGACAGGACATGTTCCGGACGATACCCGTAATGTGGAATCGGGCCAAGACTTCATGATAAGACTCAATCTTTTCTGCGCCCAGGAGCAAAGAACTAAGGGCACAATGGGACCATTGCATCAAGGTCCTGTGGAGAATGTCAGCTCATTTTACTACAGATTGATGCAGTCATTCGCAGATGAACGGCTGGACTTACAAGCGGGTGCAATACGTCGCCTGATGGTAAGATCCTTCATGGATGGAATACATGCACCTCTGGCAGAAAGATTGAAAGCGTGCTGCCCAGAATGGAGAAACATGGAAGACATAGATCTTCTAGTTAACAAAGCAAGTGGCTTAGAAACCGACGCAAAGGATAAAAGGAGCAACAAGAAAGTTGTCATAGCAGCAGTGGACGGTCAGCCAGAAGGTACAAGAAGGAAGGCACCGACCTGCTACTATTGTGGAGTCAGAGGACGTGATCAGAGACTGTAGAAAGAAGAAGAGGGACACTCAAAACCGACCCGAGAGTCAGGAGGAGAAGACTGCCTGACTTGCGGCAGCACGGGATAGGGATGCCAGAGGTCCATTTATACACGTCCCCCTTCACATTGGCAACAAGGAAATAAGAGCTTTGGTGGACTCAGGAGCCTCACGCTCCTGAACCCCAGGAACCTAGTGCCTGAAGGATCCATCTCATCTGAAGCTACTGTAGTATCCGGATTTGATGGACAAGCCCAGATAATCCCAATAACACATCCACTGAAGGTGAAACTGGGACCACACATGTTCGTGTCTAAATTCTTAGTGTCCCCCCTGGTGGAGATGCCCTAGTGGGAGCAGATCTACTATCAAGACTACAAGCTCAGATTGTATACAATGAAGATGGATCTGCTATCCTGCAAATTCCAGAAGATATCCCAGAAGAAATCCTGTGCACTCTCCAGATGATAGAAGATCAACCAGAATCTGAAGTTACACATGAAGTAAACACGGACCCAATACTTCTACAAGTTCCTGCAAAACTCTGGTCCACATCAAAAACTGACCTCGGCACACTACCCGTGCCCCCCGTAAAGGTTTCAGTAAAGCCTGGAATTACGCCACCGCAGCTGAGACAATCCCCCCTCCCGCTACCTCTCGCAGTGCATCTACCAGTACGTGGATGATTTACTACTGTGCTTCCCTAGTGAAGAGGAATGCTTACCTTTCTGGCAGAAGTAGGATGCAAAGCAAGCAGAGATAAATGCAGACGGTGGATTCCCAGTGCGTCACTACTCATGCAACCGCTGTATGATTGCACAAAGAATGTTCCTTTTTCCCTTACAGAAGAAACTTGACAACGTCACAAAAGCAGCACCAACCTGTGTCCGTGCTGTTACAGCAGTTTCAAACATACTGCAGAAAGCATCTGAAATCTCACTCGATTTCCCGACTACCATCCTTACCAGCCATGACATCTATGCTGTTCTCAATCAAGTGCAACTGAAACACCTCTCCATGGCAAGACAAGTCAGACTTCAGTGCACGCTGTTGCTACCCCCCAAACATCTAATTTGCTCGAGTTACAAGTCTAAACCTTGCTGATCTGCTGATCTTTACAAGTTTAGAGGGGGGGACAGAAGAGAGGACAGCAGAGAGTGACAAACGTACCAGCGCACCATTTGATCATGATTGTCAGGAACTCATTGAACATGAGGCAAAGCCCCTGCACAATATTCAGGCAACACCGCTTACAAATCCAGACTTTGAATTTTTTGTGGATGGTAGCAGATACGCTGATGAAGCAGGCAAGTTCCACATCGGATTTGCAGTAGTGACTCTATATGCAGCCTTAGCCAAACAACCGCTACCTCCACGCATATCTGCTCAAGAAGCAGAACTTCTTGCCCTCATTTGGGCAATTGAGTTTCTGGAAGAACGAACAGCGAACATCTACACGGACTCAGCCTATGCACACGGCATTGTGCACGATTTTGGCACCATCTGGCAGACTAGAGGATTCCTCACAGCAACAGGAAATCCTATCAGACATGGAGCTTCAGTGAAGAAACTAATGGAAGTAGCCTTGATACCAAAACAGCTAGCAATCATAAAGGTTGCTGCCCACACCAAGGCTCAAACACCCGAGGCAAGGGGAAATCGCTTGGCCGATCAAACAGCAAAACAAGCCGCCTTACTCCCTTTGAAGGAGACGGAAACAGTGTCAACGACGGAGGAAGAAATGCAGAACCTCTTTGAGACACAAGAAAACGCCTCTGAGGAAGAAAAGGCCGGATGGCGGGCCAAGGGGGCAGAAAAGGTGGAGGGGATTTGGCGCCTAAACGGACTTCCCGTCCTGCCACGCAGTTGGTTCCTTGCCATTTTCCAAGTACTCCACTACCCCACACACGGTAGCACAAACTCAATCATGAACCAGATGCAACCATATTGGATAGCCCCCCCGGCTTCAGACAATACGCCTCCCAGAGAATAAAAGCTTGTCACATCTGTCAACAACATAATCCAGGCCAGCTAACTAAAACCCCGCAAAGACACATGCCAAAGACGTTCGCCCCATTTCAAAGAGTACAAATAGACTATATACAGTTGCCAAAACATGGCATCTACGAGTTTGTACTTGTCTGTGTAGACCTCTTCTCAGGATGGCCAGAGGCCTACCCTGTCAGTTCAGCCACAGCCCGAATTACAGCAAAGAAATTGGCCTGTGAGCTGGTGCCTCAGTTTGGACTCCCTGAAGTCATAGAGTCAGACCGAGGTACTCATTTCACTGGACAAGTTTTCCAGAACACCTGTGCCCTGTTAGGCATTCAGTCAGCCTTACACACGCCTTACCACCCACAGTCATCAGGGAAAGTGGAAAGGTTAAATGGGACTCTAAAGCTCAAACTAGCCAAGGCAGTGGAGGAGACTGGTAGACCATGGACAGAATGTCTCCCCATAGCTCTTTACTCTATAAGGACTACCCCGCAGGGAAAGCACAGGCTCTCACCTTTGAAATACTCTTTGGTAGTGCACCCAGATTAGGATGCTACTTCCCGCAGGAGTTACACCTGCAATGTGATAGCCTAACGTCTTATGTTGTTTCCCTGCAGAAGAGACTAACTGAAACCCACCAAAGGGTCTACTCTTCTCTACCTGATCCTGCTGATGCTGTTCCAGGAACCCACTCCCTAAAGCCTGGTGACCGGGTCTACTTAAAGAAGCACGTGAAAAAGACCCTTGAGCCACGATTCGAAGGGCCTTTGACTGTCCAGCTGACCAATCCAACCTCCGTCAAACTTGAGGGGAGATCGATATGTGTCCATGCCAGCCACTGCAAGAAGGCCTAATACCGCTGATAAGTATTTCTATGTGTACTCCCTTTTTGGGGCCTTCTACACCACGGCAGAATTAATTTGAGACCCATCATGAAGTGTTAGCTGAAAAACTTGAGATCACAGACTGCTGGATATGTACACACGCACTTGTGACAGCCTCTTCCATGCCATACTTAGCCATACCAGTCCCAATAAACAAAGTGTTTCAATGGGGAGGCTGTTACAACAGACTATCAGTGTTCCAAGTGTTACTCTGTTTACTAGTTGCTTATGTAGTGTTCAAGTTGCTAATGGCTTTGTTTTCCCGCTGCTTGAAGCAATGTAGATACAATGATTATTCAGCACCCGTAAGAAATCACTAATATGCCTTTTTTCTCTTCTCTACTCTTTCCTCTAGAAATCACCTTGGCGTATCATGATGAGACTCCTATCGAGAGGCATGCAGGCAGTCCTGGGTGACGGATGTGAGACGACACTCCCTGAGCAAACCCGCGGCTCAGAAAGTATCTGGAGGCTAGCCTGCTTTCTCTATAGTCCAAAGCTTCTCGATGGCCCCCTGTCCATCAATCACGCCAATAGGGGGGATTGTGAGGAAAGAGTTAACCTTTTTTCACTGACTTAGAAAATAATAGAAATTCATTCTCCCTGGCAAGACCGAACCAGACTTATTTGCGTAATAAACTATGAGACCAACTTCAAGGACGCAGAATGTTTTGACTTAGAGACGACTGAAAAACATTCTTGTTATGGAAAAAGAAACGTCATAGACTGTTATGGGAGTATAAGTCATTATATTAATTTCTCTTGCTGGGAATATGCAATCCACGCCTTAATGAATGTAAATTAATGAATATGTATGTTGCATAGTTACGCCCTAATCAACTTTGTATAACTTTGTAATGTAAACAATACCAATACACTTTCTATTCGGAGCCGCACATCTCCAGTCTTATGTGTATAACGGCGTTCGCTTGTTTTCATTGAGACGGAGTAGCAGAGGGGGGGTCACCGGTACCTTCTCTGCATTCGGACATCGCTGGCAACAGCTGTGACCGTTAGGTCAACCTAACACCACCGAGGACCTGAAGCCCAACGGGAGATCCCTGCTGTCCTGTCACGCCAGTCAAATCATGGTTGTGAGGGCTGCCCCCTGCCCACTGTGCCCCGGTGCACCTACATCGGCTATATATCCACCTCTTCTATGACAGTAATGTGATATGTTCATGTGTAATGTACAGTAGAACTACGGTATATGTAATAGGGTAAGATGTTATAATTAGTGATGGGCAGTCTCGCAGATATACGCTTCGGGCCCAGAAGTGATACCAGATATCTGGCTGGACCTCGGTCACCATAAAAGTCTATGGGAACCTGAATTAGGAGCTTAGAAATGGTGGTAGAAGGGATAAGGGGATTGAAGCAAGCGCTTTACACTTAACCAGTTAACGCGCGGCTGTAACACTACTTCCAGGGCCGCTCAATATCCCTCATGCATATGCACTGCTTCCCCTGCCCACCTGTAAAAACGGGGATGAAAGAAGACGGGTTTTCCAGCCGCGCTATGAACCACACCGTTGAAGATTCCTTAAGATATTTTTATTGAGTCAATTCCAACGCGTTTCAAAGGCATAACTGCCTTCTTCCTCAGGGAATAAAAATATCAAGTCAAGTCCCCTGCCCACCGGCAGTCCCTGCATTTCTGATTGTGTCACGCTCCCCGGGTCCTGACGTCGTTTCTCACTCACCGCTCCGGTCCCCGGGTCCCCTGCCTCCAGCCACACGTCCTCCTCGGCACCGCTCCCTGCTCTGGCCTCCGGCACCCGGGCGTCACGCATGTGCATTAAGGCGCGCGCGCGGTCACTGACCTCCTCTTAAAGGCCCTGCACTCCCTAACAGGATATTGCATCAGTCAGGGTCAGGTATATTAGGAGCTCCCTGCCTGGAGGGCGTCGCCTGTTCGTCGAGTTCTGCAAGCTAGAAGTCCAGGTCCCCTTGCGTCTTACTCATACTAAAAACTTTGTCTCTTCCATAGAGCCTGCTCTGCCTCCGTAACCGGTCCCTGAATCCAGTCTTGCCAAGAGGTCCTCCGGTGTCCGTCGGCAGGGAATTCAACCACCGTTTCGGCAGCCTGTGCCTGTTTGGTATCTCTGACTTCACCCAGCTGCCTTCCATCACACCCAGCTAACCCGGATCCCGCCTGAGCTTCCTAACCGTAGCAGATCGTGCTACAGAGGCTAAGGAAGAATCACTTATACGCCAAACACGAGAAGTGTGTGTTCGAACAATCATCCCTCCCCTTTTTGGGCTATGTAATATCGGACACCGGACTGCAGATGGATCCCGGGAAGGTCTCTGCTATCCTCGACTGGCCTCCTCCTTCGGGACTAAAAGCCATCCAACGTTTCCTCGGTTTTGCTAACTACTATCGCCAGTTCGTCCCTCACTTCTCGACCCTAACTGCTCCACTCTCCGCCCTGACCAAGAAGGGGGCCAATCCGAAGGCTTAGACACCCGAGGCCGAAGCCGCCTTCTGCTCTCTGAAGCGGTCCTTTGCTTCTTCTCCCGTCCTTCACCGTCCTTAGTTGAACCGCCAATTCACCCTGGAGGTTGACGCCTCCTCCGCAGGGGCAGGAGCCATACTTATGCAGAAGTCCGCCACCGGGAAGATGGTCACCTGCGGCTTCTTCTCCAAGATCTTCTCAGCCCCAGAACGCAATTATACCATTGGTGATCGAGAGCTCCTGGCCATTAAGATGGCGTTGGAGGAATGGCGATATCTCTTGGAGGGAGCGGTTTACCCGGTGATCATCTATACTGACCACAAAAACCTGGAGTATATACGCTCCGCTCAAAGGCTGAATCCGCGCCAAGCACGTTGGTCTCTCTTCTTCGCCAGGTTTGACTTTCAGCTACACTACCCGCCCGCGGACAAGAACGTACGGGCAGATGCCCTGTCTCGGTCCTTCATTCCGGTAGACCAAGAGGAGGAGCCAAGCCAGCCCATCATCTGTCCTAGCAAGGTCATCCCGGTGGCTCCCGTCTCCCTGGCACAGATCCCTCCTGGGAAGACTTACGTCACGGAGACCGACCGACTCAAGGTCCTCCAACGGGGACACTCCTCGAAAGTGGCCGGACACGCCGGCCAGAAGAAAACCTGGGGCGTCATCGCCCATCACTATTGGTGGCCGTCTCTTCGTACGGATGTCACCGCCTTCGTCTCTGCATGTTCCTCCTGTGCCCGGAACAAGACGCCTAAGCACCTGCCCTTTGGTCCTCTTCTCCCTCTGCCGACTCCTTCCATTCCATGGCAACACATAGCCATGGACTTTGTCACGGACTTGCCCTTGTCCTCCGGTCATACGGTCATCTGGGTCGTGGTGGACCGGTTCTCGAAAATGGCTCATTTTGTTCCTATGGTCGGATTGCCCTCTGCTCAAGAGCTTGCGGACGCCTTTATACAGCACATCTTCCGGCTGCATGGCTTTCCTGCCCATATCGTGTCCGACAGAGGAACCCAATTCACCTCACGCTTCTGGAGGGCTCTCTGTGAACACCTGGGGGTGTCTCTGGACTTTTCCTCTGCCTACCACCCTCAGTCAAACGGACAAGTGGAACGAGTCAACTAGATCATGACCACCTTCCTTCGTTACTACGTCAATGTCCACCAGGACAACTGGTCCACGCTCCTTCCTTGGGCTGAATTCTCTCATAACCACCAGGTCAGCGAATCCACCTCCAGTTCTCCCTTCCATGTTGTCTATGGTCTCCAGTCTTCTGTGCCGTTACCAGTCTCTCCAGCTTCCGATGTACCTGCAGCAGATGCCCTAGCCAGAGACTTCTCCGCTTTATGGGCCTCAGTCAAGACCTCCCTGGGACATGCTGCTGCACGAATGAAGAGACATGCGGACAAGAGACGTCTTGATCCTCCTCGCTTCTCTCCTGGGGACTTGGTCTGGCTTGCCTCCAAGTACGTCCGACTCAAGATTCCATCGTACAAGCTAGGTCCGCGGTACATCGGTCCCTTCAAGGTCCTCAGGAAGATCAACGAGGTGTCCTACAAGTTGCAGCTACCGCCCTCCATGCGGATACCCAACTCCTTCCATGTGTCCTTGCTGAAACCTGTTGTCCTCGGTCCCTTCTCCTCTGATGCCTGTCCTCCTCCTCCCATAGCCGATGATGACATCTATGCGGTAAGAGATATCGTGGCCATGAAGACCATCAGGGGACGGCAGTACTTCCTGGTCGACTGGGCAGGTTATGGTCCCGAGGACAGGTCCTGGGAACCTCGGGAGAACGTGGGTACTCCTCTGATTCGTGCCTTCATGTCCCGGTTGCGGGGAAGGGCCTGGGGGGGGGTACTGTCACGCTCCCCGGGTCCCGACGTCGTTTCTCACTCACCGCTCCGGTCCCCGGGTCCCCTGCCTCCAGCCACACATCCTCCTCGGCACTGCTCCCTGCTCTGGCCTCCGGCACCCGGGCGTCACGCATGTGCATTAGGGCGCGCGCGCGGTCACTGACCTCCTCTTAAAGGCCCTGCACTCCCTAGCAGGATATTGCATCAGTCAGGGTCAGGTATATTAGGAGCTCCCTGCCTGGAGGGCGTTGCCTGTTCATCGAGTTCTGCAAGCTAGAAGTCCAGGTCCCCTTGTGTCTTACTCATACTAAAAACTTTGTCTCTTCCATAGAGCCTGCTCTGCCTCCGTAACCGGTCCCTGAATCCAGTCTTGCCAAGAGGTCCTCCGGTGTCCGTCGGCGGGGAATCCAACCACCGTTTCGGCAGCCTGTGCCTGTCTGGTATCTCCGACTTCACCCAGCTGCCTTCCATCACACCCAGCTAACCCGGATCCCGCCTGAGCTTCCTAACCATCACCCGTACTGGACTTCCGTAATTATCTCCGAGGACTCTGTGGCTCCAAAGACTCCGTTTTACCCGTTCCCTGTGGGACGCTACCCCGGTTCCGCTAGTACTCCGGCTACCGTGTACCTAGGCCCTCTGGTGGGGTGACTGGACAGTCCCTGTATAGGGGTTAGCTCCAGGTTGCCTCACTGGGGGAGTCCAGTACACGGCCCAGAGGATCCACCATCACCCGGACCTAACAGATTGGTTGCAGTCAGGCGCGCCTCCACCCTGTGTGACAGGGTGTCTGACTGCTTTTATTCAGAGACGTTGTTTGTGTGTCTATATTGGTGGAAAAAAAAAAAATAACTTGGCGTCAGGTCCCCCCATATTATGATACCCAGCACAGATAAAGCATACATACGGCTACAGGCTGCAGCCCCCAGCCGTTTGCTTATGTTGGCTGTGTATCAAAATAAAAGGGACCACATGCGGCTTTTTTTTATTATTTATTATTTAAATAAATAATTTTAAAAAACGGCATGCGGTCCCCCTCAATTTTGATATCCAGCCAGAAGAAGAGTCCGAATAATAAAACTTTAGCAAGCAGGCCGTAAACCTAAAATGTAGCAAGTCGGAACGGATTGAGACATGAGCAGAGTTGGCTTTCTCAGGCAGAGTGTCCCCATGCATGTGAGAGCGCAAGACTTTTCTCTGGCGCTACTGGCTACTCTCTTACACCTTTCCTCTACGAGGAAAAGAGACGTGGTTACGAAAGAGTCTGGGAGCACGAGGCACTACTTTGGCCACAGAAGCTTTGACCCTCTCCTCTACAAGTAGACTGGCTGTGGAACTGCAGGCAGGGAAGGTGACCATTATGAATGGGACTATATAATAAGACTGGGATGTGCTGGGACTCACAGGGCCAGTAAGATTGAAAACAAGCCAGTGGAAACTGAAAATGTGTCTGATTATGCTTTGTACATGTAGCATCCGGTTCCGGTCCCAGCGCGGCATCCTTGCACGCTCCTGCTCCGAGGCCCAGGTGGGGGCATTCTTCCCCTCACCTGGCTCCTGGCTCCATGTGCTTCGTTCCTGCCCCGAGCTCTGGCGCGGTTTCCTCCCACTTTCAGGCAACACACAGGCCTTCTGGGAGTGCCCATAGGGTGCGCGTGTGGCCATGCTCCCTTCTTAAAGGGCCGGCGTCACATTACCCAATAGTGATCCTACAGTGCATCTCACCTCAATGGTATTTAAGACCGCTTCCCCTTAGAGGAGGTGCCTGAGCAATGTTGCCTACTAGTTAGTGCTTTGCTAGTTCTTAAGTCCCATTATGCTACAGTGCTAGCTCTACTTATTGTGTCCTAGTACCAGTCTCGTGTTCCTAACCTGTGTCTCATCCTAGAGCCTGCTCACTACCACCACCTCCGTGCTGCCACATCTGAGGCACCATCTCCATGCTGCCACATCAGAATCACCACCTCTGTGCTGCCACGTCTGAAACACTACCTCCGTGCTGCCACGTCTCAGTCACCACCTCTGTGTTGCCACATCTGAGCCACCATCTCCATGCTGCCAAGTCCAAGTGACCATCTCCATGCTGCCATATCCAAGCACACCAGCACCGGACATTAAGAGACTTTACCAGTCCATAAGAGCCAACCTCCACTGGTTTCTTGCAGTCATGCATTTAGGCCCCCTGAAGTTGCGCCAGACAATCCCTGTATAGTGGTTCGCTACTGATTATCTCCTCCAGGGAAGTCCGGTGTACGGCTCATAGGGTCCACTTCCAGATGCTCTCCGCCCTTAGGTGACCAGAACAGTACAACTGAAACGTGCTGGAAGAAATATGCCCTCTATCTTGAGTATAAAGTTTGTGCAGATGAACCGTTAAGAAAAGAGTTGTGGTTTGAAATGAACTGGTGGTCTCCTTGTGAAAGTGAGTCTTGTTTTGGCCCTAGCCAGCTGACGCTAATGGCAACATGTAGCTAATGGCATACAGACCACATGACACAAGTCCACACATCCAACCAGAACAAAGTCTTGTATGTAGCATGCTGAGGCATCCAGAGTCAATCTCTTCCCCATAACTACCACCTCACACCACTCTACACTTGACGTAGTCAACAGGATCTTGTCTTGCCGACAGAAGATCTAAGTGTTGCGAGGAAGACCTACGTTGCGCTGAAGACAGCCACTGCTGCATGATTGAATATGGCGCTGAATATATGCTCTAAATTTGTGGCTGGTGGCGCAGCTTCAAAAGAGAACTTTGCCCATCATGGCATTGGAGAAGAAAAAGGGTGCAAAGATATATTCAGCCCTTGAGAAGCTACGCCTATCGGAAGAAGTACCACGCCTGGAAATGCCAGCCCATGTTGACAAGTATCCACTCCATCGGACGAAGTGGAAGGATACTGTTTGACAGTGACGAACGGGTGGAGACCTGGAGAAGACGGGATGGTCAGCCAGAAAAGACTCCAGCCTGTCCGAGCTGTACAACTGGTCATTGAGGGCTGTGAAGAACAGCACCATTTTGTGAGAGAAAGTCTGAGAGGAAGGAGAGAGATATGGCAGCCAAGAACGGATGAAGAAGAGTTGCAGTACAGTGTGCTGGCCAAGTAAAGAGCAGAATGAAGCAGATGGTGGAGGCTGATGTCTGATCTCGGATGAGGCAAGACCAGGTGAGTTGGCGGAGAAGGTGGTGTTATGTTGATGTTCCGGAATGCAATAAAACCCTGTCTTATTTTCGGGGAAACACAGTAGGCCCCAAGCCTAATATGTAATAGGTCAAAATGGACTGAGACATGAGCAGAGTTGGCTTTCCCAGGTGAGTGTCCCCAAGCTTCTGAGATCGCAAGGCTCTTCTCTGGAATTACTGGCTACCCTCCTTACACCCCTTTTGAACTAGGAGAAAAGATGCAGTTATGAAAGTTTCAAGTAGCACAAGGCTCTAATTGGGCGATAGTGACAGAGCCTCTGACCCCCTGCTCTCGAAGGGAAAGTAACCTTCATCATTTGGGTTGTAGCATTAGGCTGGGTTGTGGTGGGACTCATAGAACCAGTAAGATCGGAAACACACAGCGCAAGTCCAAACACCCAGCCAGGACCATAACTTGTATGTAGTTTGCCGGGGAGTCTGCAGCCAATCCTTTGCCCATTTTGTGAGAGAAAGTCTTAGAGGAAGGAGAGAGATATGGCAGCCAAGAACGGATGAAGAAGAGTTGCAGTACAGTGTGCTGGCCAAGTAAAGAGCAGGATGAAGCAGATGGTGGAGGCTGATAAGTCTGATGTCGGATGAGGCAAGACCAGGTGGGTTGACGGAGAAGGTGGTGTTATGTTGATGTTCCGGCATGCAATAAAACCCTGTCTTATTTTCGGGGAAACACAGTAGGCCCCAAGCCTAATATGTAATAGGTCAAAATGGACTGAGACATGAGCAGAGTTGGCTTTCCCAGGTGAGTGTCCCCAAGCATCCGAGATCGCAAGGCTCTTCTCTGGAATTACTGGCTACCCTCCTTACACCCCTTTTGAACTAGGAGAAAAGATGCAGTTATGAAAGTTTCAAGTAGCACAAGGCTCTAATTTGGCGATAGTGACAGAGCTTCTGACCCCCTACTCTACAAGGAGACTGAACGTGAAACTGCTGGAAGGGAAAGTAACCTTCACCATTTGGGTTGTAGCATTAGGCTGGGTTGTGGTGGGATTCATAGAACCAGTAAGATCGGAAACACACAGTGCAAGTCCACACACCCAGCCAGGACCATAACTTGTATGTAGTTTGCCGGGGAGTCTGCAGCCAATCCTTTGCCCATGACTACTGCCCTGTACCACTCACATGAACTTAGTTTCACTCCAAGTGCAGTCTATGTGGAACATTAACCACACACAGACAGTACACAGATCAATCTTAATAAATGATTAAGTTCATATGACGATTTTCCCAACGGACATTGTATGTGAAAAAATAATTGCAGATGATCCATTTTTGGATGAGACTTACCTTATAGCTGCGCAGAACAAAAAACAGATGCAATGTTGACACCCTCCATATGGCATTAAATTTTAGCAAATCTATTGGAATTATTAATATAGAAGACTGTATTTGGGTTTGTATTACTTTTCAGTTATTAATGTGTGAAAATGTGGATGTATACGGATATTGAAAGTATGGATGAAAATGGCCATTTTTTTCTTGATGAAATATGGAATATTTTTCATACGCTTCTGTGAAGTTCTTATTAAAAGCATCAAAGCAAAGTCTGGAGAAGACTGGATGGATGCCAGGTTCTGCACTAGAAACTATTGTAGTCTATCTATGGCATGATAGTGCATGGATGAGCATTTGGACTGTTTCATGCTTGGGCTACAAGCAGAAAATGTTTTGTTTGCAAAAGGCAGAAGGTAGCAAAATGTAGCAGATGGCAGAAGGTAACAGAATGTGCAGATGTGAGGTATAATCCCTTACGGACCAAACCGTTTTGTCCATTAAAATCACACAATATTTTTTTTCATCTCTGCGTCCTGAAACTTATAACTTTTGTATACATACTGCATGAAAACAGCAATATTGGGTCTTGCTCTTTGCGGGAACAAACTTATCCACTACATTTTTGGAGGGACAAGCAAGCAGACAAAACAAAAAAACTAATTCTGACATTTTTTCCATTGTCTATTGACCTAAATAAAGGTGTATATATATATATATATATATATATATATATATATATATAATATATATATATATATACAGTTAGGTCCAGAAATATTTGGACAGTGACACAATTTTCGCGAGTTGGGCTCTGCATGCCACCACATTGGATTTGAAATGAAACCTCTACAACAGAATTCAAGTGCAGATTGTAACGTTTAATTTGAAGGTTTGAACAAAAATATCTGATAGAAATTGTAGGAATTTTACACATTTCTTTACAAACACTCCACATTTTAGGAGGTCAAAAGTAATTGGACAAATAAACCAAACCCAAACAAAATATTTTTATTTTCAATATTTTGTTGCGAATCCTTTGGAGGCAATCACTGCCTTAAGTCTGGAACCCATGGACATCACCAAACGCTGGGTTTCCTCCTTCTTAATGCTTTGCCAGGCCTTTACAGCCGCAGCCTTCAGATCTTGCTTGTTTGTGGGTCTTTCCGTCTTAAGTCTGGATTTGAGCAAGTGAAATGCATGCTCAATTGGGTTAAGATCTGGTGATTGACTTGGCCATTGCAGAATGTTCCACTTTTTTGCACTCATGAATTCCTGGGTAGCTTTGGCTGTATGCTTGGGGTCATTGTCCATCTGTACTATGAAGCGCCGTCCGATCAACTTTGCGGCATTTGGCTGAATCTGGGCTGAAAGTATATCCCGGTACACTTCAGAATTCATCCGGCTACTCTTGTCTGCTGTTATGTCATCAATAAACACAAGTGACCCAGTGCCATTGAAAGCCATGCATGCCCATGCCATCACGTTGCCTCCACCATGTTTTACAGAGGATGTGATGTGCCTTGGATCATGTGCCGTTCCCTTTCTTCTCCAAACTTTTTTCTTCCCATCATTCTGGTACAGGTTGATCTTTGTCTCATCTGTCCATAGAATACTTTTCCAGAACTGAGCTGGCTTCATGAGGTGTTTTTCAGCAAATTTAACTCTGGCCTGTCTATTTTTGGAATTGATGAATGGTTTGCATCTAGATGTGAACCCTTTGTATTTACTTTCATGGAGTCTTCTCTTTACTGTTGACTTAGAGACAGATACACCTACTTCACTGAGAGTGTTCTGAACTTCAGTTGATGTTGTGAACGGGTTCTTCTTCACCAAAGAAAGTATGCGGCGATCATCCACCACTGTTGTCATCCGTGGACGCCCAGGCCTTTTTGAGTTCCCAAGCTCACCAGTCAATTCCTTTTTTCTCAGAATGTACCCGACTGTTGATTTTGCTACTCCAAGCATGTCTGCTATCTCTCTGATGGATTTTTTCTTTTTTTTCAGCCTCAGGATGTTCTGCTTCACCTCAATTGAGAGTTCCTTAGACCGCATGTTGTCTGGTCACAGCAACAGCTTCCAAATGCAAAACCACACACCTGTAATCAACCCCAGAACTTTTAACTACTTCATTGATTACAGGTTAACGAGGGAGACGCCTTCAGAGTTAATTGCAGCCCTTAGAGTCCCTTGTCCAATTACTTTTGGTCCCTTTAAAAAGAGGAGGCTATGCATTACAGAGCTATGATTCCTAAACCCTTTCTCCGATTTGGATGTGAAAACTCTCATATTGCAGCTGGGAGTGTGCACTTTCAGCCCATATTATATATATAATTGTATTTCTGAACATGTTTTTGTAAACAGCTAAAATAACAAAACTTGTGTCACTGTTCAAATATTTCTGGCCCTGACTGTATATATATATATATATATATATATATATATATATATATATATATATATATAAAATAAATGTTGTTTGCTCCCCCCCCCCTTGTTTTAATCCCAAAGTGATATGGGTGGTTTAAGTTGACACACATTTTTCTTTACACTATATTGGCCAGGGGCCAATATTTCCTTCTGCTCAGTGCCAAATGGGCATGGTGAGGGGAAATCCATTCTGACTACTGAAGTTTTAGCATACATAAACTTCCACTGCATCTCCCACCTCTTCTTCCCACCAGGCGTATCTCGGATCTGTACTACATTAGGCCTAAAACACACTTCTATGACACGGTTCGTTTTTCGGGTCCGTGTTCCGTATTTTTGGGGCGTTTCTCCGGTACGTATGGCATCCGTGTGATGGCGTATGCGAGCCGTATGTACGTGTAAAATGTCCGTGTTTGTGTGTAAAATGCCCGTGTATGTGTACGTGGAATGTCCGTGTGGAATATCCGTTTGTGTGTTGCACAATGTCGTTGATACATGTCGGCTGACAGCAGACAGAGTTGCGCGATGAGAATGAGCTCGGGTGAACTTCACCCGACTTCATTGTCATGCCGCGGCTCTGTCTGTGTGCCGCGTACTGATTAGCGGTCACCTGTGAAGGATTCACCAGTGACCGCTAATCCCCCGAGTGACTGAAGTGAGCAGCCCTCTCTCATACTTACCGCTCCCCGATCACCAGCGCAGCGAGGAACAGCTGTGCAGAGAGTACACGGCAACAATTACTTTGAATATGCCGGCCGCTCATTAATCAATCTCGTATTCCCTGCTTTCCCCACCCACAGGCGCGTATGATTGGTTGCAGTCAGACACGCCCCCACGCTGAGTGACAGCTGTCTCACTGCACCCAATCACAGCAGCCGGTGGGTGTGTCTATACTGTGCAGTAAAATAAATAAATAAATAATTTAAAAAAACGGCGTGCGGTCCCCCCCTATTTTAATACCAGCCAGATAAAGCCATACAGCTGAAGGCTGGTATTCTCAGGATGGGGAGCCCCACGTTATGGGCAGCCCCCCAGCCTAACAATATCAGTCAGCAGCCGCCCAGAATGGCCGCATACATTAGATGTGACAGTTCTGGGACTGTACCCGGCTCTTCCCGATTTGCCCTGGTGGGTTGGCAAATCGGGGTAATAAGGAGTTATTGGCAGCCCATAGCTGCCAATAAGTCCTAGATTAATCATGTCAGGCGTCTCCCCGAGATTCCTTCCATGATTAATCTGTAAATTACAGTAAATAAACACACACACCCGAAAAAATCCTTTATTAGAAATAAAAAACACAAACATATACCCTGGTTCACCACTTTAATAAGCCCGAAAAAGCCCTCCATGTCCGGCGTACTCCAGGATAGTCCAGCGTCGCATCCAGCTCTGCTGCATGAAGGTGACAGAGCTGCAGAAGACACCGCTGCTCCTGTCACCTCCACGCAGCTAATGAAGGGAATAGCGCGATCCTTTCCTTAATATCGTTGCTGCTGTAGGTACGATGTTGTTTGTCGTTCCTGCGGCAGCACACATCGCTATGTGTCACACCGAAGGAACGACAAACATCTCCTTACCTGCGTCCACCGGCAATGAGGAAGGAAGGAGGTGGGCGGCCCGCTCATCTCCGCCCCTCCGCTTCTATTGGACGGCCGCTTAGTGACGTTGCGGTGATGTCGCTGTGACGCCGAACGCACCTCCCCCTTGAAGGAGGGATTGTTCGGCGGTCACAGCGACGTCGCTGCACAGGTATGTGCGTGTGACGCTGCCATAGCGATAATGTTCGCTACGGCAGCGATCACCAAATGTCACGCGTACGACGGGAGCGGGTGCTATTGCTCACGACATCGCTAGCAATCGCTAGCAATGTCGCATCATGTAAAGCACCCTATAGACTGACTGCAGACTTGCAGATTTAGGCTATGTGCCTATTTGCCCTCTATTAGCTGCGGCCACCACCAGTGAGCTCTTATATACAGCATTCTAGAATACTGTGTATAAGAGCTCAGGCTGCTCTGTATAATGTAAAAAATACCTTTAGTGTACTCACTTAGGAGGCGGTCCAGTCTGGTCCGATGGGTGGCGCTGCTCTCCAGTCCAAAATAGAAGAATTGCCAGCACTACCTAAACTGAAGGTCTGAACTGGTGCAAACTGAACATAGCATACATTATCCAAAATAACAGTTGCACTCAAGCAGAGGGGAAAAATAACTGACGGATATAAATGCTGCTCTCCGATCCGGCGCCTCCTCTCTGCGACGATCACTGTCCTCCTTCTACATAGCCTAGTGTGGATGACATGCCCTACATCATCCACACAGGTCGGCATTGCAGTTCTGCAGATCAAAGTATTGTAGTGCACATGGATGGGCGGTCTTTAACCTTTCCTTGTGCCTGCACATTACAGTACTTTGCACTGGAACAGAGAGCAGCGATACTAAGTGAGTATAAGGCTATGTGTGCATGTTGCGTACTAGCCCTGCAGAAATTTCTGCAGCGATCTGAAGAGCACACGTGCGCTTCAAATCGCTGCAGAAAATGTCCGTAGAGAAAAAAAAAAAGCCGATTCCATGCGCTCTGCCTGCAGCTCCTGCCATAGACAGAGCAGGAGCTGCCGGCAAAGCGCACGGAAGAAGTGACATGTCACTTCTTAGAACGCAGCGCTTCGGGCAGCAGCCGAAGCGCTGCACTCTAAGACGCCACGTGCGCACGGCCCCTGCACAATCTCCATAGACTGTGCAGGGGACGCAGGACGCATGCAGTTACGCTGCGCTACAATGCGCAGCGTAACTGCATGTATTTACGCAATGTGCGCACATAGCCTAAGTCTCTTTTATGTTATACAGAGCGGCCTGGGCTCTTATATACAGCATTCTAGAATACTGTGTCTATAAGGGCGCACTGGTGGTGGCAGCAGCTAAGGTCCCTTTCACACATCAGCTTTTTGCCATCAGTCACAATCCGTTTTCTCGACGGATCCGTCACAGATTGTGGCTAAACTGATGCGACGGATCCGTTTTTCGACGGATCTGACTAACTGGGGGCTAAATAATAAATTGGAGCATGCTCAGTTAAAAAAACGGAATTCATAGCTGTATTCCGTCATTTGACGGATTACGACGGATCCTGCAGCCATAGGCTTCCATTCTAGCAAACGACAGATGGCGATGGATCCGTCGCTGTCTGTTTTTTCGACGTACACAAAAAACGTTACTTTTGCCATTTTCTCAGTCTGATGGACAAACATTTTTCAATGGATCCGTCGAACGATGGATGAAATGTGAGGCCATCAGTCGCAATCCGTCGCTAATACAAGTCGATGAGAAAAAAACTGATCCAGCGGCTTCAGTCGTCGGATCCGTTTTTTTCAAAATTGTGACTAGTCTGGTGACAGATTCTTTTTAAAACCATTTGAGTTACAGCTGTCTTTAGAACTGCATGAAAGAGAATTAATCTGCAGACAACAAATGCAGATCTCATGATATGAAGCCTCCAGACTAGGTATGCAAAATACGTGTGATTAGCAAATGAGAACTGATCGTAAAGACAACATTCTGACAAAGTGACCCAGGGTGATCTGCTTCTGGTTGGTGGAAAGCAAAGGTTACAGGGTTCATTTGCACATAGAATTGTTTGCAACAAAAGCAAGCAGGAATATTTGCTGTTTACTGTGGGGTCAGACAAGGCAGAAGGGACACAGAGGGCAAAGTGAACAGATGCACACAAAAAATGCAATAGATAAAAGATTGTGAATGACTAGTATTCTGCATGACACAAAGCTTCTATGACTCTTCCCAGGTTTTATAAAAAAGGGAATAAGAAAACACTAGGACACAGAACCAACATAGGATCAAATAAGTACACTGTGTGCAGAATTATTAGGCAAATGAGTATTTTGATCACATGATAATTTTTATACATGTTGTCCAAGTTGTATAGGCTGAGAGCCAACTACCAGTTAAGTAAATCAGGTGATGTGAATCTGTATAATGAGAAGGGGTGTGGTGTAATGACATCAACACCCTATATAAGGTGTGCTTAATTATTAGGAAACTTCCTTTCCTTTGGCAAAATGGGTCAGAAGAGAGATTTGACGGGCTCTGAAAAGTCCAAAATTGTGAGATATCTTGCAAAGGAAAGCAGCAGTCTTGAAATTGCCAAACTTTTGAAGCGTGATCACTGAACAATCAAGCGTTTCATGGCAAATAGCCAACAGGGTCGCAAGAAGCGTGTTGGGCAAAAAAGGCGCAAAATAACTGCCCATAAATTGAGGAAAATTAAGCATGGTGCTGCCAAGATACCATTTGCCACCAGTTTGGTCATATTTCAGAGCTGCAACGTTACTGGAGTATCAAAAAGCACAAGGTGTACCATACTCAGGGACACGGCCAAGCTAAGGAAGGCTGAAAACCGACCACCTTTGAACAAGAAATGTGGCGTCCTTGACAAGCCAGGGGCCACAGAGCACAACACCCACACACCCCACACTCCCGGCAGGCACACCAAAGCCAGAACACAAAACCCTTGTTGCCTTCCTCCAGGGGCTGATGATCACACCAGGGGGTGGGCCAGGCGGTTGGTCCCGCCCACCGGGGAGTTCACAGTCCTGGAGGAGGGAAAACCAGGCAGATAGAGTTTGGAGAGGAGTGAGGACAGTTGAGAAGTGAAAGTGAGAAAGGAGAAAAGTGACAGCTAAGCAGCCTGAAGTTGGTCCGGGTGTGTGGCCCGGACAGATCAGCAAGGTTGGCAGACGGTGGTGACCGTCTGCAGGAGTGGCCGATTGGAGTCTACCGTAAGGACCGTGGACGGGCGGTGGCCCGGCGGTACCGGACCGGTACGCGAAGAGAAGCCAGCACCATCTGGCAGGGGCTTTTCGGATCCCGGCAAGGCTAGGAGTCGCAGTGAATTTGCCGAATTCGTTAGTGAAGGGGACCTCCTGGGTTTCCAAACCGTCAAGTCCCGACAGAAGGCAACAGTCCAACCAACAGAGGGAGACACCGCCACCGCCAAGGCAACCGTTTCTCAGGGCCAGCGCCTGCGGGCAAAAGGGGCTCCTCCGGCCCATATCCAAGCCGGGGAGCGGGTTACCGGTGGGAACCCATTGGAACCGTACAGACATCTTAGGTGCAGGGAAAGGCAGTTGCCACCAACCTGCCGGGAACAACAACACCGCAGCCGTCTGTGGGACCCGTCCATCCAGCCGTGTGTTTTACCGAGAACTGTGTCTTCATCATTGGGCTGAATGAGTACCACCGTGCCGTGCGGCACAGCGCTGCCCCCGCGACCATGCACCTCCCCAGGCCCCGTAACCTGCCTGCCATCCATCCCTACCTCATCACTGGGCCCCGGGACAACCAACCCCCTACCCACGGAGGGGAGAACAACCAAGCTGCTCCCAGTCACCGCTCCCGGGATCCCCGTCTAGAGCAGCGGTAGTGTCACCAAAATCACCACAACCGTGGGTGGCGTCACGGACAATATCCATAATCAAAACCCCCACAACCAATTACCCCCTTTTCACTCACGGGCGAGGAGCGCCGCTCGAGTCCCCGGGATCCGGCCCACCGCTTGAGCCACCACCGAGCAGCAGCAGCAGACGCAGCGGCAGCCGGACCCGAGCAGTGGGAGAGCGCAGCGTCCCCTCCTCCGCCCGCGACAACTTGGCGTCACGAACAAGATCCTATCGTTCTACCGACTGGTGGAAGTGCGCCTTGTGTGACCGCCGGAGGTGTCCGGCCGGAAAATTTGAAAAGCCGCCATCTTGGGCGCGAAGAGTTCTCGCTCGAGCGTCTCCTCGAGTAGTGGAGGCGCGAAGGCCTAAACCCCGCCCCGATAGAGGAGGAGCCGGAAAGAGGCTAAGGGGGACGAAATGGCGGCTGGTCTCATGTGAGCGCGGCTATAAAAGCAGGGACGCCAGGACCCTGCGGCCATCTTGTTCCTGGGAGAGGCCGCCAGCAAGATGTACATGCCGTCCCGAAGCACCGTAGCCCCCGCGCCTGGAACAGCGGCGTGGGTGGAGATCCGGACCGCGCAGCTCTATCAGAGGCTGCAGGTCAAAATGCAGCTCCTCTTGGAGGAGTGGGAGACCGACATGACGGAGGTCATAGCGACCGTGCGGAGACGCGAGGAGGAAGTTGCGGAAGGGAGGGTGAGTGACCCACGCCCCGGTACCCCTAGTGGGCCGGTCATCATGGCTGCGGGACCCGGTCTGAACCCTCTCGCCCTACTGCCTCCCTCGCCATCCGTCCCGGCTGCCGTGACCCCGCCACTAGGCCCGCTACCACCGCAACCGGTAGCGATACCCAGCATGTCCGCCCCGGCGGACCGACCTGTAGCCGGAGCCCGTAGCCGACCGGAGGTGCTACCTTGGAAAGCCCCGAAACCCGAACCGGAGGCATCCCCCGAGAGATTCCCCGAGCCGGAGCCGACAGACCGCTCCGTGCCGAAGGCCCAGTGGAAGAAAGCCCCTGTGCCCATCCCCTACACCTCGGCTGAGGTTGCGCCGGGTTGCCGCTGCAAGGCGGCGCCCAAGGCCAAGTCACCGCGGGATCTTCCGCTCAGATCACCAGCAGTGGGCAGTGTTCAACAGGTCTCGCGGGGCCTGACCCGTGTGCCGGAGCTCGCAGCAGCACCGTACTGGGATAGGGAGCCGGTACCGTTGGGCCCAGAAATCGAGGAGAGGGAAAGGAAGAAGGCGGTGTTGGTGGCCCGTGCAATCCGGGAGAAAGAGAGCCTGAGACAAACGACCTTCCGTGTTCGGGGCCCGCTGTATGAAGGGCAGGTGAGGCGGTTTGATGTCCGCCGGGGCTATGGTTTCATCTATGAACCGGGCCTGGAGGCCGAAGTCTTTATAGCCCGGCGGGATGTTAATGCCCACCTGCCAGAAGAGCACCCAGGCCGTAACCTGATGCCGGGCGACCTGGTGCAGTACACCCGGCACTGTGGGGAGAGGGGGTGGTTTGCGCTGGATGCCAAGCTGAGGGGCAGTCAGGAAGCCTGGGTGTCCACCGCACCCTCTCCCCCAGCAGACACCGAAGACTCGGAGTAAGGGCAGCGGAATGCCGTTGTCACCGTCCCCGTTGGGACCACCACTGTTTAAAGTTTGAAAGTTTGAAAATGATAAGTGAATGAAACAGAAGAAAGTTACCTGATTGTCAACTGTGATTTGGAACCGGTCGTAGCTGGCAGCTGGTCCCCGTTGGGACCCCCTTCACCACCTTACATAAGAAACTACTTATGAACAAGCCTGAGAACTAGCAGGGCAACCACAAACTAGTGGCATGTAAATAAAAATGTTTGTTACAGCTCCCACCGTTACCGCCTCCGGAGAGGCAGATTGGAGGAAGGGACCACAGTGGAGCAGGCTGGGGCCCAGCCACCACCGGAACCGGTGGCAATCCTCTGGGGGTTTCAGGGGCTCCCCATGGACGTGGGTCCCCTGAAAAGGACAGAACCCGCTCGGGCAACTTGTGCAGGACTGGGGTCAAGGGGTGCTGCCTGTTTGCTTAGGGGCAGCATCAGGGCCAGGTTGCTTGGGTGGGAGAGAGCGGAAGCCGTAACCGTTTGCAACCGTTAGTAACGTTTAAGTAAGAGTACCTCCCGATGTGGGAAGATGTTATTATAATTGTATGTCTGTTACCGTTTTTTTTATATTATTCAGTTGGTGAAAATAAAACCGGTGATGGACGGGCAGCCCGCGGACGGTGCATTTAACTAAGGGGGAATGTGGCGCCCTTGACAAGCCAGGGGCCACAGAGCACAACACCCACACCCCACACTCCCGGCAGGCACACCAAAGCCAAAACACAAAACCCTTGGCTTATGATTAAGGACTTATCTATATTCCAGCTGTCCGAAACGCGTCAAGCCATGATGTTTTCATGGAACCGATGATGTTTTTCTTGGATTTTTGATCATTGAATAAAGTTTCTACACTTTTATATATTTTTCGTTGGATTTATATTTTTGCTATCCTGGAATTGGTGCTGAGTCCCGTCCTTTCTCCTTGCTATTGCCTCTACGGACCTGCCTGTCCGGTGGACATCCTGCATCCCACCTGAACTGAGCGGATACATATACGGGTGAGCTGAATAATTTTTTTTTTTTTCTTCGTTCACAAAACCCTTGTTGCCTTCCTCCAGGCACTGATGATCACACCAGGGGGTGGGCCAGGCGGTTGGTCCCGCCCACCAGGGAGTTCACAGTCCTGGAGGCGGGAAAACCAGGCAGATAGAGTTTGGAGAGGAGTGAGGACAGTTGAGAAGTAAAAGTGAGAAAGGAGAAAAGTGACAGCTAAGCAGCCTGAAGTTGGTCCGGGTGTGTGGCCCGGACAGATCAGCAAGGTTGGCAGACGGTGGTGACCGTCAGCAGGAGTGGCCGATTGGAGTCTACCATAAGGACTGTGGACGGGCGGTGGCCCGGCGGTACCGGACCGGTACGCGAAGAGAAGCCAGCACCATCTGGCAGGGGCTTTTCGGATCCCGGCAAGGCTAGGAGTCGCCGTGAATTTGCCGAATCCATTAGTGAAGGGGACCTCCTGGGTTTCCAAATAGTCAAGTCCCGACAGAAGGCAACAGTCCAACCAACAGAGGGAGACACCGCCACCGCCAAGGCAACCGTTTCTCAGGGCCAGTGCCTGCGGGCAAAAGGGGCTCCTCCGGCCGATATCCAAGCCGGGGAGCGGGTTACCGGTGGGAACCCATTGGAACCGTACAGACATCTTAGGTGCAGGGAAAGGCAGTTGCCACCAACCTGCCGGGAGCAACAACACCGCAGCCGTCTGTGGGACCCGTCCATCCAGCCGTGTGTTTTACCGAGAACTGTGTCTTCATCATTGGGCTGAGTGAGTACCACCGTGCCGTACGGCACAGCGCTGCCCCCGCGACCCTGCACCTCCCCAGGCCCGGTAACCTGCCTGCCATCCATCCCTACCCCATCACCGGGCCCTGGGACAACCAAACCCCCTACCCACGGAGGGGAGAACTAACAACAAAGCTGCTCCCAGTCACCGCTCCCGGGATCCTCGTCTAGAGCAGCGGTGGTGTCACCAAAATCACCACAACCGTGGGTGGGGTCACGGACAATAAATCCCTACAATCAAATCCCCTTTTCACTCACGGGCGAGGAATGCCGCTCGAGTCCCCGGGATCCGGCCCACCGCTCGAGCCACCACCGAGCAGCAGCAGCGGCAGCTGGACCCGAGCAGTGGGAGAGCGCAGCGTCCCCTCCTCCGCCCGCGACAGAAACATAAGATAAAACGTCAAGACTGGGCCAAGAAATATATTAAGACTGATTTTTCAAAGGTTTTATGGACTGATGAAATGAGAGTGACTCTTGATGGGCCAGATGGATAGGCCAGAGGCTGGATCAATAAAGGGCAGAGAGCTCCACTTCGACTCAGACGCCAGCAAGGTAGAGGTGGGGTACTGGTATGGGCTGGTATCATCAAAGATGAACTTGTGGGACCTTTTCGGGTTCAGGATGGAGTGAAGCTCAACTCCCAGACCTACTGCCAGTTTCTTGAAGACAACTTCTTCAAGCAGTGGTACAGGAAGAAGTTGGTATCATTCAAAAAAACATGATTTTCATGCATGACAATGCTCCATCACATGCATCCAATTACTCCACAGCGTGGCTGGCCAGTAAAGGTCTAAAAGATGAAAATATACTGACATGGCCCCCTTGTTCACCTGATCTGAACCCCATAGAGAACCTGTGGTCACTCATAAAATTTAAGATCTACGGGGGGGGGGGAAACAGTACATCTCTCGGAACAGTGGCTGGGAGGCTGTGGTGGCTGCTGCACGCAATGTTGACTGTAAACAGATCAAGCAACTGACAGAATCTATGGATGGTAGGCTGTTGAGTGTCATCATAAAGAAAGGTGGCTATATTGGTCACTCATTTTTGGGGGTTTTGTTTTTGCATGTCAGAAATGTTTATTTCTAAATTTTGTACAGTTGTATTGGTTTACCTGGTGAAAATAAACAAGTGAGATGGGAATATATTTGGTTTTTATTAAGTTGCCTAATAATTCGGCACAGTAATAGTTACCAGCACAAACAGATATCCTCCTAAGGCTGGTTTCACACTACGTCTTTTTAACATCCGTTGAAAACGTTTTTTTAGCGGAAGTACGGATCCTGCTTTTACAGCAAATAACGTATGCAAACGCATATGTTATTTTGCAGGATCCTGCACTGGATGTTTAGGGGCGGGCATTGGAGTCATGTGATCGGGAGTGAGGGGAGCTAGACTGGGAGCCGGCTTCTGACAGCTGCAGACGCTGGTAACCAAGGTAAACATCGGCCTTGGATACCCGATATTTATCTTGGTTACGAGTGTCTGCAGCTGCTAGGAGCAGGGCTGCCTGCACGCGTAACCAACGTAAACACCGGGTAACTAAGAGAAGTGGTTACGCGATATTTACCTTGGTTACGAGTGTCCGCAGCTCTCAGGTGGGGGAGAGGGAGGGAGGGAGGAAGGGGGAAAGACAGATAGAGAGAGAGAGGGTGAGGGAGGGAGGAGGAGAGAGAGACAGATCACGCGAGACTGGTTCTGGGCATGCTCAGTACTTTCTGGGCATGCTCAGTACAAAAGCAGGATCCTGTCTATCAGCACGCCAGCGTTCACCTGCGTTCGCGTGCGTTATAGTGCGGATCCGGTGACTTGCAGTATTTTGACGCAGCTCAAAAACGCTACAAGTAGCGTTTTTGAAACATGTTAAAAAACTGCAAGTCACCGGATCCGCACTATAACGCACGCAAACGCAGGTGAACGCAGGTGGACGCGAGTCCATTGCAAATGCATTGAAATGAAAACGCATTTGCACTGGATCCGTACTTCCGCTAAAATAACGTTTTCAACGGATGTTAAAAAGACGTAGTGTGAAACCAGCCTAAGATAGCCAAATCTAAAAAACCCCACTCCAACTTCCAAAAATATTAAGTTTTGATATTTATGAGTCTTTTGGGTTTATTGAGAACATAGTTTGTTGATCAATAATAAAAAACATCCTCTAAAATACAACTTGCCTAATAATTCTGCACATACTGCATAACAGAAATATAATATCAGCACGATTCAATAAGGCAAATGGACTAGTGATGAGCGAGCACTATCATGCTCAGGTATTCGTAATGAGCAGTCAAATGCTCGGACAGATTCAACTCGTGTACCAAGTAAAATGCAAGTCAAGGGGGAAATCAAACATTTTTCTGGAAGTTCCCCAATGACTTCCATTACTTGGTACATGAGTAGAACCTGTCCAAGTGTCTGCTTGCTTGTTACGAGTACAGAGCACCCAAGCATGGCAGTGCCCGCTCATCACTAAGATGGACATCTTAGGCCTTGTGTGCACGCTGCGTTTTTGGTTATTGACTCATTTTTGTGCTTTTTTCGGGTGCAGTTTTGGTCTCAAAACTGCATGAATTTCCTTCCCCAGCAAAGTCTATGAGATTTCATTTTTCCTGTGTGCACACAGTTTTTTTTTTTTGCTGCATCTTTGTGGCGTCAATTCTTTCTGCATTTTTTGCCAGCGTTTTTTAGCCCTTCCAGAAATAGATTTGACTTAAAAAATGCATTGGGCAATATGGGGTAAAAATGCATCGAAAAACGCAAGCGTTTTTTGGATGCGTTTTTGCCAAAAACACTGCATCTTTGTGGTCACCATAAAGATGCAGCGTGCGCACATAGCCTTATAGAGGTAATGTCACGCATTTTCAACCCACCAATGATTGAATTTCTAAGGCTACGTTCACACAATGAGCTTTTGGGGAGTTTTTGATGTTGCAGAATTTCTGGACCATTTCTGTACCTATTTGTTAAATTAGATTACTTGCATTTTTTATTATAGCGTTTTTGCGGATATTTTTTTTAACATGCGTTTTTGTCTTTGTTGTGTCATGCTTTAAAGAAAGCTGATTTCTGTTTTACACCACCTGAAGAAAGTGACGTTGCAGATTTGGAACCTGCACCACAGATCAGTTTATGCTGAGTAAAAAAAAAGCGCAGTGGGCAAGAGATTTCTAGAAATCCCATCCACTTTGCTGGAACTGTAAAGGCTGCTTTACACGGTACGACCGATTGTGCGATTTCACAATTGATCGTACCCGCCCCCGTCCTTTTTGCGTCACGGGCAAATCGCTGCCCGTGTCGCACAAAGTTAGTAACCCCCGTCACACATACTTACCTCTCGTGCGACCTCGCTGTGGGCGGCGAACATCCACTTCCTGGAGTGGGAGGGACGTTCGGCGTCACAGCGACGTCACACGGCCGCCGGCCAATAGAAGCGGAGGGGCGGAGATGAGCGGGACGTAAACATCCCACCCACCTCTTTCCTTCCACATAGAGCCGGCGGCGGCCGCGAGAGGCAGGTGAGCTGCTCATCGTTCCCGTGGTGTCACACGGAGCGGCGTGTGCTACCACGGAAACGATGATCAACTAAATTAAACGATATTATGGAACCTAGCGAGCAGTACCCGACTCACGATTTGTGAGCGATACTGCGTCGCTAGGAGGTGTCACACAGGCCGGCATCGCCAGCGATGCCGGATGTGCGTCACAAAAACCGTGACCCCGACGATCTATCGCACGATAGATTGTCTGGTGTAAAGCAGCCTTTAGGGTATGTTCCCACGTTGCAGATTTATGTGCACATTGTCTGCACCTAAAACTGCATCTCTTGGCAGGAAAATCACTGTGGAAAAACATGCGCATTTGCGTTTTCTGATGTGTTTTTTGTTTGTGCACTGAGAACTGAGGGAAAATGCTGGGATAAATGCAGAAACAATTGACATGTCAATTGTTTTGTGCAGAGTTTTTCTGCACCAAAATCTACAAGGAAACAAATCTGCTACATGCGCACAGCACTTCAGGATTCTCATAGACTGCCTGGATGTGTTCTCCCTTGCATATTGCATATTTTATCGCACTCCACTCGCAACGATTTTCATGCCATGTGGCTTAGGCCTAAGGAGGCCTCTGAAACCATCCTATGATATACTTTGGTTAAGTTTACAACTTACTTTTTAATAAGGAGCCTTGAATAAAGGCTGGATATACAAGGCACTGAAGAACTAAAATAAGCAGAAGGGAATCTTCTGGGCCCAGCTCCCTGAGGGAGATTTATAGTGCCTCTACCACATAAAATTACCCTAGTATTAAAAATAAAGCATGGGGGGTGGTAGGCTGCTACACATTCTGCATTGAGGTAGAGCCATCACCTATTAGGCTATGTGCCCACGCTGCGGAAATTGCGCGGATTTTGCCGCGTATTTCTCGCGGAAAAGCCGCGGATTTTCCAGAAATCTGCAGCACAGCTACTCCCCAGCCATTTCTATGGCATTTGGGAAATGCTGTGCCCATGCTGCGGATTTTTCCGCAGCGGAAATCGTGCGGATTTTCGTGCGGAAAAATCTGCAGCATGTCAATTATTGTTGCGGATTTCTCTGCAGGGTCCCATATACTTACCTGCCTTGATAGAGACCCGAGTCACTTTCTCCGTCCGGTGTAGCGGCAGCGGCAGCAGCGCGGTGGATCCAGCCAGGTACAAGAAGGAAGAGGTGGGCAGGGCCTGCACGAGCTCCGGTCATGTGACAGCCGGAGCTAGTTCAGGCCCGCCCACCTCCAGCACAGTGAACCAGACGCCGCCTGACAGTGACCCGGCCGCCGGAAAGCGAGGTGCTGCATGATGGAGGTAAGTATGAGCACCCCGATCACTGCAGCACTTGTTCTGCATTGAGGATGCAGTGCTGAAGCCATGGTACTGTATCCTCAATGCAGAATGCCCGCACCATATCCGCACAACATTCCGCTGTATATCCGCAGCATTGAAACAGAGAAAGTTCTGTTGCGGATTTCTGGGAGCACCTGCGGAATATCTTGCGGATATATCCGCAGGACAATGTCCCCGTGGGCACATAGCCTTGCTCTCAAATTGTCTCTTCAGGGAGGAAGGAGATGAACTCTAGTGCCACCTATTGGAGGTAGCAATCCTAAAAGACAAAAGTGGCCCTTTAACAAGCCTTTTCATATGACCTAGGATTTATGCCAGATCAGAACCTCAATTTGCAGACATGGTGTTTAGGCATGATTGTCCCTCGTCAGTGCAAAGTATGAGGTCTGATCTGGCTGATCTGAGAAGCTAAAGTGGGGTCTAAGGGGAAAACATTTCTCCTTGCAGAGACTGACAAACCAATCTGGCTGTTAGTGGTGAGGAGTCTTATAGCTGCAATGCTCCTCTGGGTAATAATTATTACCCAGAGGAGCATTGCAGCTATAAGACTCCTCACCACTGACAGCCAGATTGGTCTATTACTCTCAATCTTTCATACACATGCATCGTTGACTTCTCAGGTTTAAAGATATTTTCTGTGTGTGGGTTTGTGTTATCTGTGTGTGGTCAGTATGTCATCAGTATTTTCATGGATGGATAAATAAATAAATTACAAAGCGTAGCTTTCCTTTGCAATATTAAACATGGAGAGCACACACATGCCATCCGCATGTAGTCCGTGTTTTTCATGTACCCATAGATTTGTATTAACTCTTTTCATCCTTACTACCAGAAAAAAACAGATATGTCTCTTTGAGTTTTGCATGGATATACAGTCCATGAAAAACCACAAACATGTGAACAGCCCCATAGACCATAATGGCTACGTGTTGTATCTATGAAAAATGGATCGAACACAGACGTGAAACACGGACATCTGAATGTGGCTTAATGAAAAGCTGCCACTGTGCAATCTGCTCGGCTTCAATTCCTCATATATTTCTGGATATTGGTTTGGTGCAAGTGAATTAAAACATTTCTGTCTTCACTCATCAGTACAAATCTAATATATAACTTCTTAAAAGAAAATAAAATGCAGCCCTCGCCAAATGAAAGGTGTGTAAATCTTGTCTTTAATTGAAGAACATAAATAGGACACAATCAGCAGATGGCCTACAGCCATATCACCTCATCCATGACGCTTCCTTGGGGCCTGATGGCTAGATTGTAGAATCTCACTCTCCACACTACCATGGTGATGGACGTTACTATTCTACATGTATGCGCCCTGCCCAGGACAATACTCCTCTAAAGGAGAAGTGTAAAAAGAGGTAGAGAAAGAAATAGAAAGGAAAGGGAAAAAAACTTGTTATGGGTCACTCATTTCACAAATGGACAGCCCTTTTAACCCATACCATGCTGTATGTATTTCCATAAGAATTATAAGGGATTCAAAACTTTCTACAAAAGACTATCAGAAAGTCGTACAGAAATACCAACAAGTCATTCCTTCAATCGAAGCTTCGGGTTTTTGAACCTCTGTTTTCATAATTAATTAGCTTCATGCTTTAATAGACAGACATAAAAAAAACCTGTCATGTCTTCAAATGCTATTAACCTGCCACTGCACTCGAATCCTGGCTACAGTGAGGAAATAAAATGTATTCCTTCCGGCAGTCTCCGGCTTTCAGTTATGGAGGCTCGGCTTCATTTACCGCTTAGTGCATAGAGTGAGCGGTGGCTCTAACTACACCCCGGCACAGACTGAGAGCCGGCTCTGTACTGATGCACTGTTGAGCCGACTGTTAGTTAGTACCGCAGCGCGGTTACAGCTGGCACTCAATTTTTACTTAGAAGCCGCACCTCTGTGACTGAAAGCCGGGGGCTGCCGGGAGGAATAAAGTTAATTTCCTCCTGGCAGCTGGGCTTTCAGTGTAGCAGACGAGTAGCTTTGGAATGCTATTAAATTGCAGATTAACTCCACATCTGCAGATTAACCCCTTCTCTACCCAGCTTGTTTTCAACTCCCTGACTAGGCCAAATTTACAATTCTGACCAGTGTCACTTTATAAGGTAATAACTCTAGAACACTTAATAATATTTAATAATATTTATTCACTTATATAGCGCTATTGAATCCACAGCGCTTTACATACATTAGCAACACTGTGCCCATTGGGACTCACAAACTAAATTCCCTATCTGTATTTCTTTGGAGATCCCAGTGAATTTGTGACTGTTTTTGCATGACATATTGTACTTCATGTTAGTGCTAAAGTTTGGTTGATATCAGTTGCGTTTATTTATGAAATATTGAAAGTTTTGCAAAAAAATGTGAATATTTTGTAATTTTCTAACTTTGAATTTTTATGCCCTTAAATCAGACAGTTATATCACACAAAGCAATAATAAATAATATTTGCCACATGTCTACTTTACATAAGCACCATTTTTGAAAGATAATTTTACCATAAAAATGTTACTTTAGCCCCAAATTTTGCATATTCACAAGGGTAACAGGAGAAAATGGACTGTACAATTGTTTGTGCAATTTTTCATGAGTATGCCAATACTCCATAATAATATTAATATAGTAATAATAATCTTTATTTCTATAGCACCAACATATTCCTCAGCGCTTTACAATTCAGGAGGATCATATACAAACAAGTAACAGTTATAGAAGATACAATATTTAAAGGGAAAAAAGGCAACCCTGCTCGTGAGACCTTACAATCTACAATGAGATGGGGGGGACAAGGTACAAGTGCTTATTTACAATGACAATCCAGCCGTCTCAAGGAAATGGGGGATAGATAATGGCTTCCTGGACCAGTTGACCATAACCTTGAGATGCATTTGAGTGCCATGGAGTTTGACGTGGGGTTATGTTCTGAGAAGTTATGGAGGGACTATGTGAATTTAGTTTGGCTAGGGAGTATGATAGGCCGCTCTAAAAAGATGCGTTTTTAGGGTGCGTCTGAAGCTGAGTAAGTTGTGATTCGTCCTAACTTCTTGGGGTAGAGAGTTCCAGAGAATTGGTGCAGCTCGAAAGAAGTCTTGGATCCAGGAGTGGGAGGTTCGAATTAGTGTGGATGTTAGTCGAAAGTCATTTGAGGAGCATATTCGGTGGAAACTACTGTTTGAGTGCACGGCATGGTTAGGAAGTTAAAGAGTGCTATTTGAACTTTGGAGGGCAAAATTGATTGGAATTGATAGCTGACCCCATGTCACCCCTGATGTGCCTAAATAGTGGAAACCCCCCATAACTCACCCCATTTTGAAAACTACACCCCTCATGGAATTTATCTATATGTGTGGTAAGCATTTCAACCCACGTGTGATTCACAGAATTTTATAAGGTTGAACCATTAAAATTTAAAAAAAAATCATTTTTACCACATTTTTAATACATTTAACCCCATTTTTTTTCCATTTTCACAAGGGTAAAAAGAGAAAGTGGACCGTACAATTTGTTGTGCAATTTTTCATGAGCACAAAGATCCTCATATGTGGTGGAAAACTACTGTTTGTAGTACGGCAGGGAATTTTCAATTTTGGAGCACAAAATTGGCTGGAGTAGATTGAGGATTACATGTCACATTGGAATCTCCCCTGACGTGCCAATACTGCAGAAACCCTCAACAAGTGATCCCATTCTGGAAACTACACCTCTCAAGGAATTCATCTAGGGGTGTAGTGAACAATTGTAACCGTCAGGTGATTCACAGAATTGTATAACATTAGGCTGTGAAAATAAAAAAATACAATTTTACCACTAAAATGTTGCTTTGGTCCCAACGTTTTAATTATAAAAAAGGATAAAAGGAAAAAATTGTCTATACAATTTACTTTCTGATATTTTTTTTTTTACTTAGTCCATATATGGGACTTTAACTTTTATTAGTCTGATTGCTTTTACAATCCATTGCAATGCACCAGTGTTTCAGAACACTTGTTAGACTATGCTGCTGGCATGGTCTAATATGCTTCCCGTAGCCAGGTAACCTGGAGGTTGTCGTTTGACCTCGGGTTACCATGGCAACGATCAGGACCCTGTGATCACATCGCGGGGGTCCCGATCAGGTAGGAGAGGGAGCGTATTAACTCTCCCAGCCTCCTAAATGTTGTGGTAGGTATTGATTTAGAGGGATAAGCAGCCAAGGGTGGTTCAGGGATTTACGTTTCTGGCTGTTACAGCCAGAGCTTGACTAGCACTTACGCTAAGCTCCCGGTGGGGATTGCGCATTAACAGCTCCTGTGCTTGTGTGATCACCATGACAAACTTTACATCATAGGTCATGAACCCCTATCCAATAATGACGTAAACTGACGTCAAAGATTGTGAAGGGGTACTAGGGTTTGGGGACTTGAGACAGGTTCCCTTAAAATGTCTTGTAATTTTGAGGTAAAGAGAAATAGAAAGCGACAGCACTTACCACTGGCATCTCCATAAAAGTCAGTTTATTCAGTCATCAGATGTAATACGGAGACACAGAGTCTACAAGTAACAGTTATTTCATGTAAGTATAAGATTCTTCAAGTCAGAGGTTTTCAAATGCTAAGCTACACTGGAAAGTGGTGAATTAATTGAAAAAAAAACCCCCAAAAAAAAACGGAGGCTCAAGGACCGATTGGTTTAAAGGGGTTTTCCCCAAAACAAGGTTAATTGTTCACTTTAATCAACAGCTCTTGGAATAATCATAAGTTTCACAATTGGAAATGTGTAAAGAAATGTTCCTGTGCTGAGATAATCTTATATATGTGTCCCCGATATGTACTGTGTAATGGATGTGTCTGACTGTACTGAGACATGGTCTGATTATGTAACGTCCTGGAGGTGGATCCATGGGACCGTGCACCGGACTCCCCCAGAGAGGCAACCCGGAGCTAACCCCTATACAGGGACTGTCCGATCACCCCACCAGAGGGCCTAGAAGCACGGTAGCCGGAACACGGAGTACGGGTCTGTAACGGGGTGCCAGGGGCGCCTCTGGGCTTGTAGTCGTGGCCCCTTCTGTCAGGCTTACCCCTGGCTCCGCCGTCACTATCGGGACGGGAGATGTCTTGGTGGGGCAGAGTGTGGTGGTGCAGATGTCGTCCGACGTATAAACACTCTCCAGGCATGGTTCGATGCAAATAAAAGACATTCTTTATTTCACAACTCTTTCCAAAAAACGGCAGTTACAGATGACTTCACGTTCTTTTCTTAGCTGGGGAAAGCCTGCCCTGACGTCTCTTCCAGTGGGGATGTGCCCGGCTACTCTACTTCACCTGGCTCCCACTTATGGCTACCCACAGCCCGGACCCACACCGGGACTGCTTCGCACTATGAGGTTCCGCCCGCTCCTTTTCTCTCCGGCTTCCCTGTTCTTCCAGCTCCCTTCTTTCTTTCTTTCTTTCTGCCCACTCAGCTCCACACTCTGCCCCTGGCTGTTTCTTCTCTCCCGTCCCGGACACAACTGCCTTCAGCACACACTTCCTTTCCCCCTAAGCTGCCGGCTCCTCCTCCCTCCTGTACAGTTTCTATGGGGACAGCATTAACCACTTCAGAGAAAACCTGTGCTTCCTTGTAAGGGGTCTGCCCACCCCTTACATACCTCCCCTCTTTAAGCCTAAGCCTCCCGGCAAGGCACAAATCTAAAATCACATTTTAAAACTAAACAAAGTCATTTTAATGAAACTGCGAACATGTTCACCTGAGGGCACACCAGTCCAGCGCCCGGAGTTCCTCCTGGAAGCTCCCGGTCTTAGTCGTGCCCGGAGGCCGTCGGCAGGCACTCCCGGTCTTAGTGGAGTTTCTGCCCGGAGGCTTTTGCAGCACTCCCGGTCTTAGACGTTAGCTGGCAGGAACACAACTCGGCAAAAATCTTCTTAACGACGCGGAGGGAGCCCCTGGCTCAGTCCAGCATCAGGCTCTCTTCCGGGCTCAGCAACTTGAACGGTTACAAACAACACACCTTCTTCCGGCTCAAAACAACGCCGGTGTTGAACAAAAACAGGCCCGCCATCTTCCGGTCTTGAAAAGTCACTCCGGATGATATGCACGTTGCCATTCGGCTCGTTGGGCCTGCACGTACTCCAACAGGGACTGTCCGGGCAACCGGCGCAGCCTCCGGAAGGGCTCGTAGTTGGCGGGTTGCTCCAACGTCTCGGGTGGGAGAGTTCAGCTAGCACCGGTCTTTGCTGCGACCGCCGCCGGTATTGGCATTCCTCCCACTCGATTTCCTGTTGCCACTGTGCGGCCTCTTGTGTAGTGGGCCGCTCCGGTCCTCCTGGCACAGCCGGTAGGTTAAGGGTGGGTCCTTCCGCAGCCGCAGTCTGCTTTGGGCGTCCTCTGCCCAGGCTAGTCGCTACTAGTGCGGCTACCGCAGCTTGCTGTCTTCCTGGAGTCTCCATCTTGCTCGGAGTCAGCGTTTCTGGTAATGGCGTCGGGGTCAGTGGAGATGCTGGAGGAAGTGGAGGCGGGCTTACTTTTCCCGCTCTTGGGTATACTCCACCCCCAGTCTCACACATCAGGTCGACCCCTACGCGGCGGTTCTTCTTTTTCTCTGGAACACCGCCCACTTCACATATCTTCCTTCGTGCCCTGGGACCGGCACCTCCCCTCTTTGGGCGGAGTACTCCGAACTTCTTTTTCGGCACCGGCCAGCCCCAGGCTCTTCTTTTGGCGCCAATTCTGCGCGCGCTTTCTGTGTCTACACAGACAACGGCCATCTTGCCGCCATCTTGTGCCCGGTCCAACGCCTTAGGCACTTCTTCCTCTTCCCACCATGGGATCGGGACTCTTTTCCAATAATCTGGATCCAGTGTCCTCGACATCACTTGATCTCCTTCTTCTTGGAGCGGGACCCCTTGCATATGATCCGGATCCTGCCGACTACGCCACATGTAACGGGGTGCCAGGGGCGCCTCTGGGCTTGTAGTCGTGGCCCCTTCTGTCAGGCTTACCCCTGGCTCCGCCGTCACTATCGGGACGGGAGATGTCTTGGTGGGGCAGAGTGTGGTGGTGCAGATGTCGTCCGACGTATAAACACTCTCCAGGCATGGTTCGATGCAAATAAAAGACATTCTTTATTTCACAACTCTTTCCAAAAACCGGCAGTTACAGATGACTTCACGTTCTTTTCTTAGCTGGGGAAAGCCTGCCCTGACGTCTCTTCCAGTGGGGATGTGCCCGGCTACTCTACTTCACCTGGCTCCCACTTATTGCTACCCACAGCCCGGACCCACACCGGGACTGCTTCGCACTATGAGGTTCCGCCCGCTCCTTTTCTCTCCGGCTTCCCTGTTCTTCCAGCTCCCTTCTTTCTTTCTTTCTTTCTTTCTGCCCACTCAGCTCCACACTCTGCCCCTGGCTATTTCTTCTCTCCCGTCCCGGACACAACTGCCTTCAGCACACACTTCCTTTCCCCCTAAGCTGCCGGCTCCTCCTCCCTCCTGTACAGTTTCTATGGGGACAGCATTAACCACTTCAGAGAAAACCTGTGCTTCCTTGTAAGGGGTCTGCCCACCCCTTACAGGTCCTCCAGAGGTTTGCATGGGGGATGACTATTAGTCCAACGGGAACCGTAGGCAGGACGGGTGACTGGAACTGGGTACAGGTGCCGGGTGGTAACAGCAGACGTGGTCCGGATCCAGCGGGATGTGCAGGCTGAAGTATCCAGGTGGGATCCAGGATCGGTGACGGGTTCAAGCTGACGGAAGATCCACAGCAGACAGTCACCGGGACACCTCCTGGGAAACCGGCACGCTGGACACAGTCGGGACAGCAGACGGGCACTGCGGAGGAGACAGGGTTAATCTGGGTACATAAGACAGAGGGACCTGAACACCTAGCTACAGGAACACGTTGAACAGGCACGTCTTATATACCCTGTACCTGTAATCAGCCATATCCTGTTCCGGAGACACTGGCCCTTTAAGAAGAGGTGAGTGAGCGCGCCCGCGCCCTAATGCGCATGCGCGAGGCCCGAGTGCCGGAGACCAGTGCAGGAAGCAGAGAGGAAGGGGAAAGAGATGCAGGGGAGCCAGGCACAGAGTCCTGGGTCGCAGCAGGATGCCGAGACCGGTGTACGGGAGGCATGGAGGACGCACGGGAGGAGGAGTGAGAGGTGCAGCCGCGGGCAGGAGGACCGGCGACCGGAGCGGTGAAAAGAGTATAAAGACTTTACAGCATGGGATCACAGCTGATTCTTTTTGTGAGGTAAAACAATTCCCTGCCTGTTTTAAAAAAAGCTTTTACCTCAAAGAAAAAATATTTTGCGATCTTGCTGTGCTATCTGTATACTCTCTTTTGTGTCCTCCCCTACCCAGGAGAAGTGGTATTTGGTACATTTATAAGATTATCTCAGCACAGGAACATTTTTTTTAAACATACCCAATTGTGGATACTATTATTATTCCAAGATCTATTGATTAACATGAATTTTGTTCATGGGACAACCCCCTTTAAAAGAAAGAAATGACTTGCCTGTATTTTGGTAATGCTTTAGGATGTTCTTTTTTTTGTATACACTGTTTTTATTTTTTTTCCAATATTCCATATTACATGTATTACATTGCGTAAAATGTTTTTTTTTTTTTATCACTTATAATATTTATGTAAATGTATACAGCATAGTATGGGTTTTAATGACTGTTCTATCGCCTTGCCACCAACACGCCCAGACAAAGCGTCATGTATGACTTGAAAGAGCCATAGGCCATGTGCTGTTTGTATTCTGTGCTCTATTTTGGTGGTTCAAATAAAAAGATTTTTACACCCTTTTGGCCTCATTCACCCTTCTGTGTTAAAACACGTATGATAAAAAATGTTACCTGTGTCATCAGTGATTTGGATCAGTGTCATCAGTGTATGGTCCTCGTGTCTGTTTTTGTCATCAGTGTTTTTCAAGGATGGATAAATAAATGACAAAGCTTCTCGTATCCTTTGCATTGTTAAATATGGACAGCACATGGTTGTCATCCATGTGCGGTACGTGTTTTATACAGACCCATAGACTCGTATTGGCCTGTTTCATCCAACATATCGTGTTGCATGAACATATGGTCTGTAAAAAAACATGGACATGTACCATAGATTATACTGGGTACATGTTGTATACGTGAAAAAACAACAGATACAACGCGTACAAACACCACAGATGTCTGAATAAGGCCGGAGTCACACTTGTGAGTGACTCGCCGAGTCTTGCATCAACATCACCGGGCACGGCTGCACTCTCTCCGGACAGGAGCGGGTCGGTTGCATGTATTTCTATGTAGCTGAGACGCTCCTGTCCGGAGAGCGTCAGGCTGTGCCGGGTGATACCGATGTGAGTCACTCACAAGTGTGACTCCGGCCTTAGGTCTTTTTTTTGATGAGTACCGCAATTAAATTTCAATTATGATTGAGCATCACTGAAGATAAATAGTTAATTGTATGGATATATACTATTGCTGCAAGGTGAAGACAGTAACTGAGCAGTATGGGGAGATAAGGTATGCACACCAGTGACTATGTAAGGGGAATACATGAAATAGCAGAAACTGCTGTGTGAATACTGACTTGAAAAATCCAATAGCTATATGTAAGAGTGAAAATGTGAAAAATGGAATCTGCATTACTGCCATGAGCATATGAATCAAGAGAAATTTAGCTACTGAATTGATCAATGCAATAGAGCCCCAACACTACGCCAAAGTATTTCTCTACGTTGGGGTCCCTAGCTAGTGTGCATCCTCTCATGCAGTTAAAAAAACTTACCGTGTATGGGAAGTGGAGACCCAGGCTATTTATGTGTATGATATGGATTGGCAATAGGTGTGGTGGGGAGGGTTCCCAAACGAAAAAATACTAACAATAAGGATAACGTTTGGAACACCATTCTAAGTCTGAACTGGGTGCAAAAACCTAAAAAAACATCACTATGGGGAGATAAGGTATGCACACCAGTGACTATGCAAGGGGAATACATGAAATAGCAGAAACTGCTGTGTGAATACTGTCCGGAGAGCATCAGGCTGTGCCGGGTGATACCGATGCGAGTCACTCACAAGTGTGACTCCAGCCTTAGGTCTTTTTTTTGATGAGTACTGCAATTAAATTTCAATTATGATTGAGCATCACTGAAGATAAATAGTTAATTGTATGGATATATACTATTGCTGCAAGGTGAAGACAGTAACTGAGCAGTGTCGGCATTTTCATATTTGGATTGGATTCAAATCTAATCTATGGTTGTTCATGTGGCAAGACATTTTCTTTTTATTTAATATGGCAATTACATAAATTGATTCTTATTTCAGTGCAAGATTAATTATCTATATGACTAATATAGGTAATAATGTAGACAATAGCAGTGCAGCACTTTGTTTCTGTGATGTTACACTGTAAATAACAAACAGGTTCTGTAAAGCTATAGCCATAAGACGGCTGTCAAATGCACGATCCTTCAGCGGACAGGTATCTCCCCATTCCTACACATACTCATGCACGATTGACTCATCCATACGTGAACTGCATGTGTAGCATGGCTGACAACCGTCAAGAGATTCCTGGACAGTCTCTGAAGATAAGGCACTTTTTTCCCCTATCTGTAAAAATGTGTGATGCATCCGTGATTATTTTTAAAGCTGCAGAGTCTTGTACAGAATATTCTGATTATAATTGTCTTCATTTTACAGTCCACAGTGAATGCCGCGAAAGTCTTCATATTAGAATGATGGACTGGGGACATATATCACTTACAATCTAAATGATTTATTATGGGTTTCCAGTGTGACATTAATAAATGTTGTCTGTGATTTTTCTATTAGCTGTCCAGAAAAAAAAAGTTTTCAATCCCGATATGTTCTCTGTGCGGAGAGCAGAGTAAGCTGCTGTCAGACACTTCAGATCCCAGTTTATCTCCTGGGAGAACAAAAAGATTGGGCATTTACATTCCAAAAGCCAAATTTGTCTCTCTCCCCCCAACATTATCTGTCAAGGGAGTGTCAGGAATCCTGCATATACATTAGTTCAGGCGCCTCACATATACGACCCTCGGGGTGCATGCGGCCTCTGGGGCTGCTCAATTCGGCCTGCTGGCACCGAAGACCCCTTGACAATCGTGGCGATGTCCAGGTGGGCTGCCAAAGTCAGCGCTTTATTTCAGTTACAGTGCTGGCCAAAAGTATTGGCACCCCTGCAATTCTGTCAGATAATGCTCAGTTTATTCTTGAAAATGATTGCAATCACAAATTCTTTGGTATTATTATCTTCATTTATTTTGCTTGCAATGAAAAAACACAAAAGAGAATGAAACAAAAATCAAATCATTGATAATTTTACACAAAACTCCAAAAATGGGCCAGACAAAAGTATTGGCACCCTTAGCCTAATACTTGGCCGCACAACCTTTAGCCAAAATAACTGCGAACAACCGCTTCCGGTAACCATCAATGAGTTTCTTACAATGCTCTGCTGGAATTTTAGACCATTCTTCTTTGGCAAACTGCTCCAGGTCCCTGAGATTTGAAGGGTGTCTTCTCCAAACTGCCAGTTTGAGATCTCTCCACAGGTGTTCTATGGGATTCAGGTCTGGACTCATTGCTAGCCACTTTAGTAGTCTCCAGTGCTTTCTATCAAACCATTTTCTAGTGCTTTTTGAAGTGTGTTTTGGATCATTGTCCTGCTGGAAGACCCATGACCTCTGAGGGAGACCCAGATTTCTCACACTGGGCCCTACATTATGCTGCAAAATTTGTTGGTAGTCTTCAGACTTCATAATGCCATGCACACGGTCAAGCAGTCCAGTGCCAGAGGCAGCAAAGCAACCCCAAAACATCAGGGAACCTCCGCCATGTTTGACTGTAGGGACCATGTTCTTTTCTTTGAATGCCTCTTCTTTTTCCTGTAAACTCTATGTTGATGGCTTTTCCCAAAAAGCTCTACTTTTGTCTCATCTGACCAGAGAACATTCTTCCAAAACGTTTTAGGCTTTCTCAGGTATGTTTTGGCAAACTCTAGCCTGGCTTTTTTATGTCTCGGGGTAATAAGTGGGGTCTTCCTGGGTATCCTACCATACAGTCCATTTTCATTCAGACGCCGACAGATAGTACGGGTTGACACTGTTGTACCCTCGGACTGCAGGGCAGCTTGAACTTGTTTGGATGTTAGTCGAGGTTCTTTATCCACCATCCGCACAATCTTGCGTTGAAATCTCTCGTCAATTTTTCTTTTCCTTCCACATCTAGGGAGGCTAGCCACAGTGCCATGGGCTTTAAACTTCTTGATGACACTGCGCACCGTAGACACAGGAACTTTCAGGTCTTTGGAGATGGACTTGTAGCCTTGAGATTGCTCATGCTTCCTCACAATTTGGATTCTCAAGTCCTCAGACAGTTCTTTGGTCTTCTTTCTTTTCTCCATGCTCAATGTGGTACACACAGGGACACAGGACAGAGGTTGAGTCAACTTTAATCCATGTCAACTGGCTGCAAGTGTGATTTAGTTATTGCCAACACCGGTTAGGTGCCACAGGTAAGTAACAGGTGCTGTTAATTACACAAATTAGAAAAGCATCACATGATTCTTCAAATAGTGCCAACACTTTTGTCCACCCCCTTTTTTATGTATGGTGTGGAATTATATCCAATTTGGCTTTATGACATTTTTTTTATTTTTTTTTCATTGAAGACAAATTAAATGAGGATAATAATACCAAAGAATTTGTGATTGCAATCATTTTCAAGAATAAACTGAGTATTATCTGACAGAATTGCAGTGATGTCAATACTTTTGGCCAGCACTGTAAATATATGTCCTTGGTCTTAAATTTTTGAGTTCTGTTCATGAAAAACGGGAGCAAAAACAAGTGTTACATTTATATATATGTTCAGTGTATATAAACTAAAAAAAATGTATACTTTATACATTTGTTATCGCGGGACTAGTAAAATTAAAAAAGAAAAAAGTTTTTAAAAAAATTAGAAAAAAATGATAAAACTAAAAGTTCAAATCACCTCCATTCCCACCAGTAAAAATTACCGTAAATCAAAAAACAAAAAACATCTTTTATGCCATATTACCGACGTTCTGCAGAACTTGTGGAATCCTATCAGTCCTTCTTAGCAGTCTGCAAGGAAACAGGGCAGAAGCCAGCCACACACTTTAAAATACAAAAAGGAGCAAAATCCAGCGGAACGATCCAAGGCAATTTCTTGTCTTTAACTAAAAACTCATCGGACCATGAGCAAGTTGTAGTTATACGCCGAGACGCGTAGTCCAGTGCGATTACTACCTCTCTTTACACAACTTTATGCCCTATTTGTGGAATATTTTTAATGAATTGATAAAATAAAAATTGAGTTTTTATTTAAAGACAAGAAATTGCCTTGGATATTTCCGCTGGATATTGCTCCTTTTTGTATAGTAAATATTAAAGGGTTAGAAAAATAAAAAATACACAAATATTTGGTATTGCTGCCCAATCTATCAAAATATAAAATCAATTAACCTGATTGGTAAATGGCGTAGCAGCAAAAAAAATCCAAACACCAAATTACGTTTTTGGTTGCCCCATATTTTGTGCAAAATACAATAACAGGCGATTAAAACGTAGCATCTGTGCAAACATAGTATTATTAAAAATGTCAGCTCGAGACTCAAAAAAAAGCTATCACTGAGCCATAGATCCCTAAAAATGAGAACTATACGGGTTTTGGAAAATGGTGCAAAAAGTGTGCTACTTTTTTTGGACAAACTTCTTATTTTTTTTTAACCTCTTAGATAAAAGTAAACTTATACATGTTTGGTGTCTACAAATTTGTACCAACCTGAGCCAACACACCGACACAACAGTTTTACCATATAGTGAACACAATAAATAAAATATCCCAAAAACTATTGTGCGATCAAACTTGTTTTGCTGTTTTTTCTGCAATTTTTTTGATGTTTTATAAATATAAGCCATCACTGAGCCCCAGATTCTGAAAATGAGAACACTATGGGTTTCGGAAAATTGTGCAAAAAGTACGCCACTTTTTTTGGACAAATGTCTGATTTTTTTTAACCCCTTAGATAAAAGTAAACCTACACATCTTTGAAGTCTACAAACTCGTACCAACCTGAGCCAACACACCAACACATCAGTTTTACCATATAGTGAACACGGTGAATAAAATCCCCTAAAAGCCATCATGTAATTGCACTTTTTTTGCAATTTTTCCACACTTGTGCATTTTTTTGTCATGTTCCAGTACATTATACTGTATGCTAAAACGCATGGTTTTATTTAAACATATAACTCGTCCCACAAAAAATAAGCCCTTATATGGCAAGATTGACCGAAAAATAAAAAAGTAACAGCTCTCAGAAGAAGTGGAGCATAAAACAAAAACAGAAAAATGGAAAATTACCCGGTGTGAAGGGGTTAAAAAAATGAAATAAAGATGCCAATATGTTAAAAAAATAATTAAAAGGTATATAGAGAAAAAGATGGCGCTTTATCCTGCAAAAGAATGCGACCGCCCAAATTCTATTTTTTTCTGTATGCGGCCGATATACCCAGCCGAGTTTGAGACCGCTGTATTAGATGGTCCGGCCATTCCACTGAAATTGGTTGGTTTAGCCAATTTTACTCTTAAGGGCCTAGGACCTTATACAAAACTTAATACAACAATGTGCTGCATGCGAACAGAGAATGAACTGTATCATTTGCTAATATGAATAAATATGGGTCCTTTTAGAGAAAAAAAAAATAGGTAAACTGATCATTTATCATGACACTGAGCTTCCAACTGTGTTTTCATCATTGTTTCATAATTAACCTCTTTACTGGCTCCCTCATGTGTGACTGCTGGGAAATGAGTATGAAGAAAACAGTCAATTTGAGTCATTTATTGCTTGCTCCAATAGCAGGAGACATGAGTTCTCATTTCACGTGAATACATTATCTTCTCCATGGCATACTGAATAGCTGCCTCGATAGCTGAGAACGCCATTTCTAAAATTCTTTGCCGTCTCACTCTAATTCCCCTTGATCGTATTTTCTTAATATTACTACTTCTATCCATACGTTTTATATGACGGATACTATGAATGGCTGAGCTGTTCAGCCTCACAGTGTATGATAAAATAGCATTGAGAAAGAGTTTGCCTTATCCTTATTTGGTTAAATCTACTGTGTTCTCTCCTTCTACAATCTGCTAAGTAAATGCAAGTGTTCTTCATGCCGCCCACATCTTATATATCCATATCCCTGGATAGTGTCTTTGAGTGTCAGCTACACTAAAAGTCACAAAGTGAATGTACAAGATTTTGAAAAGGATAAGACTTCTAGACTTATTATTTTTCCTCTGAGGGATTACACCAGTGTAACACTTTTACTACAATCCTAGTAGCTAGTAAAAAGTATATGTGGTTGGGAGGGCGGCCTCCGACATGATCCCTATGTGTGAAACTTTTACTTTTTTTTAGGTATTTATATGTTTAATTGGTCTATGTTTATAAATACAGTATGTAGACAATGCTGCAAAAAATCCACAGTACCTAAAGTCACGGTTCATGGGTGTTAGTGGTTTTCGTCAAGCGCATAATTCCTAAAACAAAAAGACCAAGGTATCCAAAAAGTATTAAGAATTAGAAATCTTTATTTGTACATAACAAAAAGCAGTTAAAAATGTATTACTGTCACGGTCTTTTCTTTTTGAGATTAGTGATATCAGGGTTGGATTCTTGGTTGTCATCTGAGGCCATACACATTAAACGTTTGCTTTTCTTTTGGCAGCTATAGGGTTAATTTCAGCTATCCTGTTTATTAACCCTGCCCAGGTGTTTTTTTTTCTGATTTCCTCTTCCAATCTGCTTCCAGCAGAGAGTGCCGATTATTCAGATCATTCTGGAGCTAGGCCTGGAGCTGTTAGGATGTGGGTTTTTTTTTTTCTGTCCTTGTCTTGCCCCTTGGATGGTGGGTTTCTTACCATCAGGGTCAAGGACAGGCGATAGGGAGACGATGGGGGCTCAGACCTCGCTTTAAGCATACCACTGGGTTGAGGGATAGCCCAGGGTACACTTAGTCTGAGGGTCAGCGCAGGGGTTCCCTTCCAGTTACCCCCCACCTTTTTTCTGTCACTCTCGTGGCAATTACACAGTGATGAAGAGGCAATGCAGGGAGGAGAGGACATATGTATAAATTACAATCAAAAAGTAAAACAGCAATACACAATTATATAAACAAACATTACAACAATGATTCTGTGTGGAGTAATCACAAACCACAATCAAGGGAATCTGTCAGCAGGATTTGACCCTCAGCCCCAAATTATTTATATGTACATGTACTGTTTCAAAATCAAGTGCAGCAAGATCTTTAGACGGCCGGTCTAATCCTCCGGTAATACAAAAAAAGAAAAATCAAAAAAAGACAGTTTGCACTCTGATAATGCTAAAGTATGGAAACCATGAATGTGTGAACATGGACCTACATTACTGCTAAGGAAAATCTAAGAAAAATGAGATATTTAGCATATATAAATGGCCATTTGTATATCTGCCCAGTTGCCCCTTCACAGCATATCTCGTAACTGGATACCTACACTATGCTGAAGCCTCTCTCTGGCTTTTTGTATTTTATGTTATGTTCAGTTATGCACCTGTTCACGCCTCAGTCTGGTGAGTGCCGTCAGTCTTTTTGTCTATATTAAGAGGGTCATACCTTCTGACCGTGCACCCCTCCCCCACTTGCCACAGGTAATCTTATCCTATATAGCAGGTTCCTACTTGCCCATATGCAGGAGGTTTCTAACCCAGAGAGAGGCTTCAGCATAGTGTAGGTACCCAGTTACGAGATATGCCGTGAAGGGGCAACTGGGCAGATATACAAATGGCCATTTATATATGCTAAATATCTCATTTTTCTTAGATTTTCCTTAGCAGTAATGCAGGTCCATGTTCACACATTCATGGTTTCCATACTTTAGCATTATCAGAGTGCAAACTGTCTTTTTTTTGTATTTTAGGTTATGTTCAGTTATGCACCTGTTCACACCTCAGTCTGGTGAGTGCCGTCAGTTTTTTTGTCTAATCCTCCGGTAATGAGAAATAATGTTTGAATTGCATGTAAATTAGGTTGTAGATCTCTCACTCCAGCTCTATTCCTCACCCAACACTGCCTCCTCCTGCTTGACTGACAGCCTATATACTGTGTGATTTCAGGCAAAGGTGACAGCAAGCATACAGGAGGCAGTGCTGGGTGGGGAATAGAGCTGAAGTGACAGAGGCTTCAGATCTCCAATAGCTCTTGGGCCTCATTTGCATATTAAGGATGGTTTGGCCAATCATTTGGCCAACAGCCATCTCTATTGACTCCTTCACTATTTTCTGAAGGCAACTTTTCACTGGAAGAGTAGAAGGATCGACGGTCCAAAATTGCGCATGACCGATCCTTCTCTCCCCTGACATAATGTGAAGGGAAAGTTGGTAAATCTTAATATACAATACACTGTCAGACGATCCAGCTGATATTGATTATATTATTCACATCACATGGTGCACACAGTCGTGGCCAAAAGTGTTTGCACCCTTGTTCCAGAAAATGTAGTATTTCTCACCAAAAATTATTGCATTTAGTCATGTTTTATTTTGGACCACTGTTTTTTTGCATACTGCTCTAGGTCTCTCATATTTGAAGGGAGCCTTCTCCCAACAGTAATTTTAGGATCTCTCTACAGGTGATCAATGGGATTTAGATCCGGACTCATTTCTGGCCACTTCAGAACTCTTCACTGCTTTGCTTCCATCTACTTCTGGGTTCTTCTTGAAGTATGTTTGGGGTCAAGGTCCTGCTGGAGACCCATGACCTAGGACGCAAACCGAGCTTTCTGGCAGTGGGCACTGCATTGTGACCCAAAATTCTTTGGTGATCTTCAGATATCATGATACCTGGCACACTCGCCGGGACTGATGGTGGGCGGGAAGCAGTGAATATATATGAGAGGTAATTATCGGACCCAGAAGCAGTGTGATAGCAGCGTGGGAAGGTCGGGAAAGTATAATAGTCCTGCTTTATTCCTTTTTTCTTTCTTTTTCCTTTATTTTTTTCTTAATTATCCAGGTGGCCAAACCCAAACAGTAACAAGAACTTTCCTGGGAAGTCCGTGTTCAGGGTCCATGCAAAGACACTAGGTATCTGGTAATGATGCCGAACTTTACAGTTCGGGTTCTCCCATCACTATTGAAGGACTCTTGGTTGGCTACAAAAAGCATTTACAAGCTGTGATACTTGCCAAAAGGGGTGCCACTAGATACTAACCATGCAGGGTGCCCAAACGTTTGCAGTGTCCCATTATTTCTTTTCATGTTAATTTTTAAATGTAAAAGATGAAAACTTGTGGTCTAAAATGCAAAGAAAATGTTTCATCTTTCATTTTTGAGAGATAATTTCATCAACTAGCTTAGGCTGCTTTCACACATCTGGTTTTTGCTGAGCGGCACAATACAGCGCTTTGCAGAAAAAACGCAACCATTTTTTTTCGCCGCCGGTTGCGTTTTTTCCGCGTAGACTTGCATTAGCGCCGGATTGTGCCGCATGGCCTTGCGTTGCGTCCGTTTTTTGCCGGATGCGGTATATTTAGCCCATGCGGCGGCCAGATGGAACGTTCCCTGGCACGTTTTTTTGTGCGGCAAAAAAATCGCATCGCGCGATGCGGCGAGATTTACAATGCAAGTCTATTGGCGCCGGATGCGGCGTCCTGCGGCAAAAACCACATCTGGCCGCCGGATGCGGTTTTTTAAACTGCGCCGCATGGAAAAACTTATGCAACTGACCTGGGTTTTTTTCGCCGCATCCGTTGCATAGGTTTTTGAGCCGGATTGTGCCTGATGCAAAAAAACTGATGTGTGAAAGCAGCCTTAACTGTTCACAATTAGTGTTGAGCAAGTAGTTAACTATTCGTACTCGCTATGCTGTTAGCGAGTACTGTCCGCTACTCGCATATTCATTACGCGTAGCGGCGCAATGTAAGTCAATGGGAAATACTCGCTAAGTAGTGAGTAACCTGAAAGCCGTACATTTCATGCGAGTAGCGAATATTACGGCTTTCGGGTTACTTGCTACTTAGCGAGTATTTCCCATTGACTTACATTGCGCTTGCTACACGTAACGAGTGCCCAAATTTTACATGCCACCGTGTGCATATTGATGGGTGCTCTCTCTCTCTCTGTATGTATATATATATATATATATATATATATATATATATATATAAAAAGAGAGAGCACCCCTCAAATTTGTGTAAATATTTTGTTATATCTGTTCATGGACAACATTGAAGATATGACACTAAGATACAATTTATAGTCACTTTCGGGCTTGAATAACAGTGTAAATGTGGTGTGCCCTCTAAATAAGTCAGCTCACAGCCATTAATGCTTAAACCAGTGGTAACAAAAATGAGTACACCCCTAACTGGAAGTGGACAAATTGTGCCCAAAGAATGAACGTTTTCTTTGGCCACCGTTATTTTCAAGCAGTGCCTTAACTCTTTTGGGCAGGGAGTTCACTAGAGCCCCACAGGAGCCACTGGAATCTTCCACTCCTCCTTGATGACATCATGGAGGTGGTAGATGTTAGAGAACTTGTGCTTCTCCACCTTCTGTTTTACGATGTCCCATAGATACGCAACAGGGTTTAGGTCTGGAGACTTGCTTGGCCAGTCCAACACTTTCACTCTCAGTTTCTTTAGCAAGGTTGTGGTCATCTGTTTGGGGTCGTTATCATGTTGGAATACTCCCCCGCGGCCGTTTCCGAAGGGAGGGGGATCATGCTCTGCTTCAGTATGTCACAGTACATGTTGGCATTCATGGTTCCCTCAATGATCTGTAGCTCCCCACAGCTGACAGCACTCATGCAGTCCCAAAGCATGACACTCCCATCACCATGTCATACTTCAGTGCTGTCCCATGAAAACATAATAAAATATTTACAAAAATGTGATGGGTGTACTTTTGTGATATACTGTATATGTAGTTCTTTGAAAAGTTATTCATAACCCGTGAACATTTCCACATTTTTTTCACGTTACATTCACAAAGTTAAATGGGGTTTATTGGGATGTTATGTGATATACAAGCACTAGGTAAACAAGTGTTTATGAAGTGTTAAGAAAATGATACATGGCTTTTGAAATATTTTAAAAATTTAAATCTAAAAATTGTGGGTAACCCCTGTAAGATCATAGCAATGCTCCTCATAACTTACACATCATTTCCTCCATGAAACAAATCTGCACCAAATACAGCTCAAGACCCACCCAAGTTACGATAGTAGATCTCCACCTTTGCCTGCCACAGTTTTTATGACGCTCATATTTTTCTTTATTCTATTTATTTAGTTGCAGTACCATAATTGCAGTACTAAAACTCGGCTTTCATTTTTTTTTTTACAAGTCCTCATGGAATAAAAGAGTAAAAAAATAAATTCCATATCAACTCTATGTTAAATTTGCGGCACCAAATGGGTTGGCACGTTTCTCTGGTTCTGTGCTGCATGAATATGCAATACTGCCACATGCATAAGCCAATGTGTAATGCTCTTTATATTACAGAATACTGTACCTATATAAACATGTGCAAGACTTAAAGTCAACAAAAATATATTATTTATTGGATAACAATTAAAATACGAAAACAAATCTCCCTTGTGTGAATGCAGGGTTACATTGTGTACAATCACAGTATTGAGGACGGATACTCAAAAAGTATAAGTCAAAACAGCAGGTGCTGTGTAAGTTATAGGCCATCTGTCAGTAGGATCAACCCTCCTAAGGTTCTCTCTATGGGCATTTTAGGAAGCTGAATAAAATGATACTTTGATATCTGCAATCTGATGTCTTATTCCAGAGAAATCCACGTTTTTCTTATATGTAAATGAGGTCTTCCAGGCTATGGGGAGGATGTTACCTGAAGATAACTCCGTCTCCAGATTATTTTAAATAGAAGGATATTTTTCCACTGTGAGACAAAGCAGAAAAGGAGAAATCAACTTTATCTTGTTGTAAACACATTTTTTGCAGCTCCCTGAGCAATATTGCAACACTGTTTGTCTGTGAGATAGAGGCTGAAGCTGAGAGGAACCTGCAGAAGTGTCCGTTATAATCACACACAGTTCTGCAGTGAGAGCAGAGAGCAGCCATTACACTGGTAACTGGTAACGCTTCCTTCTACGTAGGCATAGTTATCTTCTGGGCAGTGCCCTCCCTATAGTGAAGAAGAGGTCATTTACATAAAGTGATAGAGCTGATTTACAACAAAAAGGCATCTGATATGAGGTAGACTGGTATGACTTTTTATAACCTGTATACCCATATTAATAAACAGGTCAAATGCGGTGACAGATTCCTATTAAAGCCCTTTACAGTACATACAGGTAAACAAAGAGAGAATAATATCACATGAACGTTCACATAATGATAATAATGCATACTGGTGTTAAGTACACTTTACCCATCAAAGAAAACGCTCCTAATAGCATATTAGTCTGTATCCAGATAATACAGCTAGAAAGGTTTTTTTGTGTATCCAAAAATAGTTCACAAAAAACAATAAATCTGAAATAGTCTCAAACCAATTTAACAAAAATCCAATACATATCCCTATAAAAACATTCTTTATTTAAATACACATAAAATCACCCGAGTTAACAGATAAGTACCAAAAACTAAAGGGGACACAATGTTAGGTGAGGGGTAGCCGTATGAATGGCACCTGAATCTTCCTCTTGTCCTTCTGTCCCCTGGGCCTCCAGATGATCTGAGAACGGGCGGGGAAACGCAGCGAGGCCATGCTTGTAGCATCTATTTCAAGGGAAGTGATTATTTTTCATATTTATGGTGTATTATGACTAATATGTATATCTGGCTTAATGCTGTTTAATTATTCTGGATTTGAATTGGGGGGGTTATTGTGAGCTAATGTGTCGGCTGTCACTATTAGTACGGACCCAGTCACTTTGCCCCTGTGTGTGGTGTACAGCATTTATTAAAAGCCGTTGGAAGGTATTACAACTTGGTCACTTTAATGCTGTGTAATATCACATAGTGAATGTGATACATATCGGAATCCTAAGGGGTTAAATAGGAATCAGTGGACTGGGACCTCATTTGCATCTTATAAGGTGACAGGTTTATTATTACTATTATTATAGATTGACATTAGCAATAGTACAGTATAGGAGACATAATAACTCCATCCCAGAATATTTTATTATTCTTCACCATTGTGTGTGTGTTTGGTGTTTTTCAATTATTAATTTTGGTAGGGTGGTCCAAGGGTGAGTGAGGGTGAGCCGACGAGGAACGGGGGCGCCAACTAAGTTAGGGTGTCATACCCTCCGTTGGTAGGCAGTGGTAGTAAAAGGAAATTAATAGGGCAGTGGTAATTTTAATATCATTTGGCTCCTTACCCTACTGCCTCAGCCTTAGGCGGGCTTTGCACACTACGACATCGCAAGTGCGATGTCGGTGGGGTCATATCGAAAGTGATGCACATCTGGCGTCGCAGACGATATCGTAGTGTGCAAATCCTTTTTGATACGATTAACGAGCGCAAAAGCGTCATTATCGTATCAACGGTGTGGGGTCCGACATTTCCATAATGCCGGTGCAGAGACAGGTATGATGTTGTTTCTCGTTCCTGCGGTCGCACACATCGCTGTGTATGAAGCCGCAGGAGCAAGGAACATCTCCTACCTGCGTGCCGGCTGCAATGCGGAAGGACGGAGGTGGGCAGGATGTTTACATCCTGCTCATCTCCGCCCCTCCGCTGCTATTGGGCGCCTGCCGTGTGACGTCGCTGTGACGCCGCACGACCCGCCCCCTTAGGAAGGAGGCGGGTCGCCGGCCAGAGCGATGTCACGGGGCAGGTGAGTGCATGTGAAGCTGCCGTAGCGATAATGTTCGCTACGCCAGCAATCACAAGATATCGCTGCTGCGACGGGGGCGGGGACTATCGCACTCAACATCGCAAGCATCGGCTTGCGATGTCGCAGCGTGCAAAGTACCCCTTAGAAGGTATATGGCTACCCTTCACCTAACATTGTGTCCTCTTTAATTTTTGGTACTTATCTGTTTACCCGGGCGATTTTATGTGTATTTCAATAAAGAATGTTTTTATAGGTATCCAATCCAAAGATACTAAAAAATCCATTAATCTTGCATCTGTTTAAACCAATTGAGATTCTGGGCATTAAGTGGGAACTAATTTTGGGCATTAAAGGGAACCTGTCATGTCGCTTTTTGATATTAATCCACCCCCAATGTGTTTTACATGATGCAATGTGCATCACCAATATGGTTTTAAAAAAAAGAATAAAATTCCATGTATTTATCTTAAAAAAAGAAGACTTTATATGCTGAGGTGAATGTAATTGATTCTACAACAGGTCCTTCACCAGAACTTCTCTGCTGAGCTCCACCCATTACGGTCACAGGATCTTGACATCACAGGTCCTGCATTATCACTGGTAATGCTGGACCTGTGTGATGTCACGATCCTGTGACTGTAATGGGTGGAGCTCCACATTGGAGAAGTGGTCTATGCAGGACCTGTGTGATGTCATGATCCTGTGACTGTAATGGGTGGAGCTCCACATTGGAGAAGTGGTCTATGCAGGACCTGTGTGATGTCACGATCATGTGACTATAATGGACAGCGCTCAGCAGAGAAGTGTTGGTTAAGGACCTGTGGTATAATCAATTACAATGCAGGGGTGTGACTATGTTAAAAAAAAGATTTTTTTTTTTATAAAGAAATACATGGATATATTTTTTTAAAACCATATTAGTGATGCACATTGCATAACTTAAAACACATTGGGGGTGGTTTAATATAAAAAAAGGACAGGAGAGGTTCCCTTTACGCGCACTCTAATTGCTTTCAATTGGGAAAAAAAGCTGAAAGAATTGACACGCTCCTTATTTAAAAAACGCAGCAGTTTTCCATTTCCGTCAGGAAAGTGTTGTGTGCGTGTATGAGATTTTTGGAATCTCATAGGTTTTGCAGGTTCTGTAAAAAGCAGCTTTCAATTTGAATTAATTTGCATAAAATAAAAAAAATGCGCAAAAATGCAATGTGTGAACATACCCTAACTTGGAAATAGTTTAAGAATCCTGCTTTTAGCAAATGTTACATTTCTGAAGTATTTTATTAAATGTATGTAAAATATGTATTTTGTTACATTTATAAAGTAATATATATATTAATCCTCATTATACAACTGCTAATGCCATGCTACACAACTGGAGCATAGTGCTGTATAACCAAATATCTGTTGTTCTCAGAGATGTAACCATTGCTATTGTATGAAGCATTCTAGTCCTCCATTACTCCACGAGTTGACCTCCTACCTCCAGGCCGCACTCGCATAGCTTCAGGAAGAACACTGCTGAGTGAGTGAGTGCAAAGGTCTCTCTTCGTCAGTGTTGCCTAAGAGCTATGAATAACGGGTTAGTGCTCTTCCGTCTACTATTGTGGGAGGATTAAATGGAAATTGAAAGACAAGTAGTGACATCTGTGCTTTATAATGCACTTTTACTGCTCAGCGTATAGTACATGAATTATATTTCTCTATTTTCCTAAATCACAATGACTTTAGTTTACAGACATTAAGGAGAGGTTCAGTGTTGGCTTGGAATGCTTGAGTCCATCAGAATAAAGATCCTGAAAGCATGTCCTCCAACCATTCAGCTCAAGTGCAGGGCTACATTATTTTTCTCATTAGATTCCACTTTTATCATGTACCCAGAGATCAAAGGTCAAACAAAAAGTGATAAAACCCAGGAACAAATGATTCACTCTTTGTTGTAAGTAATCGAAGGGGTTAAATGCATTGTATGGATATTGCAGTAGATAAGCCCAATTACTATAGTGGAAGACAGGCTTACCAAAGTATCATCTGGTGTGTGACCATAAAGGCCACGTCTCACTAAGCGATATCGCTGAGTCAAGGTTTTTGTGACGTAGCAGCGATGTTGCTGTGTGTGACATCCAGCAACGACCTGGCCCCTGCTGTGAGGTCGCCGGTCGTTGCTGAATGTCCTGGACTATTTTTTTGGTCGTTACTCTCCCGCTGTGAAGCGCACATCGCTGTGTGTGACAGCAAGAGAGCAACAATCTGAATGTGCAGGGAGCCGGCTTCTGCGGATGCTGGTAACCAAGGTACACATCGAGTAACCAAGCAAAGGCTTTGCTTGGTTACCCGATATTTACCTTGGTTACCAGCGTCCGCAGCTTCTAGAAGCCGGCTCCCTGCTCACGTAGCCAAGGTACACAGCGCTTTGCTTAGTAACCCGATGTGTACTATGGTTACCAAGCACAGGGTCGTTACACGGGTCGCTGGTGGCTGATCTCTGAGGAGATCTGCCTGTTTGACAGCTCACCAGCGACGCTCCAGCGATCCCTGCCAGGTCAGATCGCTGGTGGGATCGCTGGAGCGTCGCTTAGTGTGACGGTACCTTAACAGGGCAGAATCATGAAGGGGGCGAAAGACCGGCAGGCAGCACTATAGATCGCCTATCGGTAAACATTTACCTTACCAAGTGGTATGCACCTCTGTATTCGCCTTAACAAGTGGCATGCACCTCAGTGTGCGCCCTACCAAGTGGTGTGCACCTTACCAAGTGGCATGCATGTCCGTGCGCGCCCTATCAAGTGGCATGCACCTCCTTGTGCACCTTACCAAGTGGCATGCATGTCCGTGTGCGCCCTATCAAGTGGCATGCACCTCTGTGTGCACCTTACCAAGTGGCATGCATCTCTGTGTGCGCCCTATCAAGTGGCATGCACCTCTGTGTGCACCTTACCAAGTGGCATGCATCTCTGTGTACACCTTGCCAATAATCTTACCTGGAGTAAGATTTGTGGTGTAGGGAACACCGCTGCTCATCATAATTATGTGTCCTATCCTAGTTCTGCCCACTTTATCGGAGCTGGGCTAAAATGGTGTGAACACCAGCAGCCAAACAGTTTTGCCAAAATTTTTCGGCTTTTCACGAGAGAATATTTGCATAAAAGCTTTGAGGAATCAGGCCCAATAAGTGTAATCTATTTCATCAAAGCAAATGAAATGCACCTCACTCACGTCAGTAGAGTCAACGAAACCATCTCTTTTTCCCAAGAATTAGTAATTACGCATCATTTTAAAAATTGTCTCATCTAAAGCTGCCTTTCACCAAAAGGTTGCTCATATATCTCCTGGACAGAGATCATATCTTCATCAATACTTCAGACATAGGGAGTGAAGGGTGTGTGCAGCTTCCCCTGTGTAACAAGTGCAGCTCGTCATGGCTTTATATACAGTTGAAACCAGAGGTTTACATACACTATCTAAAAAAAGACACATCTGCATGTTTTTCTCACTGTCATGAAATCAGAATAAACCTTTGCCATTTTAGGTCAATTAGGAACCAAAATTCTTTATATTTGCTAAATGCCAGAAAAAATGAGAGAGAATGTTTTAAGGCATTTGTATTACTTTATGCAAAGTCAAACATTTACATACACTAAGAATACAATGCCTTTAAACAGTATGGGACAGCCCATATGATGATGTCATGTCTTTGGAAGCTTCTGATAGGTTCATAGCAACGTCTGAGTTAATTATAGACAAAACCACCAGGAAGAAAAAAAAACCCATAAAATATCAAACTTTATTATATATTGTATGGCAAAGTCAAAAGAAATCAGCCAAGATCTCAGGAAGAGAATTGTGGATTTGAACAAGGCTGGTTCATCCTTGGGTGCAATTTGCAGATACCTGAAGGTGCCTGGTTCACCTGAACAAACAATTATACGCAAGTACAAACAAGATGGGAGCGTACCCACCCCCGTCGGTTGTGCGACACAGGCAAATCGCTGCCCGTGGAGCACAACATCGCTAACACCCGTCACACGGACTTACCTTCCCTGCGATGTCGCTCTGGCCGTCGAGGCGCCTCCTTTCTAAGGGGGCGGTTCGTGCGGCGTCACACGACAGCCGTCCAATAGAGGAGGGGCGGAGAAGAGCGTCCGTAACATGCCGCCCACCTCCTTCCTTCCTCATTGCCGGTGGACGGAGGCAAGGAGATGTTCGTCGTTCCTGCGGTGTCACACATAGCAATGTGTGCTGCTACAGGAACGACGAACAACATCGATATTAAGGAAATGAACGACGTGTCAATGAGCAATGATTTTTCACGTTTTTGCACTCGTTGATCGTCGCTCATTGGTGTCACACGCTGCAATGTCGCTAACGGCGCCGGATGTGCGTCACTAACAACGTGACCCCGACGATATATCGGTAGCGATGTCGCAGCGTGTAAAGCCCCCTTAAGACCATTTCAATTATAGGCCTCTGATGTTTTGAGCCGTTGGAGAATTTCAATTGGGGCCCAAAGGCTTTAGGTTACTGCACTGAGAAGATGTTACGTTTGTCAATTAACTTAAATGGAATTTATCACCAGGTTTTTGCTATGTAATCTGAGAGCAGCATGATGGAGGGGCAGACAGATTCCAGCAATATCACTTACAGAGGATTCCCACAGGTTTGATAAAAATTTGTTTTCTCTGCTGCAGATGTACGTTTTGTGATAGCTGAGCACTGTAAACCCTGCCCACACCACTGATTGACAGCGTTCTGTGCACACTGTGAAAAGATGCCAATCAGTGAGAGGGGAGGTTATACAAAGCTCATGAATATGAAGGACTACATGGAGGAAGGTATACTAGTCCTCTAGTGATAATCTGTTGCTGAGAAAAGTGATGGCAACCAGCCCACAAACGATATATTATTGGAATTAGAGTCTCTGTTGTTGCATTATGCTGCTCTCAGATTAGGAGGAAAAAACGTGGAGACAGATTCCCTTTTTCTATTATTCATCCTCTGATCAGTACAGTATAGCGGCTGGTTATGACATGGCGGTATAATTTATAGTTAGTGGTATGCTCTACATGTAGTTATTATGGGACATTATTTGGAGAGGGGCAGAATGATGCATAGGTCCCTGTGAATAGCAGCATGACTGTATACTGAGCTGTGGACACATGAAAGCCGGGGGAAGAAACATGATTGAGGAGGGAGAAACGCAAAGGCCGGAAGGGAGAAACGCAAAGGTCGGGGAAACGCGAAAGCCGGGGGTGGGGAAGGGAAGGAAACGCGAAGGTCGGGGGTAGGGAAGTGACAGAAACACGAAGGCCGGGAAGTGAGGAAGGGAAAGAAACACGAAGGCCGGGGGGGAGGAAAGAAACGCGAAGGTTGGGGGGGGAAGGGAAAGGAAAGAAACTCGAAGCCCGGGGGGGAGAAATGCGAAGGCTATGGGGGGGGGGGAGAAATACAGAGACCGAGGGGGGGGGACACGGAGACCTGAGGGGGGGGGAAACACAGAGAAGACCTGGGGGGGGAGAAACACTGAGACCGGGGGGGGGGGGGTGGGAAACACGGAGATCGGGGGGGGGACACACAAAGATCGGGAGGGGGGGAAAACACGGAGATCGGGAGGGGGGGAGAAACACGGAGATCGGGGGGGAGAAACACAGAGATCGGGAGGGGGGGGAAGCACAGAGATCGGGAGGGGGGGGAAGCACAGAGATGGGGGGGGGAGAAACACAGAGATGGGGGGGGGAGAAACACAGAGATCGAGGGGGGGAGAAGCACAGAGATCGGGGGGGGGGACACGAGAGATCAGGGGGGGGGGAACACGAGAGGTGGGGTGGGGGACACGGAGACCGGGGGGGAACACGGAGACCAGGGGGAGGGGTAAAAACAGATACCAGGGGGCACTACGACATTCAGGCTGAGGGACAAACAGGCAGGTGAGAACTATGAGACTATGAAGGATGAGGGGAGAAACATGACGGCCGGGGAGAATCATGGAGACACATGAAAGCCGGGCAGAACATGAAGGCCGGGCGGAGGTGGAGATGCGGCGCCCAGGACCCGCCCCGGCAGCCTCGGCTGAGCGCAGGTCGAGCTCCCCCACTGGGACACTTCGTGCTACGTCATCATGATCCGGGATCCTGCTAGAGACAATGGGCGTGGCTTGATGACGTGTGCCTCGACCAATCAGAGTCGTCCACATGCAGCGATCGTGAGCCCGGAGCAGCCTCAGAATAAAATGCTATAGCGGCTGTTCGGCAGTGCCACTAGTAGCGGCGGCAGCGAGGGCTCAGGCCGGGCGGACTGAAGGGAGACACCATAAAAGGGAGGCCGCAGCTCCAGGACAAACACTAAGGGAACGGCCGCTGCCCGGGACTTTACTACAGACTCTCCCCACCTCAGCGCGTCCTGGTCCGCGAACACCTACGAGTCGATATCATCGCGCAGGAATTCACAGGCATCGGTCGCTCTGTAAGAAGCAATCGGAACATCGGGCGGCAGCTGAGAGCGACCGGAAGTGCCCCGAGCCCAGACTCCGTGCCCGAGGCGGGGGGCTCGTATGTGAACACCGCCGGCCCAGAGAACAAGAGAACGGAGATCCATGGAGAACGCACACACCAAGACGGTGGAGGAGGTGCTGGCGCACTGCAACGTGAACGAGAGCACGGGGCTGGGCCTGGAGCAGGTCAAGAAGCAGAAGGAGCGCTGGGGGCCCAACGGTACGTGCCCGGGGCCCCGCACTGAGGGCGGCCCAGGCTCCAGCCATCATGGGGCACTTCCTGTCCGGGCCTAGCCCTTTTGCCGGCATCACACAGAACATGGCTGCAGCCTCGTGTCTGCTCACAACCGGTTCCTCCAGCTCCTGACACCTGCCAGTGTGTGCCCAATGTGTGCCCTGTGCCAGCACAGGCTGGAGGGCACCACAGGGGCTGGGGCAGGCTGCGGGGGATGGGCTACTTACTAGTGGCCATATGATGGCGGTAGATTATGTATGGCGGTTACATTACATATTATTGGCCATATGATGGCGGTAGGTTATGTATGGTGGTTACGTTATTATTGGCCATATGATGGTAGCAGGTTATGGTGGTTACATTACTTACTAGCCATATGATGGCGGTAGGTTGCATATGGCAGTTACGTTATTATTGGCCATATGATTGCAGTAGGTTATGTATGGCGGTTACGTTATTGGTCATATGATGGCGGTAGGTTATGTCTGGCGGCTCCATTACTTATTGGCTGTATGATAGCGGTAGGCTGTGTATGGCGGTTACGTTATTTACTTATTGACTGTTATCGGTGCTGGACACATTACTAAACCCCTGTCCCCTATCTAGACTTCAATCTTAAGTTCTCCTGTATTTAATGTATATTGTCTTCTTAAAGGTGCCATCCCTCCAAAAGACCATTTCACGTGGTGGTCCAAAATGTTTTATTGGTGCTTACATCCATTTTTTCCATCTCAATTTTTGTACATTTGGAAGCAAATGAGATGATGGTACACAATGTTAACCATTAATGTACAGATAACTATCGGGGGCTAGTAAAGCTGGTTGCACACATTCAGTGCCCCCTATATGCATAAAGTATGTGTTCTGAATGGGAAGGGAATAAGCTGCTGCCAGACGTCTCTCCTGAGAACAAAAGGATCAGGCATGTTGAAATCCAGCATGCCTGATCCTCCTTTCCCCAGACATCTGCCATTAGGGATGAGTCAGGATAGATCTATAAGATGGTTGAGATTGATGTCTTCCGGTTAAAGCTAGCAGCATCAGAGTCCCAGAGAAAAGATGGCTGCCAACAGAGTGTACCATGGTGTCCCCAATGCCAGGTTGTCCATATGGCTACTGGCCCCGGGTTGGGTATTTACCGGCATCAGGATCTCAACTGATCTTATTTGGCATTTCCACACTTTTTGCTGATAAATCGTGGTGCCGGTAGAAAAATGCTGCGAGTGTGGATCTGATGTGCATGGCGATGTGTCCCTATAGCACCTCGGGGTCTGCTCTTACATCGGGAGGGACATCCGTATGGGTGGGAGTGAGGCCGCAGTGCTGTGCCGAGTCCATTCGGTCATACTTCTGATATAGGCTATGTATGAGAGTGACGGCTGCAGCCCCCGAGTGATGACAAGGTCTTGGATGGTCAGGATCTCTTCCTGGAAAGTGTCGTCCTTCCTGGATTATTTACTAAACTGTCGTATTTCAGATAAACCTTGGATACTAATGATTTCCTTTCTTCACTCCCGCTCCTCCCCACGTGTTCCCGGATCATCGGCCTCCTCAGAATTACCTGCAGAAGAAGGTATGTGCCGCATATACTGTGTGGGCCTATACTGTGTGCGGAGAGCTCGCTGCATTGTGCCGGGATATGACAAGTTCTTCTTCTTTCCTTAGGGAAAACACTATGGGAATTGGTGATTGAGCAATTTGAAGACTTACTAGTTAGAATCTTGTTACTTGCTGCCTGTATATCTTTTGTAAGTATATAAAGACACTAAACCTGTTTTTTAAGAGTGGTGTATTTGCAGATGGAGTGAGGGGTGCCTGGAATGTGTTTGGGGGATCGTACACAGGTTTTAGGAGCTGCTAATAGAACTTGCGTATGTGACGGTTCCTCCTTGTGTGCAGTCATGTGGGATCGGATCGTAGTTATGGGGAATTTTAGTACCTCCTGTTGACTATTGCTCCAGATGACTAGCGCCCCAAGACTAGATATTCTGGATAGGGAAGGAGTATACTGGCTACACCAGTCGCTGGTCACTTTTCCAGCATGTGCTCCTTTATAACGTAATGTCTCCCAGTGAAACGACAATTGAACTATTACTTACCCTTTTTAAAGGGGTTGTCCAGGCATATAATATTGATGACTTCTCCTTGGGATAGGTCATCATTATCAGATCAGTGGGACCCCAATAACCTGATGGTCTGCTCTGATCATCTGATGGGCAGTTTCCCACTGCAGATTGAACAGCATTGTGCTTGCATCGGTCGCTGCTGGAACTAATAACTGAGTGATAAGGAGTGCTGGGTACAGACCCCTACCAATCTAATATTAAAGGCCCATATTCACATTACTAAGGTTGTCCAATATCTATGGGATCAGCCAATAGTCTGTGTATAAGTGTCTCCAGACTCTCCATCAGCATCGTCTGTTTGGTCAAGCCAAACCTTGGGAAGCCGCGAGAAATAACTGACTGCTGAGAGCTCTTCTCGGTCCTCATCGTTGTGTATGGCAAGGTGTAGAATAGGTCATCAATAGTCTATCCTTGGAGAACCCCTTTATTGAGGGGATAATTGGTATCCGAGGGCCTCGATCAGATTGCACCCGTCACCAGACATGGCACAGACACTTCTCCATTCATCAATACTTTTCCATTTCCACATAACTAGTTATCTGCACCAAGAAAGCGAATGGTATTTTAGTTGGAGCAGCCGGGCACACATCTATTGTGGTGGTAACCTTTAGTAATGGTAGTGCCATGGCACGATAGTTGGCATCGGTATTGGGAACGTTTTTACTTTAAGCTCTCTGCTTAACGAGTTGAACAATTGCTTTAATGGGAGTCTGAACAGTTCTTCATTTGTTCCATATTTCATGGATTGTTGGAATGTAGGATATGGCTTGTCTCGGCTGTATATTCACGGTCTGGCTGTCTCCGCTATATATAGTAGTCGGTATAGAATATACTATGCTGTGCAGCCTGAAATGCCAAGGCTAAAAAGTGTTTCCTTCCTAAATGCAGAGGCTAGTTTTCACTGCCAAGTTGTTTCAATGAGTCTAGGATAAAGTATTACTGTATCTAGACTAGCTTTAAAGGGAATCTGTCACCAGGTTTTTACTCTGAGAGCAGGAGAATTTAGAAACGGAGACCCTGATTCCAGCGATGTGTCACTTACTGAGCTGTTTTGTTATTTTGATAAAAATCAATGTTTTCTCTGCTGCAGATCTAGCAGTTATACAGAGCTCATGAATATGGTGGACTACCTGGCAGCACACAAAGTGGTCCTCTAATGATTATCTACTGCTGAGCATTCATTGATTTTTATCAAAACTACACTAAGCAGTCCAGTAAGTGACACATCGTTGGAATCAGGATCTCTGTCCCTAAATAATGCTGCTCTGTTTACATGGCACAAAACCGGGGACAGATTCCCTTTAATGAAGGCAAATAGACTTGAATAAAAGGCACTGTTGGACTACAGTCAGGTATATACCGTAATGCATAGTCTAGATTACTGCATATAATAAAACATTACCTCCCCTGGCAACTAAAACCCAGCTCTTGGCAACAAGCTGCATTCTGCTCAGTCTCAAGGAATTGGCATAGAAAGGGTAAAGTAGCGTCTGCTTAATGTGGACATGTTTCTTCATAATCCCAATCGTCATTAATATGTCTCCAGTGGAGGAGTATGTACAGATTCATGCGTCCAGTAAACGAGATGCTGAGATTTCTGTGGGATTGTGCCTGCTTGTGCTGCAGTACCGAGGAGATCCAGGAGAAGACGGTAACGTGTTGGCAGATCTTAGAATCGGGAATTCTGCTGCCTCGGTCTGAATTGCATGGATGAAGTGATCCAAGCTCATCGTCTCAATAAAATCAGATATTAAAATTCTTTGGTTACCGTCCAGCTTTCTCTGCAGTTCACGTTCACTGGAGATCCAGATTTCTTGTTTGATCTCAATGCTAGGACACATCTCAGCAGCTGATCAAAAAAATCACTATATTACAAGTGTGTGAAGGATCCCAACCAGAGTGATGTGTATATACTCCATGTACATGCTGGCATGATCCGCTTTAGATCCTCCCATCCCCAGTGCTGCAGGTCCAGTATGTGAGCCTGCATCATGGGCTGCGGTAAGTTTTACTGGTTTTTGTGAGCCAAAGAAATGAATTAATATGGCACCAAATACTGATACGTTCATGAGTAAGACTGCAGGTAAACCTGGATCCCGACTGTTAGGCTGAGGCCACACAGGGATTAGTGCGATTCCTCGCATGACACTCGGCTCGCAGCACAGTGGGAGCAAAGTGTCATGCGACTGTGGTCTGATCATGGGATCAGACCACAGTTGTGGAGGGGCGGGCCAGTGCTGAGGAGGGGAGGGATTGCGTGGCGGCGGAGAGGGAGGGATTTATCTCCCTATCTCCTCCATTGCCGGCTGATGTGAGAATCGTACTGCACTCGCGTTACAACGGTGTAATGTGAGAGCAATGTGATATTTCTCTCGCTCCCATAGACTTGAATGGGTGCGAGTGAAACAAAGTCGCATTCCACCCGTAGCATGCTGCGACTGGTTTCTCTGTCCGATTTAGGGCTGAGAAAACAATCGCTCATGGGAGCTGCCCCACAGAGTAATATTGGTCCAAGTGGAGTGTGTGTGATAGATAGATAGATAGATGGATAAATTAGATTATTATATATATATATATATATATATATATATATATATATATATATATATATATATATATATATATATATATATATATATATATATATATATATATATATATATATATATATATATATATATATATATATATATATATATATATATATATATATATATATTTTTTTTTTTATTTTTTTTTAATTATCCCACGCATTCCACTTGCTTTGTATTACTCGCTGTGTGTGCTCACCCTTACTGTCCGATGGGATCTCGCATGGAAAAATACATTAATCGCTCAGTCTGGGGAACCCCAATGATGTGAGGTGATAGATCAGAGTCACCAGTAATTTTGTTTACTAGAAATTACCAGTGGGATGCCAGCCTAATTAAAAAGGCATTGCTTACACCCGGGATCTGCTGTCTGCTCCAGCCCTACTAGACTAAAAGTAATGACGTCCCAACCACTAATGATTATTGGCTGCTCATTTCTCGTTGTCTTCTCTCGCCGTCTCCCCTTATGTAATTATTATATACAGTTGTCCCCTGCTATACCATGGTTCACTTACTACAGTTTCACTGTATCATGGGTACGGGGGGCGGCACTGGAGGTAGAGCAGGGTCACAGGAGACAAGGGCAGGGTGATGCTGCGGGCAGTGCGGCGAGTGTTCCTAGATGCTTGCTACAGGCGCTGGGAGGAACATCCAGAAACTGTCTGAGGTGCGGGCTTCAAAGATATGACGCCTGGAGTCAGCGCCTGCGCAGATTGAGCTAGCAGCTGAATGATGTACCGAGAACACATGTGCGCAGGTGTCATCAGCTCAATGATGTACCGAGAACACATCTGCGCAAGTGCCACGGCCGGGCGCCATTTTCCCAAGTCTGCTACCGGGAGATCAATGGGCCGGAGGCAGCGCGGGTGCAGATAAGATCTTGAGCAGAGAGCTCAATTTGCGCATGAGCTGACTCTGGGTGCTAAGATTTGAAGCGGCACCACCAACCTTTTCAGCATGGCCCCTGCCTCACCGCGCACAGTCCATAGTCCGGAGTATTACAAGCTAGATTCGGCTTGTAAGGCTGGTTTCACATCAGCGTTTTTTTTTTTTTTTTGAGAGCGAGAGTCTGAACTAGGCCTTGTCGGTATCGCTGCAGGATAAAATCAGATAAGGATTGGGTTTGACCTCCTTTAATCACGACAGTCTGCCTGCTTTGACAATAGCCCTCGATGCCGCTGGCTGTGGCTGGGCTTTGTATTGTGGTAGCACAGTCAGTATATGCTTATGTGGAGTTTTGTTATGATCTTGGCTAAACATAACACTCACATTCCTAGTTTTAGGTCTCCTCCTATATGGGCCGTTTTACTTTGGGAATTTGGAGCCCTCTCCAGCTGTCTCTATCAGAAGGGCAGATGGCTTGCAGGGAAACGCTAATTAATTTATTCTTGAAAAGCCCTGGCCTGATAATTATTCCCCTCCCGTTTGTCAGTAGTAAGAGCGGGCACCTCTCGTGTGTGTATTGTGAGTGCATGAGAATGTGGGAAGTGCCAGCAAATTCCACATGAGGGCACGCAGGTCCTGGCATTGTTTTTGATAATTTATTTCCGTCTTTATTTCAGGTATTGGCATGGTTCGAGGAAGGTGAAGAAACAATCACAGCCTTTGTAGAGCCTTTTGTAATTTTACTTATATTAGTAGCAAATGCCATTGTGGGCGTGTGGCAGGTAAGTAAATATCTGCGGTGCGGTCAGCTACCCGCTGTACCCATGTATAGTCTCATCAGACAGCAGGTTCTGTAAAATAATAAAATGATCCCTCCTTCGCTGTTGACATTTTGCCCCTTTGATGAGAAGTGTGCTCTATACCTCCTAAATAAAGATTGTCTTAAGTAATCATCCAGGAAATCTCCTCTGTTGATTTTGGGCATGTGCTGCAATTTCCTGTTGCACAAGTCTTAGTTTTGCAATCAGCCGGTATATCGGTGTCCCTTATGTCATATGCTTTTTTTTTTTTTCTTTTTCTCCATTATGGTCTCTGAAATTGGATATAAAGACTTAGTTTCCGTTTTTTTTTTTTTTTTCTTTCCCCAGAATCAGTGACCCATCATCTGACCATGGGGTTTGTCTGCAGTCACATGTAATCCCTATCATAAGGGTGCTTTACACGCTGAGACATCGCTAGCGATCTTGTTAGTGATGTGACACGCCAGATCGCAGATAAGATTTGCCGAGATCGCGCATAGGTCATTTTTTTCTCTTTTTGCGCCGGTCACACGTGCGATCTCAGCAAATCGTATGTGCGATCTGGCATATTACATCGCTAACAAGATCGCTAGCGATGTCGCAGCATGTAAAGCACCCTTAAGTAAATAGGGCAGTGCTGTTATATGTTGCATTTAAAATGTACATGAAAAGTAGTAGTATCCCAGCTGACTCTTTGGGATCGGCCATAATACATTTTTAATAGCATATTCGCCTCGGCCTACTCATGACTCTTCTTGGCAAATAGATGAACTATTTTGTCTGGTTATTGGCGCTATAACCTTTGTACCCCAAACAGATCTGAGCATGAAGGGCCAGCCCCATTAATGCAATGCTGCGTCCCCATAATAGTTTCCCCTCTTTGCAGGACTGGTGGCCAGGGAGCCCAGTTTTTGGTAGAATTGGTGGGTTTCACAGAGATTCCTCCTTGACCATAAAATCGTGGCATATTCCAGAGGTTTGCCATTACTTAGTGAGACTATTAATAACCCTTTAAAGGGGTTGTCCACTACTTTTACATCCATGGCGTATCCTTAGGATAGGCAAGTGGAGTGGGGGCGAATAGGATAGGTCATCAATGTCTGATCAGCCAGGATCCGACACCCCGCGCACCTGCTGATCAGCAGGCAGCTGGAAATGCTCAGCTTCAGACCTGCTCCTCTTCTGATAGCGGCCACTGTTGGGTACTGCAAATACACATCCTATTGATCTGAATGGGAGGCGGATGTCCTGTACCCGGCCGCGACCACTGTCAGAAGACTGGGCAGCTCCAGAACTGAGAATTTCCTGCTGCCGCCACGGGGACTGAAAACAGCTGATCTGTGTAGGTGCGGTGTTGGTCCCCGGCCAACAAGACATTGCCTATCCTTAGAATAGGTCATCAGTGTAAATGTAGGGGACAACCTCTGTAAGCTGCTTGTCTCTCAGACATTGAAGGGAGGAAGATAGTAGATGCTTGAGCACCTTGTAATGAAGGTTGGAGTGTGGTTACAACAAGGCATTGCCATTTGCATAGATTCCAACTTGAAGTACTTCCTTTTTCCAAAGAAAACCACATGAGTTGTGAATGGCCGCGCTGTTAAGGTCCAGTCACACTAAGCAACTTACCAGCGATCCCAACAACGATAGGGATCGCTGGTAAGTTGCTAGGAGGTTGCTGGTGAGCTGTCACACTGCGACGCTCCAGCGATCCCACCAGCAACCTGACCTGGCAGGGATCGCTGGAGCGTGGCTACACGAGTTGCTGGTGAGCTCACCAGCAACCAGTGACCAGCCCCCAGTCTCCTAGTTACAGCACACATCAGGTTAATTAACCCGATGTGTGCTGCAGCTAAATGTGCACAGAGCAGGGAGCAGCGCACACTGCTTAGCGCTGGCTCCTTGCTCTCCTAGTTACAGCACACATCGGGTTAATTGCCTGATGTGTGCTGCAGCTACATGTGCACAGAGCAGGAGCCGGCACTGGCAGTGAGAGCGGCGGAGGCTGGTATCAAAGGTAAATATCGGGTAACCAAGGACAGGGCTTCTTGGTTACCCGATGTTTACATTGGTTACCAGCCTCTGCAGAAGCCGGCTCCTGCTCACTGCACATTAGTTGTTGCTGTCTCGCTGTCACACACAGCGATCTGTGCTTCACAGCAGGACAGCAACAACTAAAAAATGGCCCAGGACATTCAGCAACAACCAACGACCTCACAGCAGGGGCCAGGTTGTTGCTGGATGTCACACACAGCAACATCGCTAGCAACGTCACAAAAGTTGTTCGTTACCAGCGATGTTGCTAGCGATGTTGCTTAGTGTGACGGGGCCTTTATTTATTCATAACCTGGACTTTTTTCTTATATTCGATCATGCCTTACTGTAATGATGCTTTATGCTGACTGCTCTATTTTTCTGTAGTAGGTTTACCCTACCTGATCTTTGTTGCAATGTTTTGGTTTTTTCTCTCTACTCTATAAATTAGGCATTGTTATATGTGTAATACTAAAAGTAGAATTAACAATATTTTGGCCTTTTTTCGATTTATTTTATAAACTACACAAATGATTACATTTTATTTGACTTGGTGTATATTTGCACCTAATGCAAAAGGTTACCACATTGTTTTTAGATGCATGCAGCAAAGTGAATTTCCTTTTACTGCCCTTTTGACTTTATATAAAGAGGTGGTTCACTACTCTGCACTAGTGGCCACATCACAGTAAAACTGATAGGGATGGCTTTTTCTAAATACCTTGATCAGCCAATTGTGCCTCTGAGCGGTGCTATTGTGTACCGCTCATCCCCATGAAGTGACCCTCTGAGATCCAGTGATGTCACGCCAACTTCCAGTTGACCCAATGTCGTAGGCCGGCCCCAGTCTCCCTGAGTAACTGGGCTGAGAGCGGAGTTTTACCACTCATCACAGTCTAGGGTCACAGAGCAGCTTGTCGCGCATGCTCTCCTTCACTGCAGAGCACTGCAAGCAGGAGCGATGCTGGGCTGTGAGCGGTGAAACTCCACCCACAGCACAGTTACTCAGAGAATGGGGCCGCCTCGGTGATGTCAGGTCAACTGGAAGTTGACATGACCTCACCGGATCCCAGAGGTCACGGAGCCCGGGGGGATCACTTCATAGGGATGAGCGGACCGCGATAGTGCCGCTAACAGGCAGAATTGGCTGATCAAGGTATTTAGAAAATGCTTACCCTCTCAGTTTTACAGAGATGTGGTCACTATTTCAGAGTAGTGAACCACCGCTTTAACATTTTTCCTGTTCTCCATTCCTCCTATCTTTTTTTTTTTATACAGTGTAATGTCTCATCGTTGCTTGGTTTTGTGGCTTGTGATAATACGTGTGTATGGATTATTGGTGTTGAGTATGTTGTGGAAATCGTCTGCATAAATTGACATGCTGGAGATTTCGAACCCGCCATGCTTGACAGTTTGCGCTGCGGACTGACGATTATCCACAATGACTGTGCATGGTGTGCACATGTCCCAATTCTTCACTTTAATATGTTGATTCCCATTCCTTGCTGCAATCACATCTTTCTTTTCCCTTAACAGGAAAGAAATGCTGAAAATGCCATTGAGGCACTCAAAGAGTATGAACCCGAGATGGGCAAAGTTTACCGACAAGACCGAAAGAGCGTCCAGAGGATTAAAGCCAGGGATATTGTCCCTGGGGACATTGTGGAAGTTGCTGGTGAGCATTTGTTTGTGATCCGTTAGTACTGGCATGTGTAGATTGGCACGTCCTCCTCGTATTCTTTACTTCTATGTGCACGCTTAACCCTTAATACTGCGGCTTTCCCATGTAGCTGTGATAACTGGCTTGCAGCGTACATTTTCCATTGATGGATTCGCTGTGTGCCGGCTGACCTCTGCATGTTACAAGCGTTAATATATCTATAAATGTCAGATTGCTTTTGAAGGCCAGACGTCGGGGCAATTTACTGCAGGTCTACAGCACTCATGTTAAGTAGCTGATGTATGCGGAGCACGTTACTAATACCTTTTCTGTTTAGTATTGTATGGACTTTGCTGTAGAATTTGTAGAGAGATGTCCATGTAGGGCATTGCAGCACTTCACACAGGGATGCATATCGTGAAATGGAATTCTAGGCCGTATGCCAATGACATTTGTATGTCGAAACCAGTTTGCCTTCTGTGACAGCGGTGAAAATGACTGACGGTGATAGATTTAGGATTGTCCAGAGCCCTGCTCTTATTGTAAGTTCTGACACACTACGTATAATGGCCGTATGCTGCCGCTGATATGTTTTCCCTCTATCATGGCCATTATTTTATAGGAGCCTCATAGGTGTTTTATTTAACCTGCTAAGGCTTCCTGCAGGTGCTTAAGAACGCAAGCCGCAAAACAAACTATTACTTCTAATTGCATAAGGACTCCCACTAGGGACTGCTGGCACACGCCGCTCCCTATGGTACTGAGCAGTGCTGCTCACCATGCCAGCCTTTTTGTATATACCCTGCACACAATGATTTAAGGTCCTAAGCATTATATTAAAAGTTCTGTATAACACATTAGTGATATTAGTGATATTTTTACATCAGATGTTAAAGGGAACCTGTCGCCACTTTTTTGGCCTATAAGCTGCGGCCACCACCACCGGGCTCTTGTATATAGCATTCTGACATGCTGTGTATAAGAGCCCAGGCTGGTGTGAGAACATAAACACTTTATAATACTTACCTAACGGTCGCTCGGTTGGCCATATGGGCGTCTCCGGTGCCAGCGCCTCCTCTTTTGGCCATCTTCGTCCTCTTTCTGAAGCCTGTGTGCATGACGCGGCTACGTCATACACACTCGCCGGTCCTGCGCAGGCGCACTACAATACTTTGATCGGCCCTGCTTAGGACCTGAATGCTGGCGAGTGTGGATGACGTCAGACGCGTCATGCACCGCGGCTGGAGAAGGAGGAGGATGAAGATGGCTGAAAGAGGCGGCACTGGAGAACGGAGACGCCCATATGGCCCATCGCACTACTGTTAGGTAAGTATTAATATAAAGTGTTTATGTTCTGCACAGTGGCATGGGCTCTTATGTACAGCATGTTAGAATGCTGTATATAAGAGCCCGGTGGTGCTGGTCGCAGCTTATACGCCAAAAAAGTGGTGACACTTTCCCTTTAATGATAAATTCTGCCTAATGTTAAAGACATTGTTTTCTTTTCTCCCACATAAGTCATTGTAATATGTATCCCCGTATACTAGGAAATAAATATAGCATTTGTACATAAGTCGTGGGCAGGAAGTCTTCTTTCTGCCTCATCCACCAAGGACAACATCTGCAAGGAGTTTGTATGTTCTCCCAGTGTTTGCGTGGGTTTTCTCCCACACTCCAAAGACCTACAGATAGGGACCTTGGATTGTGAGCCCCAATGGGGACAGTGTTGTTGATGTACGTAACGCACTATGGAATTAATGGTGCTATATAAGTGAATATATCCATCCGTATCCATATTCCTCTTACTGGCAGTAATAGATTCTATGTCTAATGCAACTCTTCAATCTAATTTTTTTTTTCCTGCTTTTTTTTGGGTCTTTAATATAGCAGCAATATTGTGGCGCATGAATTTTGCTTAAATATTTCTTTAGAGGTATTTATTACATATCTTATTACTAAATCGTTTAATGTTTACACGTATTTTTCTAGTTGGAGATAAAGTTCCAGCAGACATACGGTTAACGTCTATCAAATCTACCACGTTGAGAGTAGACCAATCAATCCTTACCGGTACGTATAATACAACACGCTTCTATGCAACATAATGAATGGTATATAAAAGGTAACTGAATATTCACGATCCATTAAAATAACCTGGACTTCATAGAAGCATCATAATGGAGGACGCCGATGGCACAGAGCACTCACTGCGAGTGGAAGAAAGGCAGTTGTGGCAGCTAAATAGGAAAGGGTTCTTTACAGTTAGAGCAGTCAGACTATAATGCCCTACCACAAGAGTTAGTAATGGCACTAGAGCAACTTTTAAAAAGAGTTGGATGATTTCCTCAGTACACACATTGTCGGTTAGAAATGATTTAATGATAAAACATATAATTGGTGGAGTAGTGTTAAACTACATGGACCTAGGTATTTTTTTTCAGCTATGTAACAGAGGTGCACATTTTTTTGAATAGGTATAGTAATGATATCCAGAAGTCTATCACTTCAACCCATTGCCAATGTGGCTCCAGTATTGGCTTTTATTGTCATTCTTCTCGAAGATTTCCCCCACCTAAACTACCCTCCATTATAAGATTGGGGAGCTGTTTATCAAGCCTGAAAAGGAATTCCAAATGGATCTGTAATGACCAGTTACATATGAATTTTAGTAAATGATAGTTTTCCCTTTTTATACTAAATACTGCTTGTTTTGTTTAGGGGAGTCTGTCTCTGTAATAAAGCACACAGACCCTGTCCCTGATCCTCGAGCTGTAAATCAAGATAAGAAGAACATGCTGTTTTCTGTAAGTTGTGCAGTAGTGGGAGCTCTTTTACTCAATGGATTAGTTTTTGTATTGATTTTTATTTTTCCCCCATCAGGGTACAAATATTGCTGCTGGGAAAGCCATTGGTGTAGTGGTAGCCACTGGCGTCAACACTGAAATTGGCAAGATTCGTGATGAAATGGTGGCGACTGAACAGGAGCGGACTCCTCTGCAGCAGAAGCTGGATGAGTTTGGGGAGCAGCTTTCTAAAGTGATCTCCTTAATTTGTATTGCTGTGTGGATCATTAACATTGGACACTTTAATGATCCTGTACATGGAGGCTCTTGGATAAGAGGAGCAATTTACTATTTCAAAATTGCTGTCGCCCTGGCTGTTGCTGCTATTCCCGAGGGTTTACCTGCGGTCATCACCACTTGTTTGGCTTTGGGTACTAGAAGAATGGCAAAGAAAAATGCGATTGTCAGGAGCTTGCCATCCGTTGAAACATTGGGCTGTACATCCGTCATCTGCTCTGACAAGACCGGCACGCTAACCACTAACCAGATGTCAGTCTGTAGGGTAAGGAATCTTACCATGTTTACTCTTTAGGAAATAGAAATGTCATATGTGGCTTTATTTGCATATCACTGATATTATGCTTTAAGGTGCTTGGCCAGATTAGTTTTGTTTATTTTTTTTTTTAAGTTTTGGGCATGTCTTAAGAGATATATTGGTTGGATGGCTGGAGCACTTATTGATTTAGAATAGAGGATCTTGGTCTCCGATTACAGTTCAGAAATTGTTTGGAAGTTATCCCTTATCCAATGCACAGGATAGATGCAACACCGCTGCCGCCTTCATTCTTATAAATGTCAAGGCACAGTGCTCGATCAGCTCTGGCCGGCCCATGAAGAATGAATGGAGCAGTAGTGCATGTGATCAAGAACGGCTGCATTAACACGGGGCTCATCATAGCATCGGTTCTTTGGTCCTTGCTGTTGGAAGGTCATGCCCTGTCCCATGAATTGGTGGATAACTTCCAAACTCGAGAATACCCTTTATTGTTGTATACGGAAGCAGGAGTGAGCTCATTGAAGTGTGACTGGAGCACTATTAGTATGCAGCCTGCTGCACCATTCACTGTGTAAAGGGCTGAGACAGCTCAGTACGGTGATCAGCTGTTTCACTATATGGAGTGTATTATACTACAACTACTGATTCACGCAGACTCCTCCTCCGCGGTTCAGGGGGTTCCTTCTCTAGTAACTGCTGCCCCCCCTTGTCACCTACCCTGTGTACAGGTGATAATACCTTGTGACAACCCCTTTAAGTACCACTTCTCAGTTGTCTTGTGTGTTGATAGACCTTTTTTCTGTGGCGTTTAATAGAGCCGTTTTGCTGTAGTTTCTTCCGGTTTGGTGACAGCGGCATTTTGCCGGCTCTGTCAGTGTCACCTTGAATGTGAGCGAGGTGCAGTGCTCTCATCATTCTGCCTGTGGTGCATTGCCTTGTTAAGTGAGTCATGGATGAATGGGCAATTTCTCCTTCCATCTCTTGCTGCATTCTAACTAGAAATGATCAGAGTCTTTGTCGGAATATTAAAGAAACCTAAAATCAGTTTGTTTTTTTTGTTTTTTTTCTGTGTGCTGCAGGGTAAACTGACGGAGTATATTTTTGCTGTTTGCGCCATTATCCATCAGTGTAATGCGTGGCTTTCATGAGGCAGTGCAGCATTGTAAATCTTACAATGAAGAACTCCATTAGGCTTTTATAGAATTCCTCTTCGGATCGGACTGGCCGACTGTCTTGACCTAATCCTTGCTGTGTAGAATTGTAACCTCGCCAAGGGAGCGGGCGCTGATCAGTATTCAAGAGGAGACCACTTGCAGTCTTATTGCATAACTGCTGTAGTCAGGACAAGGCTTTTTTTTTTTTTCTTCCCAACATGTTACAAGATATTGGCGTTAAAGGAGGTAGTGAATCCAACCTGGCAGCCGGCTTATGATCCATGAATGGCTGAGGCGTGCGTGTATTGCTAGTAATTTTCCGTGTATATTCCTATTACCCAGTACGCTTTCTCGCATTTGCCCACTGCCAGCCATTCATCATGGCTTTCCATTGTACCAGGGCTCATGCGGCCAAGCCTTCAGATTAATTGCTATGTGCAGAGAGTGCGTAGCCTCTTGCCAAAAAGTCACCGGACAGGAAAGTCTAAAAGACGCTCATGCGGCCTTCATTATGTCGTCTGTTTTCGTAAGGTCCTGTGTATACATAGTGTGTCATGTGGAACAATTACTCATCCCAAGGCTTTGAAGTATTTACAAAGTCCGGAAGAAGCATGTGAAGATTGCGGTGTACACAAGAAACAATGCCTGGCCTACTGTAGACCGCTTACTATGGAGACGGCACATTACTGGGGTTGTCGGGGATTAGGCTTTGTTACCCAGAAACCCTGCTCCTGGCCATCTCTATTCCCCCTCCTCCATATCGGAGGCAGGCTATGGACAGGAATGACAGTTAGGTCTCGCTCACGCATTGAGTATTAGGCCAGATTTTTACCTCAGTATTTGTAACACAATACCAGGAGTGGGTGAAAAATACAGAAGTGGTACCCGTGTGTCCATGATACGTTTCCTCTGCTACACCTGTTTCAATTCTTGTTTTTGGGTTACAAATACTGAGGTAAAAAATTTAAAATATTCAGTGTGTTCACGTTGCCTGATACCTTTGTGCACTGACGTAACAGTGCTACTCCTTAGCCCACGTGCACACGTTGAGTGCTAGAGTTTTTTACCTCAGTATTTGAAGCCAAACCAGGAGTGGGTAAAACAAAATGCAGAAATGGCTTCTCTAAAGCTGGTGTCACACACAGCGACAACGACGTCGCTGCTACGTCACCATTTTCTGTGACGTTGCAGCGACGTCCCGTCGCTGTCGCTGTGTGTGACATCCAGCAACGACCTGGCCCCTGCTGTGAGGTCGCCGGTCGTTGCTGAATGTCCAGCTTCATTTTTTGGTCGTCACTCTCCCGCTCTGACACACACATCGCTGTGTGTGACAGCGAGAGAGCGACGAAATGAAGCGAGCAGGAGCCGGCACTGGCAGCTGCGGTAAGCTGTAACCAGCGTAAACATCGGGTAACCAAGGGAAGACCTTTCCCTGGTTACCCGATATTTACCTTTGTTACCAGCCTCCGCTCTTGCTGCCAGTGCCGGCTCCTGCTCTGTGCACATGTGGCTGCAGTACACATCAGGTAATTAACCCGATGTATACTGTAGCAAGGAGCCAGCGCTAAGCAGTGCGCGCGGCTCCCTGCTCTCTGCACTGTGACATGTAGCTGCAGCACACATCGGGTTAATTAACCCGATGTGTACTGTACCTAGGAGAGCAAGGAGCCAGCGCTAAGCAGTGTGCGCTGCTCTCTGCTCTGTGCACATGTAGCACAGCGACGTTATGATCGCTGCTTCTGCTGTTTGACAGCTAAGCAGCGATCATAACAGCGACTTACAAGGTCGCTGTTACGTCACCGAAAATGGTGACGTAACAGCGACGTCGCTGTCGCTTAGTGTGAACCCAGCATTATACTTGTCCTCTGTTCCATTTATGGCTTTGGCTTAGAAATCCTGAGGTCAAATATTCAACATGTGATCATGGCCTTATTAGCATCAGTACAACTGACCAGGCAATTTTTATTTTATTTTTTTCTCTTTCCATTTTTCTCAGCTTCAGGCCTCATGCGCACGCTGCGTTTTTGGGTGCATGCGTTTTTTTCTTAGCAAAGCCTGAGATTTAATTTTTGCCGTGTGCACGTTGCAGCTTTTTTTTTTTTTTTTTGGCTGCTTCTTTGTGGTGACCAGCATGTCAATTTTGAGCCCTTCCAGACAGATTTCAACTCAAAAACGCATAAGAAAACTAGTGAAAACGCATGCATTTTGTTTTGATGCGTTTTTTTTTTTTTTTTTTCTCCCGAGAATGTTTCTGTGAACACAGGCTGCATCTTTGTGGTGACCACAAAAATGCAGCATGCACACACAGCCTAGTATGGGTTGTTGTGTGCATATATATAATTATAATATAATTTTATTTTACTGTTTTAAACAATATCTATTGCGTTTAACAAAAAACAATTTACAGATATAGTTATCCTGAATCTTAAAGGGGTATTCCCATTTTTAAAATCTTATCCCAATATGTAGTAGGTGTAGTAATAATAATAGCAAATACCTCCAATTAGAAATGTAGTATAGTTCTTCTGATTCACTGTCGCTTACCTCATGTGCAGGGCATTGCAGGACCTTAGGTATTCATGGTTATGACCACGAGCAACTAACTGTGACTATCCGTGGTTGTAACCATGGATACCTAAGGTCCTGCAATGTCCTGAAAATGAGGAAAGACAGGTGAATCAGAAGAACTATACTACATTTCTAATTAGAGGTATTTGCTGATATTAGGATCTGGCAATACCCCTTTAAGTGGGAAAGCTAGAAGGGAAGGAAGGTATATGTTTTTATTGGGGTATAAATTTCAGTTTGCTCTCTAGAAAAGGGAAAGGAAGAAGGGGAAAGGAGTCATACCTACTGAAATGGTCAAATGACCACCAATAAAGATTATAAAGAGAACAATTGTACTTGAGTAATTATAGGATGCATACTAGAACATAAACTGCTCAAGGGGCAGTTGTGAAGGACGCCATTCATTTTGATATACAATGTATTGGAAATTAAGGGGGGAAGCGATACTTATGAGGAACAAAAATATCACTCTGCAATAAAAATTACCTAGCAACATTATTCTCCAGGTTAGCATGATTTGTGGCGCTGTCAAACTGGTTTTGGGGTTGGATGGATGGAGAGATACTTCTTAAAACCATACATTAAAACCATACATTAAATGTTGAAAGAAAAGTGTGTGTGTGTGTGTGTGTGTGTGTGTTTGTGTGTGTGTTTTTTTTTTTTTGGTTTTTTTTTTCAACATTTAATGTATAGCTTTAAAGGGAACCTGTCAGCAGATTTGGGGCCTATAAACTGCGGCCACCACCACCGGGCTCTTATATACAGCATTCTAACATGCTGTATATAAGAGCCCAGGCCGCTGTGTAGAGTTTAAAAATGACTTTATAATACTTAAACAGTCAAGGCGGTGGTGTTGGGTCATATGAGCATCTCCGTTCTCCGGCGCCTCCTCCTTCGGCCATCTTTGTCGTCCTTCTGAATCCTGTGTGCATGATTCATCCTACATCATATACACTCGCCGGTCCTGCGCATGCGCACTACAATACTTTGATCTGCCCTGCTCAGGACCTCAATGCCGGCGAGTGTGGATGATGTAGAACGCGTCATGCACCCCAGCTTCAGAAGGACAACAAAGATGGCTGAAAGAGGCGGTGCCGCCACCAGAGAACGGAGTCGCCCATATGACTGAACGCCACCGCAGCGACCGTTTAGGTAAGTATTAGGCTATGTGCGCACGTGTGCGCTCTGCACCGCACACAAAAGGTCCGCTTCAGAGCGCAGCTGAATAGCTCCGTTCTGAAGCGCCTGGTGCCTGCAGAATTTGTGCGCTCTGCATGCTGCCTCTCCCTATAGACAGCATGCAAAGCGCACGGAAGAAGTGACATGTCACTTCTTAGAATGCACGCTTCGGGCAGCAGCCGAAGCACTGCGCTCTAATACGCCACGTGCGCACGTCTTATGCACAATCTTCATAGATTGTGCTGGGGACACAGGACGCATGCAGTTACGCTGCGGTGCAGAACGCAGCGTAACTGCATGCAATACGCACACGTGCGGACATAGCCTTATAAAGTGATTTTTACATTCTATACAGCGGCCTGGGCTCTTTTATATACAGCATGTTAGAATGCTGTATATAAGAGCCCACTGGTGGTGGCCGCAGCTTATAGGCCCCAAACTGCTGACAGGTTCCCTTTTAAACAGTTTACTTCTCAATCACAACTATGCCAAATTTATATTTTCAATGCCTTTAATTTTGAAGGGGTGAGAAAGGATCTGAGGAGACTTGAACTATGCATGTATGTGTAATATAAAAAAATATTGGCTTCCATGGTAACTCATTGGTTCCTCAGTCACAACATTGGAAACAGCCCATGTGTGCAGTGGAGTGTTTATATACAGCTGTCAGAGATTGACAGTGGCATTTAACTGGTTAAACTCTGGTCTCTACAGTTATAGGCAGATGCCAGCCACATAACACAGCCGGCTCCGCTCTTGAACCAGGGTCGTTAAACTAGGGCTAAAATGTACGTCACAAGTCGGTGGCTGGCTAAGTTGTCCTCCAAATGTCGCTGCGGACTTCACATGTTGGAAATGTTTTACATTCAGATATTCATGATATTTTGGATTTTTTTTTCTCGTAACATGAAAGGTGTTTTGTTTTTTTTTTTCTGTACAGGTACTAATGCTTGTAGTTCTTTGACATTATTTAGGACACTGTTAGACAGTTACTATACACTTTATACCACATCACAATGTCTATACTGCAGAAAGCTGTAGGGGAGGTGCCAGCAAACACTTGCTCCAGGAATCTTCAGCTGTGATGGTGTCTTTAAGGGGTTGTCCACTACTTCTGGTTCCGCCTGTTTCTTTGTCGCTCCATTGGGAGACCCAGACAATTGGGTGTATAGCTTCTGCCTCTGGAGGCCACACAAAGTATTACACTTTAAAAAGTGTAACCCCTCCCCTCTGCCTATACACCCTCCCGTGCATCACGGGCTCCTCAGTTTTATGCTTTGTGTGGAAGGAGGCACACATTCACTCGAGCTCCCATTTTAGTCAGCAGCAGCTGCTGATTGTATCGGATGGAAGAAAAGAGGGCCCCCACAGGGCCCCCGGCATGCTCCCTTCTCACCCCACTGAGTCGGCGGTGCTGTTAAGGTTGAGGTACCCATTGCGGGTACAAAGGCTGGAGCCACATGCAGTTTTCCTTCCCCATCCCTTAGAGGCTCTGGGGAAGTGGGATCCTAACCGGTCATCCAGGCACTGGGACCGGGCTCCCTCCGCAGCCCCTGTGGGAATCTGACGGACAGGAGACTGGGTATCATCAGGGACAGGGCCCTGCATCTAAAGGTACTCTGTGTCCCCTTGGGGACGGCGCATGGAGCGCTTGGTCTCAGACGCTGCAGCGGCTGCTGTATTTTTATGACGACCGGGACTACCGCGCCGACCGCGCCTGTTTGCCGGCCGCGGTATTAAATTTAGTCCCCGGCTTCTTGCGGCCTAGTGCCATAACTCCCGCCCCCAGGCCTGCCAGTCAGGGGTAAGGGCGGGACGGTCGATCTGACGTCGACAGTGAGGGCTGGAGCACACTTTACGTGTCCTCCTCCCCCCTCACTAATCACTGTGGGGCACCAGATTCCCGCACTTTATTAGTCGCCGCCCACGGCTCCCTCCTCCCCCGAGAACGCCGGCAGCCATGTTTTAAACACATTCTGCCGGTGGAGGACTTCTGGCTGCAGCTCTGGGAGACCCAAGGCAGGGAATCTGGTGGACACACACCGCTTTGGGCGGTCGGTAAGCCACACCGGTCACCCGGTGCTGGTCCCCTTAGGGTGCCGAAGTGTGTGTGTGTGTATGTATGTATGTATGTATGTATGTATGTATGTATGTATGTATGTATGTATGTATGTATGTATGTATACATTTTCTCTGTTCGGCCGCATTGTTTTGCTTTTGGCTATATACCCTCAGTGATCACTCTCCTAGGAGACAACAGCATGTCGGTCACAAGGAGCAAGGGTGCCAAGACACAGGGTTATTTTGCAACCTGTACCTCTTGTGCGGCTATGCTACCTGCAGGTTCCACCTACCCTCATTGTGAGCAATGCTCGGGCCCTGTGGCACTCGCTCAGCCGGAGCCTCGGGCACTGGTGGGACCCTCGGCTCAGGTAGAACCGCCGGCTTCCCCTGTCCAGGTGGCAGGGACAGAGTTTGCAGTTTTAGCTGAGAAACTCTGAGTCACTTTCACAATCCATGGCTCAGTCTATGGACAAATGGTCTGCTAAGATACTAGAAGCCTTGCAGTCCAGACCGGCCCTTACACAGGCCCCGGGCACTGCGGGGTCATCGTCCCCAGGCCCCTCTCGGTCTGCGCCGCAGCGTGCTCCCGGGGTGGCCCCTAGGTATCACGTGGAGGACTCCGGCACGGACCGCAGCCCCAGACCGGCTAAGCGGGCTCGCTGGGAATCTTCCCCGACTTCATCACGCTGTTCGGGGTCTCAGCTTGAGGACTCTCTGGAGGATGAAGCGGAGGTCGCAGCCCAGGGCTCTGACCCTGACGTTGCTCTCAATCGTGATACACCTGAAGGGGACGCCATAGTAAATGACCTTATAGCGTCCATCAACCAGGTGCTAGATCTTTCTCCCCCAACTCCACCTGTAGAGGAGTCGGCTTCACAGCAGGAGAAACACCAGTTTAGGTTTCCCAAACGTACACGGAGTGCTTTTTTCGATCACTCTAACTTCAGAGATGCTGTCCAGAAGCACAGAGCTTTTCCGGACAAGCGCTTTACTAAGCGCCTTAATGACACACGTTACCCTTCCCCTCTGACGTAGTTAAGGGTTGGGCTCAATGTCCCAAGGTGGATCCTCCAGTCTCTAGACTGGCGGCTAGATCCGTAGTATCAGTGGCTGACGGTTCATCGCTCAAGGATGCCACTGACAGGCAGATAGAGCTCCTAATGAAATCCATCTATGAAGCCACAGGCGCGTCTTTTGCCCCGGCCTTTGCAGCCGTGTGGGCACTCCAAGCTATCTCAGCTTGTCTGTCTGAGATTAATTCGGTCACACGTACCTCTGCTCCGCAAGTAGCGTCTTTGACTTCTCAGGCGTCGGTATTTTCATCCTACGCCATGAATGCCGTCCTGGACTCTGCTAGCCGTACAGCGGTAGCATCCGCTAATTCGGTGGCAGTCCGTAGGGCCATGTGGCTACGCAAATGGAAGGCAGACTCTGCTTCCAAGAAGTTCTTAACCGGTTTACCATTTTCTGGCGACCGATTGTTTGTCGAGCGATTGGATGACATTATTAAGCAATCCAAGGGAAAGGACTCGTCCTTACCCCAGTCCAAACAAAACAGACCTCAGCAACGGAAAATTCAAGCGAGGTTTCGGTCCTTTCGGCCCTCAGCCAGATCCCAATCCTCCTCGTCCAACAGGCCACAGAAGGGCCAGAGGAACTCTCATGCATGGCGGTCTAAGTCACGTCCTCCAAAGACCGCCGGAGGCACCGTCTCCAAGGCGGCCTCCTCATGACTTTCGGCCTCCCCAAACCGCATCCTCGGTCGGTGGCAGGCTCTCCCGCTTTGGCGACGCCTGGTGGCCACATGTCCAAGACCGATGGGTGAGAGACATTCTGTCTCACGGTTACAGGATAGAGTTCAGCTCTCGTCCTCCGACTCGTTTCTTCAGAACATCTCCGCCCCCCGAGCGAACCGATGCACTTTTTCAGGCGGTGAACACTCTGAAGACAGAAGGAGTGGTGATCCCCGTTCCCCTTCAGGAACGTGGTCGCGGTTTTTACTCCAACTTGTTCGTGGTGCCAAAAAAGGACAGATCATTCCGTCCCGTTTTGGACCTCAAATTGCTCAACAGACACGTGAGAACCAGACGGTTTCGCATGGAATCTCTCCGCTCTGTCATCGCTTCGATGTCCCAAGGAGACTTCCTAGCATCGATCGACATCAAAGATGCTTATCTCCACGTGCCGATCGCACCCGAGCATCAACGCTTCCTGCGTTTCGCCATCGGGGACGAACACCTTCAGTTTGTGGCACTGCCTTTCGGCCTGGCGACAGCCCCACGGGTCTTCACCAAGGTCATGGCATCCGTTGTGGCAGTCCTACACTCTCAGGGCCACTCGGTGATCCCTTACTTAAACGATCTCCTAGTCAAGGCACCCTCCCGGGTGGCATGTCAACACAGCCTGGCCGTTGCTCTGGAGACTCTCCAGAGGTTCGGGTAGATCATCAATTTCCCAAAGTCAAAATTGACTCCAACCCAATCACTGACTTACCTCGGGATGGAGTTTCATACTCTCTCAGCGATAGTCAAGCTACCGCTGGACAAACAGCGTTCGCTGCAGACAGGGGTGCACTCTCTTCTTCGGGCGCAGTCACACCCTCTGAGGCGCCTTATGCACTTCCTGGGGAAGATGGTGGCAGCAATGGAGGCAGTCCCCTTTGCGCAGTTTCATCTGCGTCCACTCCAATGGGACATTCTCCGCAAATGGGACAGGAGGTCGACGTCCCTAGACAGGAACGTTTCTCTTTCTCTGGCAGCCAAAACCTCTCTTCAGTGGTGGCTTCTTCCCACTTCTCTGTCGAAGGGAAAATCCTTCCTGCCCCCATCCTGGGCTGTGGTCACGACGGACGCGAGTCTGTCAGGGTGGGGAGCGGTTTTTCTCCACCACAGGGCTCAGGGAACCTGGACTCCGACAGAGTCCTCCCTTCAGATCAATGTTCTGGAGATAAGGGCAGTGTATCTAGCCCTAAAGGCGTTCCATCGGTGGCTGGAGGGCAGGCAGATCCGCATACAGTCTGACAACGCCACGGCAGTCGCGTACATCAACCACCAGGGCGGCACGCGCAGCCGTCAAGCCTTCCAAGAAGTTCGGCGGATTCTGCTGTGGGCGGAGACCACAGCCTCCACCATCTCCGCGGTTCACATCCCGGGCGTAGAAAACTGGGAAGCAGACTTTCTCAGTCGCCAGGGCATGGACGCAGGGGAATGGTCTCTTCACCCGGACGTGTTTCAAGAGATCTGTTGCCGCTGGGGAACGCCGGACGTCGATCTCATGGCGTCTCGGCACAACAACAAAGTCCCGGCATTCATGGCACGGTCTCAGGATCACAGAGCTCTGGCAGCAGACGCATTAGTTCAGGATTGGTCGCAGTTTCGACTGCCTTATGTATTTCCTCCTCTGGCAATGCTGCCCAGAGTGTTACACAAGATCAGGTCCGACTGCCGCCGCGCCATCCTCGTCGCTCCAGACTGGCCGAGGAGGTCGTGGTACCCGGATCTGTGGCACCTCACGGTGGGTCAACCGTGGGCACTCCCAGACCGGCCAGACTTGCTGTCTCAAGGGCCATTTTTCCATCTGAATTCTGCGGCCCTCAACCTGACTGTGTGGCCATTGAGTCCTGGATCCTAGCGTCCTCAGGGTTATCTCAAGATGTCATTGCCACTATGAGACAGGCCAGGAAACCAACGTCCGCCAAGATCTATCACGGGGCTTGGAGGATCTTCTTATCCTGGTGCTCTGATAAGGGTTTTACCCCCTGGCCGTTTGCCTTACCCACTTTTCTTTCCTTCCTTCAATCTGGAATGGACAAGGGTTTGTCTCTCGGCTCTCTCAAGGGACAAGTATCGGCGCTTTCCGTGTTTTTTCAAAAACGTCTAGCCAGGCTTCCGCAGGTCCGCACGTTCCTGCAGGGAGTTTGCCACATAGTCCCACCTTACAAGCGGCCGCTGGAACTCTGGGATCTTAACAGGGTTCTAAGGGCTCTTCAGAAACCACCTTTCGAGCCGCTGCTCTATCACGTCTTTCGCAGAAGGTGGCTTTTCTAGTGGCAGTTACATCGCTCCGTAGAGTGTCGGAGCTTGCAGCGCTGTCATGCAAAGCCCCCTTCCTGGTTTTTCACCAGGATAAGGTGGTTCTGCGTCCGGTCCCGGAATTCCTTCCTAAGGTGGTATCCCCTTTTCATCTCAATCAGGATATCTCCTTACTTTCATTTTGCCCTCATCCAGTTCACCAATGTGAAAAGGATTTGCACTTGTTAGATCTAGTGAGAGCACTCCGGCTCTACGTGTCTCGCACGGCGCCACTGCGCCGTTCTGATGCGCTCTTTGTCCTTGTCGCTCGCCAGCGTAAGGGGTCGCAGGCTTCCAGGTCAACCTTGGCTCGGTGGATCAAGGAACCGATTTTTGAAGCCTACCGTTCTTCAGGGCTTCCGATTCCTTCAGGGCTGAAAGCCCATTCTACCAGAGCCGTGGGTGCGTCCTGGGCATTGCGGCACCGGGCTACGGCTCAGCAGGTGTGTCAGGCGGCTACCTGGTCTAGTCTGCACACTTTCACAAAACACTATCAGGTGCATACCTATGCTTCGGCAGATGCCAGTCTAGGTAGGCGAGTCCTTCAGGCGGCGGTTGCCCACCTGTAAGAGGGGGCCGTTTTCGGCTCTTTTTATCGGGGTATTCTTTTACCCACCCAGGGACTGCTTTTGGACGTCCCAATTGTCTGGGTCTCCCAATGGAGCGACAAAGAAGGGAATTTTGTTTACTTACCGTAAATTCCTTTTCTTCTAGCTCCTATTGGGAGACCCAGCACCCGCCCCTGTTCCCTTCGGGCTGTTTGTTCTTTTGTGTACACATGTTGCTCATGTTGAATTGTTCGTTTGGTTCATGGTTCAGTTCTCCGAACATCCTTCGGATGGAATTTACCTTAGACCAATTTATAAGTTTACCTCCTTCCTGCTTTTGCACCAAAACTGAGGAGCCCGTGATGCACGGGGGAGGGTGTATAGGCAGAGGGGAGGGGTTACACTTTTTAAAGTGTAATACTTTGTGTGGCCTCCGGAGGCAGAAGCTATACACCCCAATTGTCTGGGTCTCCCAATAGGAGCTAGAAGAAAAGGAATTTACGGTAAGTAAACAAAATTCCCTTCTTTTCCCAGTGAAAATAAGACCATGGACTCTCCTCCCGTTCTGGCGCCGTTCAGTGCAGTCTATAACCGCGGATTGGGGCTCTTGTGATATTGGGACGCCATGCGAGCCCCGCGTCAGCTGGCTTCTTTCTCCCCGCCTTCGGATCAAATGAGTTAATCGACCAGAAATGATGCTTCGGTCGCCACTCCTATTGATTGCTCATTTGCTCCAAAGGCAGAGAGTGAAGCCGGCGGTGATTGGACTCTGGGCTCACGTGACAGCCCAATGTCACATGAGCCCTAAACCGCAGTTACTGACAGCGCTGGCATGGGAGGTGAGTACAGGGTCTTTTATTTTAACTCCGGGAAACATGTGGAGTCAGAAGGGGGTTGTCCTTGTGGTGCACAACCCCTTTATGGCTCAGTTCACACTGCTGTCAGGTTTACGACTGGATAAATACGACATGGGTGTATATACATCAGACGTATGTCTCTGTATATACATATAGTATGCTGTGCAGTTTAGATGTTTTCATTAACGGACGATTCTACAGCTACTCCATATAGCAAAAAAGTAGAACAAATGGTAGTAATGTATGAGGTGGAGAGGCCATCTTGGCTGCCTGTGTGTGAATGGGGCCTATGGCGGTGTCTACATAAATGCTGGGAGCTTTAATAGCGCGTGCGCGGACTGGACACGGCATATGGCTCTATTCGGGAGTGGTACGGGTTATGTGCTGGCTGTTTGGGTTTTGTGGTTCTAAGTTTGCAGGTTTTTGGTCAGTTATTGCTTAATTTTAAACCGAAATATTATGATTGTACAAATATGAGCTTGGCTTAATGCTATTATCTGTTGTGATTGTTCCTGTGGCCTGGATGTCGGGTCGCACTGTTCGGATATCTATATTTTACTTGTGCTCGGCAATATCTGCACCTATATGGCTCTGTCTAGGTCTAGATTGCAGGAATAGGATTGGCTCACTGTACTGCACCCTCTTATTATATGTGGCAAAACTGGAGTGTGAACAAGGCCAAATAATGTGTCAACATATGTGAATGATCGCTGGACTGACACTGAACATTCCAGGTTTTCTGGTTCTGGTGATCCTCTTCATTGGCTAACTATAAAGAACATTAGGAAAGAGAGCACTATACAATGCCCCGTACTAATCCATTTTATTTTTTCCATCTTCTTCCAGATGTTTATTGTTGATAGAGTTGAAGGCGATAATTGTTTTCTGAATGAGTTTTCGGTCACCGGTTCCACGTATGCCCCCATGGGAGAAGTGTAAGTCTGTTAATTTCCACTTCTTCGTCTCAGTCCCACAACACTTGTATTGGCATTTTCCTTTTTCACTATTTTTGGAATACTTGTCATTCTTCATCCTTTTTTTTCCCCTGTGTTATTCCAGCTATTTTTCCAGTGTTTGTGTTGCTAATGTCTATAATAGGATATCCTCTTCATTATCGAGTGAAAGCAATGCTCTGACAATACCCATAGAATACGCCATAACTGTCTGACAAGAATATGGTTCCTATGTGCCCTACCGCTATTATAAAGATAAATGGAGAATTATTTTTAATATCCATTGAAACCAAAACTTAAGAGGAATGATGGGAATGGCCAACTGGAGATGCTCTTAGGGGAATATTCATCAAAGCCTTGATACCAGAACACTATTGTAAAAGCTCTGAAAAGTCACAATTGTATGACGTTGGGCATTTTCACGCCAGTCTGATACGCTCTGTCAAAAGGGTCAGAGCCGAGGCAAAGTATGACCATGCCCACCCGTCAAATTCAACAAAAGTGCCAGCTCACGCCACTCAGGAGAGGCACCGAATTAAAGGAAACCTGTCAGCAAATTTGGGCCCTATAAGATGCGGCCACCACCAGTGGGTTCTTGTACATAAGAGCCCCGACCGCTGTATAGACACTTCATAATACTCACCTAGGGGGTCGGTGCGATGCAAACTGGTCAGATGGGTGGCGCCGTTCTCCGTAACCGGCGCCTCCTCTTTCGGCCATCTTTGTCGTCCTTCAGAAGCCGGCAAGCATGACGCGTCCTACGTCATACACACTCGCCGGCATTTAAGTCCCGCGCAGGTGCACTTTAATCTGTCCTGAGCAGGGCAGATCAAAGTATTGTAGTGCGCCTGCGCCGGACTTTAATACCGGCTTGTGTGCATGATGTAGGACGCGTCATGCACGCCGGCTTCAGGAGAAGGAGGACTAAGATGGCCAAAAGAGGGAGGTGCCGGTCCCAGAGAAAAGCACCACCCATCTGACCAGTTTGCACCACACCGACCCTCCAGGGGAGTATTATAAAGTGTTTTTATATTCTATATAGCGGCCTGGGCTCTTATATACAGCAAGTTAGAATGCTGTAATATAAGATTCCACTGGTGGTGGCCGCTGCTTATAGGGCCCAAATCTGGTGACCGGTTCCCTTTAAGTGGCGTGTGCTTCTTAATGAATTCAGAGCCTTATACTCAAGCTACGCCAACCATGATGTATTCACACCATTGACTTCTATACAGGACAGTTGTCTTCTTCACTCTTGCCCTTGAATGAGTGGTTGGGCCCTCCATTGATCAGACATTTATGGATATGCTATATACGTTAGAGTATTCCTTTTAAAATAAGTTTTCTTTCCTATGGAAACAATATTTACACAGGCGTCAAATGTCTGGGGAATAGTTTTGGATGTACAATATCCTGCAGATGATGGAGAGAAGAGCATTTGTTAATTGCTGCTGTTAACATCCAGATATAGTTCAAGATTAAAGTCTTGACTCAAAGAGTAAAGGTTGCTTTACACGCTGCAACATCGCTAGCGTTAGCACTCGCCCCCGTCGTTCGTGCAACATTTGATGATCGCTGCCGTAGCGAACATTATCGCTACGGCAGCGTGTCACACACACATACCTTTACAGCGACGTCATTGTGACCTCCGAACAATCCTTCCTTCAAGGGGGAGGTGCGTTCGGCATCATAGCGACATCACTGCGACATCACTGCGGCATCACTAAGCGGCCGCCCAATAGCAGAGGAGGGGCGGAGATGAGCGGCCGGAACATGCCGCCCACCTCCTTCCTCCTTTCCGGTGGACGCAGGTAAGGAGATGTTCGTCGTTCCTGCGGTGTCACATGTAGTGATGTGTGCTGCCGCAGGAACGACGAACAACCTCGCTACTGATCAGACAACGATATTTGGTAAATGAACGACGTGTTACAGACCAACAATGTTTAACTCTTTTGCGATCGTTTAAGGTCGCTCCTAGGTGTCACACGCTGCGATGTCGATAACGACGCCGGATGTGCGTCACAAACACCGTGACCCCGACGATATATTGTTAGCGATGTCGCAGCGTGTAAAGCACCCTTTAGGCTATGTGCACCCGTTGAGTATTTGGTTGCAGAAAGTTATCCACCATTTGTGCATCTTTTCAGGAAAAATGCAGTGTATGAACAAGCATTGTTTGCTGCGTCTTTACCTGTGTTTTTCAATTTGAAGTCAATGGGTGAAAATGCTGCAAAAACACTGAAAAAAATGACATGCAGCAGATTACGCTCTGCACTAAGTCTGCAAGGAAAAAAAAACTGTGCACAGCACTTCAGGATCCTGATTCACTTTGCTGGCATAAGGATTTGCTTCCAGTTTTATATGAAATCTGCACACCAACGCAAAAAGTGATGAAAACACAACGTGAGCACAATAATACTCATGAAAATATCACGCAGTTGGTGCTCCTAAAGTTCTGTGGAACTGGCTCCTCTGTCACTTCCATAGAACGTCAAAGCCCCCAACTGCCATCTCCTATCTCTGTGATCTTAAAAAAAAAAAAATCTGTTACCAAAAACTGTCTAATAAAATTATCTGATTTTATAAAAAAAAAAAAAAAAAATCTCTGAAGACAGATTTTACCTGTGATCAGAGGGTGAAAGATCAGTCCAGGAGGAGAAAGAAGCAATTATTCAGATTACATAATTAGAGTTGCTGATTTTCATGGGTATTAGGTTACTCTTCTGTTCTTCATATCTGTGCAGTGAATCCCCATGTATATTTAAAGGGGTTTTCCAGGTCAGGTGTACAATTATGCAAGGAATCTAATATGGGGAATCCCTACAGTTTATAATATAGGTGACTGCCCATATGCACTTCACATGCTTCAGTCATTCATCAACAAGTTTCCCTGCCTAATTTTATATCTTCCCAGAAAACCTCTAAGGCTGTGTGTACACGTAAAGTGTTTGGAGCAGAAATTTCTGCATCTCTTGGCAGTGAAAACATATTTTGCTGCATTTTCAGTGCACTTTTGATGCATTTTTCTTATATTCTGGGGTAGAAAAAAGCTGCAAATCCGCTGAAAGAATTAACATGCTACAGAATTATTTCTGCACCAAATCTGCAAGGGGAAAAAAGAAACGTGCACAAAACCTCAGGTTTCTCATTGACTTTTCTGGCATAAGGATTTGCTTGCAGTTTTGTGACAAATCTGCACTTAAAAAAAACTCCTCAAAAAACCCGATAAAAGGCACTGTGCGCACATAGCCTAAAATAGCCATCTAGCCTGATCCTGCCCTCCAAACCTATCTGAAACCTAAAATTTAATGTAAAACATTCTCTTCTCATACATTTTTCTTTCCATGTACTCTATTAGGCTGAAAGATGACAAACTTGTGAAGTGTCACCAGTATGAAGGACTGGTGGAGCTTGCCACCATTTGTGCACTTTGCAATGATTCCTCTTTGGACTTTAATGAGGTTTGTATGACTGATTCCAATCTATTGTATACTGGTGTAATGCCATAGCAAGCATGAGAATTATTTAATCACATGGTTGCGGCATCCAATATTCGCACTTTATACCAACTAATGAGACCGACATGCTAAAAGCTTTATGGTCCCAGACAATGGAAGTTGCTGTGTGCAGACCTTCCTTCAGCTTTTACGTTTTTGGCATTGGTTTTATGCATAATGGAAATATTTGATCCCTTCCCCACCCCTCCCCCCACACTCCCATAAAAAGTCTAGGCAGACTGAATTATGAAGACGACCAATGCATCTTAAAGGGATTTTTTTCACTTTGCTGGTTATATATTTCTTTTCTTGCACTATAGGTTAAAGGTGTTTATGAGAAAGTTGGGGAAGCTACAGAGACCGCTCTTACCTGCTTGGTTGAAAAAATGAATGTGTTTGACACCGATCTGAAGGGACTGTCCAGAATTGAGCGTGCCAATGCTTGTAACTCGGTAAGCTTTTTTTTTTTATTTTTATAAACTTCATATGATTTGTAATTATATTTGAGCACAGATGTTGCATTCATTTTTTGTCTTGTTAGAAAATAATGAATGGTGTCCTCACCTGTGGTGTATAGGGTCACGGCTCAAACTTGTGTTTTTTAAAGGGAGTCGATCAGCAGGTTTTTACTATGTAAGCTGAAGACAGCATGCTGCAGGGGTTAACACACAGAGGGATGCCTGTCTTGTCCAACATGTTATTTAGTTGATATGTTTGTTTAAGCAGCAGGCCTTCTCATTGCTTAGGCTTCAATGTCATGGGCAGGGCAATCTGGCACACCCCCTCTTCTGATTTACACCTCACTGTCAACGTACAATCTTTGAGAGCCTGGTGTGTGCTGAACAGCTCTCTCAGCTCTGCTACATGACTAAAACTAAAAATTCTTATTGTGTCAGAACGGCTGCATCACTGAGCCCCCTGCCCTCATCCCCGTCACTGAGCCCCCTGCCCTCAATCCCCGTCACTGAGCCCCCTGCCCTCATCCCCGTCACTGAGCCCCCTGCCCTCAATCCCCAGCACTGAGCCCCCTGCCCTCAATCCCCAGCACTGAGCCCCCTGCCCTCAATCCCCAGCACGGAGCCCCCTGCCCTCAATCCCCAGCACGGAGCCCCCTGCCCTCAATCCCCAGCACGGAGCCCCCTGCCCTCAATCCCCAGCACGGAGCCCCCTGCCCTCAATCCCCAGCACGGAGCCCCCTGCCCTCAATCCCCAGCACGGAGCCCCCTGCCCTCAATCCCCAGCACGGAGCCCCCTGCCCTCAATCCCCAGCACGGAGCCCCCTGCCCTCAATCCCCAGCACGGAGCCCCCTGCCCTCAATCCCCAGCACGGAGCCCCCTGCCCTCAATCCCCAGCACGGAGCCCCCTGCCCTCAATCCCCAGCACGGAGCCCCCTGCCCTCAATCCCCAGCACGGAGCCCCCTGCCCTCAATCCCCAGCACGGAGCCCCCTGCCCTCACCCTCATCCACAGCACTGGACTCAGGATTTCCTTGCCTACATCATGCTGCTCTCAGGGTAGCAAAAACCTGCTGACATATTCCCTTTTAAGAAATGGCCAAATCTATAGAAGCGAACTAAACCGCTAAAGGCATATGTTGAACGAGTTTACTTAAAGCATTCTGTGTCTTGAGACCATAAGTCTTTATTATACCGATGCTTCTTCTCTACATACTGTGTACTTCTGTCCTTTACCTAGTGTCTAATGTAAACCTGTGGCATACAGTGTTCAGTGATTTGGCATGATAGGTTCTAGAATTGTAAAGGACGGGTAAAACTTGATTCAGAAAACTCCTAATCACAATCCCCTTTTGCAGGTTATAAAACAACTCATGAAGAAGGAATTCACATTGGAGTTCTCAAGAGATAGAAAATCCATGTCTGTGTACTGCACGCCAAATAAACCAAGCCGTACCAACATGAACAAAATGTTTGTAAAGGTAATAAAAAAAAAACCCAACTTAACTAATAATTAGGTCCACGTAAGAGGAGATTATAATGGAAGATGACGTTTTTTCAAGTGATGACGTATTATGTAGCAGTGTATGAATGAAAGTACAAAAATACATTATTTTTTTAGGGGGCCCCTGAAGGTTTAATCGATCGCTGTACCCATATCCGGGTCGGTAACGGAAAAGTACTTTTGACGGCAGGAATTAAGCAGAAGATAATGAGTGTGATCAGAGAGTGGGGAACCGGCAGGGACACGCTGCGCTGCTTGGCATTGGCAACACACGACAGCCCTCCCCGAAAAGAGGAAATGAATCTGGAAGAATCTTCCAATTTTATTACTTATGAGGTGAGAAGTTGAAGTATTTCAGTAACCTTGATTTCACCTAATTAACATGACGAATGTCTCGTTAGTGACTAGATGCAGTGATTTCTACAGATGTTGCCCTGATTGTGTATTATACATATTCTCTACATAAAAGAAATTTGTGTTACTGGCTTAGTTTAGGAAATGTATAGAACAGGGGTAAATCCCATCTTCTGGCGCTGTAAAATTTACTGTAATTAATAAAATGTATTTTGGCCTCTTCATATTTAGACCAATCTGACATTTGTTGGCTGTGTCGGCATGTTGGACCCTCCAAGAACAGAGGTGGCCGCATCTGTAAAAATGTGCAGACAGGCTGGGATACGTGTGATCATGATTACTGGTGATAACAAAGGAACAGCCGTAGCAATTTGCCGACGTATTGGTATCTTCCGTGAAGATGAAGATGTTTCCGAAAGGGCGTTCACTGGCCGCGAGTTTGACGAGCTATCTCCAGCTGCACAGAGGGACGCTTGCATGAACGCACGGTGCTTCGCCCGTGTAGAGCCATCACACAAATCAAAGATTGTTGAATTTCTACAGTCTTTTGATGAAATTACAGCTATGGTAAGTTCAGAAGACTGTTTTTTTCTTTTGTATTGAATGTAGACTTGTTCTGCGAGAACCTTGAATTCGGCAGTAGCTGGATATTTGTGTTTCACAACCTTCAGCAAACAAAGCCTTCTTTGTGCTAAATTCACACACTGTGCATTTTGTGGTCCATGCTAATATGGGGCCTGTGAGTATATCTGCAGCAATGGGTAATTCAGGAGATTGATCCGCTCCTGTTCTCTAAATATTTAGGGTTGGTTTTCTAGGTTGTGTGGTTTAATTTTGATGCCATTGGGTTCCAATTATGAGTAAGCTATCTTTCTCTCCTTTCAGACTGGAGATGGTGTAAATGACGCCCCTGCTCTTAAAAAAGCTGAGATTGGAATAGCTATGGGATCCGGTACTGCAGTTGCTAAAACTGCTTCTGAAATGGTTCTGGCTGATGACAACTTCTCCACTATCGTAGCTGCTGTTGAGGAAGGACGTGCAATTTACAACAACATGAAGCAGTTCATCCGATATCTCATTTCTTCCAATGTGGGAGAAGTGGTTTGGTATGTATTGAGCTTTTAATGATGGAATATTTTGGTGGTAAACTATAGCTCTTGCTTAAAAGTTGCCAGGTCTACGCTATAGTTTTAAAGCACTACTCCAGTATTTGTTTGTCTTTTCGGCACTGGAGTGGCGCTTTCAATGTAAGTCCCTTGTCACATATTCCTTTTTTGGTGGCTTCACCTTTTACCGATGCCGCTCCAGTCTCGCGGTGCCATCTAATGACAGTAACTTCTGACTGACCGGTTACGTCACTAGAGCTCAATGTAACGCTGAGAGCTAGAACGAGGCTCTGAGACTTGCATTTGAGTGACCTCCGGCGCTACAGCTATTCCTGCAGTAGCCGGCATGTCACAAATCCTGGAGCCGCGGCGATAGACTGTGAAGCCACCGGAAGGTGAATATAATACAGGGGGCAGGAGACTAAGATTTAAAGCGCCACTCCAGCCGTGCAATAAAAATCAAAATGCTGGATTGGTGCTTTATAGAGATTCAATATTTCTTTGTCGCTCCATTGGGAGACCCAGACAATTGGGTGTATAGCTACTGCCTCCGGAGGCCACACAAAGTATTACACTTTAAAAAGTGTAACCCCTCCCCTCTGCCTATACACCCTCCCGTGCATCACGGGCCCATCAGTTTTTAGCTTTGTGTTGAAGGAGGCACACATGCACACAAGCTCCACATTTTAGTCAGCAGCAGCTGCTGATTATATCGGATGGAAGAAAAGAGGGCCCCCCACAGGGCCCCCGGCATGCTCCCTTCTCACCCCACTGAGTCGGCGGTGTTGTTAAGGTTGAGGTACCCATTGCGGGTACAGAGGCTGGAGCCCACATGCCGTTTTCCTTCCCCATCCCTTAGAGGCTCTGGGAGAAGTGGGATCCTAACCGGTCACCATTCACTGGGACCGAGCTCCATCCGCAGCCCCTGGGGGAATCTGACGGACAGGAGCCTGGATATCATCAGGAACAGGGCCCTGCATCCATAAGGTACTCTGTGTCCCCTTAGGGACGGTGCATGCAGCGCCTGTGTTACAGACGCCGCAGCGGCTCCTGTGTGGTTGGTGAGACCGGGACTACCGCGCCGACCGCACCTGTTTGCCGGCCGCGTTTTTAACTTTAGTCCCCGGCTTTTGCGGCCTAGTACCATATACTCCCGCCCCCGGGCCTGCCAGTCAGGGGTAAGGGCGGGACGGCCGACTGGACGTCGGCAGTGAGGGCTGGAGCATACTTTGGTATCCTCCTCCCCCCTCACTGAGCACTGTGGGGCACCAGTTTCCCGCACTTTATTAGGCACGCCCACGGCTCCACCCTCCCCTCAGAACGCTGGCAGCCATTGATATAATCACCTCTGCCGGTGGGGGATTTCAGAACGAGCTCCGCAGTTCTGGGAGAAGTGGGATCCTAACCGGTCGCCGTTCACTGGGACCGGGCTCCCTCCGCAGCCCCTGGGGGAATCTGACGGACAGGAGGCTGGATATCATCAGGGACAGGGCCCTGCATCCATGAGGTACTCTGTGTCCCCTTAGGGACGGTGCATGCAGCGCCTGTGTTACAGACGCCGCAGCGGCTGCTGTGTGGTTTGTGAGCCGGGACTACCGCGCCGACCGCGCTTTTAACTTTAGTCCCCGGCTTTTGCGGCCTAGTACCATGTACTCCCGCCCCCGGGCCTGCCAGTCAGGGGTAGGAGCGGGACGGCCGACTGGACATCGGCAGTGAGGGCTGGAGCATGCTTTGGTATCCTCCTCCCCCCTCACTGAGCATTGTGGGGCACCAGATGCCCGCACTTTATTAGGCACTTCCACGGCTCCCTCCTCCCCTCAGAACGCGGGCAGCCATTGTTATAATCACTTCTGCCGGTGGAGGATTTCAGAATGAGCTCCGCAGCTCTGGGAGTCCCAGGCAGGGAATCTGGTGGACACACCACCGCTTGGGCGGTTGGTAAGCCACACCAGTTGTCAGGTGCTGGCCCCCCTTGGGTGCCGAAGTATGTATGTGTATGTATATATATATATATATATATATATAAGTATACGTTTTCTCTATTCGGCAGCATTATTTGCTTTTGGCTATATCTCTAAGAGGAGACAACAGCATGTCGTCCGCAGAAAGCAAGGGGGCCAAGGCACAGGCTTATTTTGCAACCTGTACCTCTTGTGCGGCTATGTTACCTGCGGGTTCCACCTACTTTCATTGTGACAATGCTCGGCCCCTGTGGCACTCACTCAGCCGGAGCCTCCGGCACTGGTGGGACCCTCGGCTCAGGTGGTACCGCCGGTTTCCACTGCACAGATGGAAGGGACAGAGTTTACAATTTTGACTGAGAAGCTCTGAGTCGCTTCACATTCCATGGCTCAGTCTATGGACAGATGGTCTGCTAAAATACTAGTAGCTTGGCAGTCCAGACCGGTAACACAGGGCCAGGGCACTGTGAGTTCATCGCCCCCAGGCCCCTCTCGGTCGATACAGCAAAGGGCTCCTGGGGTGGCTCCCAGATCCCACGGTGAGAACTCCGACACGGACCGCAGCCTCAGACAGGCTAAGCGGGCTTGCTGGGAACCTTCCCAGACTTCATCACGCGGTTCGGGGTCTCAGCATGAGGACTCTCTGGAGGATGAAGCGGAGGTCGCAGCTCAGGGCTCTGATCCTGACGTTGCTCTCAATCTGGATACACCTGAAGGGGACGCCATAGTAAATGACCTTATAACGTCCATCTACCAGGTGCTAGTCCTTCTCCCCCAACTCCACCTATAGAGGAGTCGGCTTCACAGTAGGAGAAACACCAGTTTAGGTTTCCCAAACGTCCCCGGAGTGCGTTTCTCGATCACTATAACTTCAGAGATGCTGTCCAGAAGCACAGAGCATTTCCGGACAAGCGCTTTACTAAGCGCCTTAATGACACACGTTACCCTTCCCCCCTGACGTAGTCAAGGGTTGGGCTCAGTGTCCCAAGGTGGATCCTCCAGTCTCCAGACTGGCGGCTAGATCCGTAGTATTAGTGGCAGATGGTTCATCGCTCAAGGATGCCACTGACAGGCAAATAGAGCTCATGATGAAATCCATCTATGAAGCCATAGGCGCGTCTTTGCTCCTGCCTTCGCAGTCGTGTGGGCACTCCAAGCTATCTCAGCTTGTCTGTCTGAGACTAATGCGGTCGCACGTACCTCTGCCCCGCAGGTTGTGTCTTTGACTTCTCAGGCGTCGGTTTTTTCGTCCTACGCCATAAACGCCGTCCTGGACTCTGCGAGCCGTACAGCGGTAGCATCCGCCAATTCGGTGGCAGTCCGCAGGGCCATATGGCTACACGAATGGAAGGCAGACTCTGCTTCCAAGAAGTTCTTAACCGGTTTGCCATTTTCTGGCGACCGTCTGTTTGGCGAGCAATTGGATGAAAAACCGATGGGTGAGAGACATTCCGTCTCACGTTTACAGGATAGAGCTCAGCTCTCGTCCTCCGACTCGTTTTTGCAGATGGAGTTGTGATCCCCGTTCCGCTTCAAGAACGTGGTCGCGGTCTTTACTCCAACTTGTTCGGGGTACCAAAAAAGGACGGATCATTCCGGTCCGTTCCGGGCCTCATTCTGCTCAACAGACACGTGAGAACCAGGCGGTCTCGGATGGAATCTCTCCGCTCAGTCATCGCTTCGATGTCCCAGGGAGTCTTCCTAGCATCAATCGACATCAGGGATGCTTATCTCCATGTGCCGATTACACCATAGCATCAACGCTTCCGGTGTTTCACCTCCGGGTCGAACACTTTCAGCTCGTGACTCTGCCTTTCGGCCTGGCGACAGTCCCACGGGTCTTCGCCAAGGTTATGGCATCAGTGATGATGGGCCTACACTCTCAGGGACACTCGGTGATCCCTTACTTAGACGATCTCCTAAGTCAAGGCACCCTCCCGGGTGGCATGTCAACACAGCCTGAACATTGCTCTGGAGACTCTCCAGAGGTTCGGGTGGATCATCAATTTCCCAAAGTAAAAATTGACACCGACCCAATCACTGACTTTCCTCGGGATGGAGTTTCATTCTCCCTCAGAGATAGTGAAGCTACCGCTGGACAAACAGCGTGCGCTGCAGACAGGGGTGCACTTTCTCCTTCGGGCCCAGTCTCACCCCTTAAGGCGCCTCACACGCTTCCTAGGGAAGATGGTGGCAGCAATGGAGGCAGTTCCCTTTGCACAGTTTCATCTGCGTCCACTCCAAGGGCACATTCTCCGCAAATGGGACAGGAAGTCGACGTCCCTAGACAGGAACGTCTCTCTTTCACTGGCAGACAAAACCTCTCTTCAGGGGTGGCTTCTTCCCACTTCTTGGTTGAAAGAAAAATCCTTCCTGCTCCCATCCTGGGCTATGGTCACGACGGACGAGAGTCTGTCAGGGTGGAAAGCGGTCTTCCTCCACCACAGGGCTCAGGAAACCTGGACTCTGACAGAGTCCTCCCTTCAGATCAATGTTCTGGAGATAAGGGCAGTGTAGCTAGCCCTAAAGTCGTTCCAGCGGTGGCTGGAGGGCAGGCAGATCCGCATACAGTCGGACGACGCCACGGCGGTCGCGTACATCAACCACCAGCACAGAGCGCTGGCGGCGGACGCATCAGTTCAGGACTGGTCGCAATTTCGACTGCCTTATGTATTTCCTCCTCTGGCGCTGCTGCCCAGAGTGTTACTCAAGATCGGGTCCGACTGCCGCCGCGCCATCCTCGTCGCTCCAGACTGGCCGAGGAGGTTGTGATACCTGGATCTGTGGCACCTCACGGTGGGTCGACCGTGGGCACTCCCGGACCGACCAGACTTGCTGTCCCAAGGGCCATTTTCCATCTGAATTCTGCGGTCTTCAACCTGACTGGGTGGCCATTGAGTCCTGGCTCTTAGCGTTCTCAGCTATCTCTATCACGCCTTTCGCAGAAGGTGGTCTTCCTAGTGGCAGGCACATCACTTCGGAGAGTGTCTGAGCTAGCAGCGCTGTCATGCAAAGCCCCCTTCCTGGTGTTTCGCCAGGATGAGGTGGTTCTGCGTCCGGTCCCGGAACGCCTACTTAAGGTGGTATCCTCCTTTTCTTCTCAATCAGGATATCTCCTTACCTTCTTTTGGCTCTCATCCAGTTCACAATTGTGAAAAGGATTGCACTTGTTAGATCTCGGGAGAGCACTCCGGCTCTTCTTTTCGCACACTGCGCCCCCGCGCCGTTCTGATGCGCTCTTTGTCCTTGTCACTGGTCAGCGTAAGGGGTCGCAGGCTTCCAAGTCAACCTTGGCTTGGTGGATCAAGGAACTGATCCTTGAAGCCTACCGTTCTTCTGGGCTTCCGATTCCTTTAGAGCTGAAAGCCCATTCTACCAGAGCCGCAGGGGCATCCTGGGCATTGCGTCACCAGGCTACGGCTCAGCAGGTGTGTCAGCACTACCTGGTCGAGTCTGCACACTTTCTCGAAACACTATCAGGTTCATGCCTATGCTGTGGCAGATGCCAGCCTAGGTAGGCGAGTCCTTCAGGAGGCGGTTGCTCACCTGTAAGAGAGGGCCGTTTTTTCGGCTTTTTATCGAGGTATTCTTTTACCCACCCAGGGACTGCTTTTGGACATCCCAATTGTCTGGGTCTCCCAATGGAGCGACAAAGAAGGGAATTTTGTTTACTTACCGTAAATTCCTTTTCTTCTAGCTCCTATTGGGAGACCCAGCACCCGCCCCTATTCCCTTCGGGCTGTTGTTCTTTTGTGTACACATGTTGTTCATGTTGAAGGGTTCTTTTGGTTCATGGTTTCAGTTCTCCGAACATCCTTCGGATTGAATTTACCTTAGACCAATTTATAAGTTCCTCCTTCCTGCTTTGGCACCAAAACTGATGGGCCCGTGATGCACGGGAGGGTGTATAGGCAGAGGGGAGGGGTTACACTTTTTAAAGTGTAATACTTTGTGTGGCCTCCGGAGGCAGTAGCTTATACACCCAATTGTCTGGGTCTCCCAATAGGAGCTAGAAGAAAAGGAATTTACAGTAAGTAAACAAAATTCCCTTCTCCGGGCGAACCCCTTAGTATGTTCATATTTGTGTAATTGATATATTTCTCTCTCTTCAGTATTTTCCTGACTGCTGCCCTTGGATTCCCAGAGGCATTAATTCCTGTTCAACTACTGTGGGTAAATCTGGTAACAGACGGCCTCCCTGCCACTGCATTGGGCTTCAATCCTCCCGATCTGGACATCATGAACAAGCCGCCACGTAATCCTAAGGAGCCACTTATCAGTGGCTGGCTATTCTTTCGCTACCTTGCAATTGGATGTAAGTATTGCTTCATTTCCCTAATACTATAAAGAATGTCTTTGATCCAGTTTTTGTTCTCCCACCCCTGGTACTGTGACTGACTAAAAGGGCCACAATTGAAATTTGATCTAAAGTCTGAATACATTGCTTGGATCTCATGGATCGTGTTTATCTATTAAACAGGTTATGTTGGTGCCGCTACAGTTGGAGCCGCAGCCTGGTGGTTTATTGCAGCCGACGATGGGCCAAGAGTTACCTACTACCAACTGGTATTCATCTCCACATTTTATTTCATATGAAATTTGAGAAATTGGGGTTCAAGGATTACTGTGCATGGTTCAAAGATGAAAATCGTAGACTCCATGGTGGAACAGTATTGCAAAGTATGTGAATGGCAATGCTTACATAAACTGATTTCTCATTCTAGAGCCACTTTCTTCAGTGCAAAGACGACAACCCAGAGTTTGCAAATGTTGCATGCGAAGTCTTTGAATCTCCGTACCCAATGACCATGGCATTGTCTGTACTAGTTACCATTGAAATGTGTAACGCTTTGAACAGGTAACCATTTTTTGCAAAGTACTAGTTCCTAGACTTGGCTTTTGCTTGTTCAATCCTTTTTTTTTTTTTTTTTCTTTCTGAATATGAATGAAAATCTTCATGAAGTCATTCTAGCTAAATGTAACAGGAGCGTCTGTTCAGTGGTACGGGCACTAGCACAGTTAGGTCTCTGGATTTCATGATTATGTGATTTTTAACCCGTTGTGAGCTAAATACTTTTAATATGTATTTGTTTTTCCGATATGGAGAACTAGAAGACTTGTAGTATTACTCTCCTCTAATGGTTTTATTTTCCCTTTGTTATAGCTTATCTGAAAATCAGTCCCTTCTGAGAATGCCTCCGTGGGAGAACGTTTGGCTTCTGGGCTCGATTTGCTTATCCATGTCTCTTCATTTTCTAATTCTTTATGTAGAACCATTGCCGGTATGTTCAGATTTGAGACAGCAGGGTTGGTACAAATTGTTCTGCACATCCTATTTCATCAACCATGACCATAGTCTGTCACCTCTGTATGGGAGAAGGAACACCACCTTTTAGTTCATGGAGTCAATTTATGGCTTCTTCTTTTTTTTATAATATTTGTGTATTAACTGCAAAAACAAGTATAACAGGTACAGAGTAGAAACCTATGAGAAAGATTCCCAAAAAATGAGCCATAAAGGTGGACACGTTATTAGTATGAAATCTACAGAGTAGAAACCTATAGAGTACATGTATATTGGACTACAATACATGTAAAAAGAAGTCCTCATCTGAACATGAACCGTACTCTACAGTCTGATGTCAAGCCAGTATAGGGCAGAAGTGACTCCATATGACATGAAAAACAATTACGTAGCTGATGTATCTGAAATATATATATATATATTATATTATGTTAGTATTATTAATAAAAAGAAAACAAAAGCAATTATATAACCATTCCTGCCATTGAGCGCGAACCAGAAAGCATTTAAAGCAAAGACCAGTCCAATACTGACCACAGTTCACTTAGGTGGATAAAGTAAGGGGAGAGGAATTCCACATCTACCAAACTTTAGCATACTATTGAGGACATCCTCTATTTTGGTACAGTCCGTTCAAAGGGAAGCATTGCGTTCACTCGCTCTATCCAAGCATGTACAGTGGGGTCAGAGTTGCCCATCCATCGTAAGGCTGTATGTTTCTTGGCCATAAAGAGGGATTCATGCAGGAAGATTTTATGATGGTGAGACCAGGTTCCCTCATCCAAAACGCCAACTGACTGAGCAGTGGATCGAGAGGTATGGGGAAGGAGAACAGAGGATTGGACCGAAATTGCCTCTTTTTTGGCGTGAGGTTATCACTGGGAAGCATCCATGGCTCTTCTTGATTAGCCATTCTGACATGGCTTGATGTTACATGTGTGTCACTCCACAACACTGGCATTGCGCTAAGCCAGTTAATCAAAAGAGCTGTGGACCCAGTTGGGTGAGAAGCTGAACTCCAAATTCCAGCGGCCACTGTCCAATGCCTATTATTTTGGCTGATGGAGTAGGGGGCGTGAATAGATTCGTACCAACTCTTAACCATAATAAATTAGGTCTTTAAACATGTGAGCGGATACCTTACTTTACTTTTTATTTTTTTCTTCCCTTTTTCTTTTTATAGCTTATTTTCCAGATTACTCCTTTGAACTTGATTCAGTGGTTGATGGTGCTGAAAATCTCATTACCCGTTATCCTTCTGGATGAGTCACTTAAATATTTTGCCCGTAACTACTTGGAACCTGGTAAAGAGTGTGAAAAGCCTGCAGCCAAACCGTGCACTTTTTCCGCATGCACTGAGGGGATTTCTTGGCCGTTTGTGTTCATTACCTTACCTTTGATTATCTGGCTTTACAGCACCGACACTAACATTACTGAGATGTTTTGGTCTTGACTGACGTTTTTACAGAATGGAAATGTCTAACTTAACCCTTTTTTTTTTTTTTTTTTTTGTTTAAAGCAACTGTCTATTTCTGCTGAAATTTCACATGAACATAGTGCTGGTGAAGGCAAGTTTGTTTCCCATACTAGGTCTTATTTTCTCATTTGGCTCCCATTTGACCCACCAAAGCCTCTTGACAGCAGCGCAGACAAGAGGCTTTCTCCTTTTTTTTTATTTTAAAAAAAAAATTTTCTCCTCCTTTTCATGTAGTGTTTGATATGTACAGAGGACTAACACTATATTTTATGCAAATATTTTTTTTGTAGATGGGGAAAAAAAGCATGTACAGTGTTCGGTTTCATAATCTCCATTCTCATTAAAAGAAAAACTAAAAAAAAAAAATAAAAAAAAGGAAGCGAAAAGGAATTCTAATTTGATCCAATGGACGTTATCTGCAGAAAGTTAGCAGATTTAGGGAACTTGTAAAATTTAATTGACTAAAATTACAAAGCATGATCTGTGTTTCTGCATGGTCATTTGGATTTGGTTTGATATCATTATATTGTCTGTCTAATGGGCTTTTTCTTTTTATATAGCCATAAGCCAGTTTTTGTTTTTCTGCACTAAGCAGATAATTGCTACCTCAGTCAGTATTTTGTTTCCCCGTCTGTCATTTTATTGATTTTTCTTTTCTTGTTTACACCCGTCTGATTTTTCTGTAAGAGGTATGCCTATTCTCGCTTGTGCAGATCGCCCCCGATTTAAGTTCAGATCGTATTTTCCTTCCATATATTTTTAAGGTTATTTATTTAAATGTCTAATGTATTTTTATTGTAGCCAACCTATTTTTCCCCCCATTGTTGCCCATTCTATGGGCTATGCTTCACAGCCTAGTTAAAAAAATAAAACCTTTTAATGGACAGAGAAACATGTCTTGTCTTACAAATGCTTAATCACCTTAAGTTCCTTATTTTTTTTTCTTTAGCATTCTTTTTTTTCTACATAGAACATTTTGTTATGTACGCGTGTGATCAAAAAATTGCACTGCAAAGATAAAGCTGGATTATATTTCACAGTTGTTGGCAAGCAACCATCCATCTGTTATCATTGCAAGTTATTCTTCTAACCTGTATTAACCAGCGTTGGGGAAATAACCTTGTATTTAACTTTGTTTTATTTTGTAAAACCTGTAAATAGCACATGACCAAATGAACATATTGTATAGATCTATTTTTATTTTAAAGTGACACTAATGACCATCATTTAACTGTTAGAGCATGTTTTCAGGTTGACTTCCCTCAGCCACCAAAGTTTAGGTCATTAACCGTCCTAATTGTGGTGTTTTTCTCCAAATGCCTTCCAACACTCAACTAAAGTGAGTATTCATTGCCTTTCAAACACTCCGTCGTAGCCGGTTCATGTAACGATGCAAGAATTTCCAGTCTGTATTGTTGCTAAAGAATAAAAGTGGTTAAGTTTCCCAATACTTTGCACTGAGTCTGTCCCTGTCCTACACTTACATTTCATATGTAGGGTAGATTCCACCATTAGGGTTTAGCTGGACATTCAGATCATGGAACCAGATTTAGAAACGTTGGTAGAAGGGATAGGAGAATGTGCGCTGTACTTACTAAGGCTCCGGCACAACTGTACACTGCTTCCAGGCTGTTCTTTCCCTTCTGATGCCGCATATTAGCCTTCATTGCATATGCACTGCTTTCCCCGCCCACCGGCATCTGTGGTTGGTTGCAGTCAGACACACCCCCACAGAGTGACAGTGTGTCTGGCGCTTCCCATCACAGACGCCAAGACTGCTGGTGGACGGGGAAAGCAGTGCATATGGATGAGCAATAATGAGTGGTCCAGGATGTGAAGGAGAGGCCACGGGAGCGGTTACATCCGCACTGGAGCCTCGGTAAGTATGAAGCTCTTGCTTCATTTTTTTTTTTTTATTTATTTTTTTTATTTCCTGAGTGCTGGTTCTGGATCAATATCTGAAATCCCGGACCCAGCATGCGGGTACCTTTTTAAAACTGCACGGATCCGGACTTTTACAGTCTAGGCCGTCCATCATGACTCCTAACATGAGTTGCAATTATCACTCGCCACCAAGATTGGGCTTTACATGTCTTTTAGTGACCAGTCAAGTGGTCTTATTCTTGCGTTGAATTTTGAAACACTTAGTAGGGTTTTCCAGATGAGAATCTGTAGAAGGTTTTAAGAATTTGGTTCACAGCAGTGTAGGAAGGATGAGTATTTTAAGAATCTGTTCTGAATTTTCAGTAAAGTGGGGAGGCTCCTTAAGGCAAGAAGGCCTACAATTCAGGCCTAAAGTTTCACTTAACTGACACACTAGTGGCTGCAGCACAGCACAGGAAAGGTCAGCAGTGGATCTCTGGACAAGTACCAATCAGGTAAGTGGAACATTTTGGACATGTAGAGTTCTGTTAATTGGGAATTGGGTTTTTGCCTTTCTAAATACAAAGGGACATTCTATAAGAAAATACCAGCATGAGGGACTTTTACATAGTTGTCCTTTTTATCACTAGAAGTTTATTATTAACTAGAGTAAGAGAAATTCTGCTTGGCAAACCTGAACATTACAGCCTCGAATCATCAAATTGTTCTTGCCAGAAATCTTGTGTGTAAGGAAAAATCAAACCACCTTTGCAGCGTCTGGCAGTTTCATGCCAGATTTGCTAGCTCCACCAAAATGGGTGGGACATAAACACGACACCATGACAAACAGGCACATTTTACATAAAAATAAATTACTCTAGTCAGTAACTGGAGTAAGATTTGTGGCAAGGCACACACCACTCTTAATGAATCGGGAGTTTTTGACTCCCAACACATTCCTTCCCCCCCCCCCCCCGCCCATCCCATCAAGACTGGCTTTGTTCACGCTGGTCTTGATAATTCTGGGACTACATGTTTTTTATTTTTGGATTTTGCATAACTATATTCCACGGTAAAGCCACATAAATAGGGACTAAAGCGAATAGTCTGTTTTCAATGGGCTCGTCATTGTTTAGTACATTTTTAGTCGTAATTAAGCATTTTTGATTTGCTAGGGAATAAAGTAGTTTTTTGTTCATACCCTCTTACCTTTTTGGCTTATCAGCTTGCTGTATTTAAAAATGATCAAGTTTTACTTCCCTTCTTATTTTTAATTACAGCAAATCGATGAGGTTAGGAATAAATGTATGGAAAAGACTTTAAGATGTCTGCCCACAGTACACTAGAAATCAAAGGTCTGTCTTTGCCAAAGTGATTCGCCCATCAACATGAAATAGATGCTAGTGCACAAAGAATTATAAAATCATCCAAAAAGTTTATTTTAGTAATTCAGTACAAAAAGTGAAACACATTATATAGTCCTTACACACCGAGTGATCTATTTAAAGTGTTTATTTCTGTTAATGTTGATGATTATGGCTTTCAGCCAATGAAAACCCGAAAGTCATTATCTCAGAAAATTGGAATATTATATAAGACCAACTGAAAAAATGATTTTAAAAGCAGAAATGTTGGCGCCTACTGAAAAGTCTGTACAGTAAATGCACTTAATACTTGGTCGGGGCTCCTTTGGCGTGAATTTCTGCAGCAATGTAGCGTGGCCCTTGAGGTGATCAGCCTGTGACACTGCTGAGGTGTTATGGAAGCCCAGGTTGCTTTGATAGCAGCCTTCAGCTCGTCTGCATTGTTGGGTCTGGTGTCGCTCAGCTTCTTGACAATACCCCATAGATTCTCTATGGGGTTTAGGTCAGGCGAGTTTGCTGGCCAATCAAGCACAGTGATATTGTGGTTATTAAACCAGATATTGCTACTTTTGGCAGTGTGGACAGGTGCCAAGTGCTGCTGGAAAATAACATTTCCATCTCCAAAAAGCTTGTCGACAGAGGGAAGCATGAAGTGCTCTAAAATTTCCTGATAGACGGCTGCGCTGACTTTGGTCTTGATAAAACACAGTGGACCTACACCAGCAGATGACATGGCTAAGCAAACCAATGATTGTGGAAACTTCACACTAGACCTCAAGCAGATTGGATTGTGGCCTCTCCACTCTTCCTCCAGACTCTGGAACCTTGATTTCCAAATGATATGTGAAAGTTACTTTCGTCTAAAAACACCTTGAACCACTGAGCAACAGTCCAGTTCTTTTTCTCCTTGGCCCAGGTAAGACGCTTCTGGCATTGTCTATTGGTCATGAGTGGCTTGACAGAAGGAATGCGACACTTGTAGCCCATGTCCTGGATACGTCCTGTGTGTGTTGGCTCTTGAAGAGCGGACTCCAGCGGCAGGCCACCCCTTGTGAATCTCCCCCCAAATTTTTCAATGGGCTTTTCTTAACAATCCTATCAAGACTGTGGTTATACCTGTTGGTTGTGCACCTTTTTTCTACCACACTTTTTCCTTCTACTTAACATTCCATTAATATACTTGGATACAACACTGAACAGCCAGCTTCTTTAGCAACAACCTTTTGTGGCTTGTCAGTGACTGCCTTCTTTACATCTTATCAAGTTAATAGTCTTCCCCATGATTGTAGCCTACTGAACCAGACTAAGGACCATTTAAAACACTTAGGAAGCCTTTGCAGGTGTTTTGTGGTAATTATTCTAAGTTTCTGAGATGACTTTTGGGTTTTCATTGGCTATAAGACAATCATCAACATTAACAGAAATAAACACAAATAGATCTGTTTGTAATGACTATATAATATATACATTTACCTTTTTCTATTGAATTACTGAAAACTTTTTTGCGGATATTCTTATTTATTGAGATGCACTTGTGTATGTTCATTGTTGCAAACAGAGCAGTTTTGGTTTAATAATAAAATGCTACTTTTGCTTATTAAAAAGTGCAAGAAAATGTAAAGATTCTGGAGGATGTGATTGTGTACTGTACCGAATTAGCTCTTGGGTTTTTTGAAAGCTTCTTGCTTGGCATTCTGGATGGTGCTTCTGGAAGGTGCAATTGTCGGACAGCAGCTCTCCTTTATCTTATGACTGGTTGGCTTTCCTGATTTCAGACTTGCTGACAGAAGCACCTCTGAGTCTTCTAGTGAGATTACATTTAGGTCTCTTTTATGATGCCTGGATTTAAGTGCCAATGTCTCCTGATAAAGTGTTTGCAACCTGGTCTTGTGTTACATCTTTCTCAAGTGGACTTGTCTCGCCCAGTAATACAGTACATGCTGGATGTGGACCTGTATGTCCAGTATGCTGCTGCCACCACCTTCTGTGGTTCTCATATATTAGCACAGATTCCTTTTGTGGATCTCCTCTTCTACAATTTATGGGATCCATTCTTTGAAAGACACTAGTGTATTTCTCCTCCCGCCCCAGTTTGAAATGGGCATTCTGTTTTCATTTTACATTTGCACATAGCCTTTGATCTCTCACTCCTTCCTCTGTTTTCTGTGTTTTTTTTGTTTTTTTTTTTTCTTCCCTTCTGATACCTGGGGATCAGGAGTGGACACACACACAATTCCACCTGCTTTTGGAGGTGGATGTGGCCCCATAACTTCGTGTCCCTGTGCAATGGTATGTCCACCCCAGCTCGGGATGCTTTTCACCATTTGTGGTCTTCTCAAACTGTGCAGCGCCTTCACAGAACTGTGTTTTCTTCCAGACTTGACAGCACGAAAAAGTAGAATTTTGAAAGAGATCTGTTTTGCCACTTGCTTTAAATTTTCATTTTGGATGCAATTGAACAAAAGAAACATTTTGCATAGTTTAAATATCCTTTAAAGCATACCTACCTTCCCCCATGTGACAGTGCAAAATGCCCCGATGTTATGGGTCCGGAGATCCACTTCAGCCGTTCCAATGTTTTGAGTGATCGGTGAGGTTCAGGATCCAGAGCTCCACCGATCTGCAGGCGGTACTGTCCCTGTCACATATTAGAAATAAAAGATGAAGAAAAGACTGAGCGAAAAAAAAATGAAACTAAAGCTTACAATTGCTCTCATTAATATGGCATGAGAATCATATTCCATATAAGAAAATAAAGCTTAGTTTATTTTAATTCTATTTATTTAAACTGGCAAGAGAGTAAAAGGGAGGATTGTTGCAAAAATGCATTCAACTGCTGAAATTGATGTAAAAATGATGTTAATATTCAGCATAATAGGCATGACTCGTGTACGCAGCTACACTGCGGGTTTATTTCATTAGTGACATTATTCTTAGCCCAAGCATTATTGCTCTCTTTTTAATTATCTGGTTACACTTGGCTGCAGATACAGCTTCCATCTTTAGCAGTTTGACTCTAAGCATTTTTGCTAGAAAGAGGTTGAAGCCTCCGATGTCCATAAATGGCTACATTAAAAGCCGGCATTCCTGGTGACCAAGCTGTGTACAACTCCGGTCTGAAACATCAAAGCTGCCAGAAAGTCTTGTATTACTACTTTTTCCATTACATTTCATCAATCTTTCACAGTATATAACTTAATTATTCTCCAATTTAAGCCGGCGTCTTCCAGTTCTCAATACCTTGACTAATTATGGGATTTTAGGATATTAAAGTTTCCATGATTGTCTTAAACTTTGAAACTTTACCTCCAGAAAACATTAAATGTTACAAATGGCATAATATGCTTGCCTGTAGTGTTACAGCCTCTTAGTTTGTAAAAATTTAGTTTCAGTTTTTTTAAAAAATAGGATTACTCTGATAACACTGGAGTTTTACTGTAAGCAATGTGCAACTTGTTTCCCTACTAGAAAACAAGCTCATTGACAAGCTTGCAAAGCCTAATACATTTTTATTAATATGCCATGTCCTTGTCTTTAAAGGCGGTTCTCTGACCATATAATATTGGTAACCTGTCCTTGATAGGTTATCCACTGTGGGCTGCTGTGGAAGACTGCAGATCCGTTCCTGTTCTGTTTAAAAAGTATCATTTAATTTGTTTTTTCCTTTTTATAGGTAATACCTAGCGTGCAGTAGATCAGTTGGGGTCTGTGTTCTGAAACCCCAGTCGAGCACTAAAAGGTTTCTTGCAGCGGGCACTGCTCTGAATGTAGGAGGGATCAGCTTTCTGCTGCTTGATTGTGCTCATGGAGCCGTGTAAAAGCTGAATAGAGCCCGCATCTTTCCCTACATGTCAGCTGATCTGATCAGCCGACATGTGGCTCCACCATTCATTGGTAGATAAGAGATCTGCCTGCGGCTGTTATCAAGTTAAATCCCGCTGTCTATCACTGACCGCAGGTTTCAACACACTCCTGCGGGGAGCATGTTATTCCCCACTCCCATCAGCACTGCAGTTTTGTGATCGCAGGGCTCTGATGTTTTGTCATGACCGCTGGGGTCAGCTGATCATCCCCTGTGTATGTCATGATTTATCTTTCGGTGAACGTTGGCTGCAAGACGACATTCACAGGAGATCAGGATTTCTACTGTATAGCGCAATCCTGTGAGTCTGCATTCACAGGCGATTGTGATTTCTCCTGTACAGAGTAATGCTGTGAGCCGGCATTTACAGGAGATCATGATTCCTGCTGTACAGAGCAGTGCTGATGCCCTGCTCTATATAACACAAGTGATCGCACCTTCAAGCCCCTAAGGGGACTAGTAAATGCAATAAAGTTGTTTTGAAAAAAAAAAGTTAAAATGAATATTTTTATTTTCAATTGGGGAAGAGGGGGTGCCTCTGCATTCTAAAAAGTCCGATCTATCAGAATATGCAATACATTAATCTGATCAGTAAACAGCGTAATGGACAAAAAAAATTAACTCAAGAATTTGTTTTTTTAGCCTCCGCAACATTGCAATAAGAGGTGATTAAACCCTTATACCTACCCAAAAATGGTATTGGTAAAAATGTCAGCTTGCGGCACAAAAAAAGCCATCTCCTAGTCCCAAATCTCTCCCCCCCCCCCCCCCCCCCCACCCCCAAGAAAAAAATAAAAAAAATTTAACATTATGGTTCTTGTAAAATGGCCTATAAAAAAAAAAAAATTTTGAAATTTGTAGAAAAACAAAACTACTTCCCCCCCCCCCCCCCCACCACTTAAATTAAAAACCAAACTATTGTATTGACACAATATGGTCAGAAAGGCTGCATGAATACTAGCCCTATCAGAGGACCATTTTTGTGGCTAAACTTTTATTAGAAACTTTTAATTCAAGAATAACTAAAAAGACAACAGGAAGGTTGAACAGGTACTGGCCAAATGGTTATATTAAATTTTAAAAAAATCATTGCACAAGAACACAAGTCTACTAAACAGTATACCAAATTATCAGCAATGAAATAATTGTTAAACTAAAAAACTTTGAAGTGTCAAGTGCACTTTGCCACTATTCGTTACTCCCATCAAGCATCTGAGTGTTTGGGTACTCGTGGTGCTCGGCAGAGTATCCGCAAGTGCTCAATGTGTCGCCTGTGAAACGACTATCACAAAGCAGAGGCTTGCTTCAATTCAGGCACTCCAGGGATATCCAATCGCAGTTTCTGAATGGCTCTTCCTGGGGTTGAAACAACGTTTTTGGTTGTAGTGTATCAGAAGAAAAAGAAAATCCCTCCCTCCCCGTGGAATTACTCTCCTAACTGCCCAATCATTGACTTCCATTACACACATTACCCAAGTTGAGCACTTTTTCAAAATGTCTGACCGGTTTGACTCGAGTACTGAGCACCCAAGCATTTTAGTTCTCACCCATCTCTAGATTTTACCCCTTGCTGATATGGGATGAAATGTATGGCCCTTGTCTTGTGTGGGTGTATAAAGCGATTTTAGGAACAGGCCAATACTCCAGGTTTTACGCCCTGCGCCTACTGAAGTCCCGGTCGCTGTCATGTTGGTACTCCTAGGTTTCAGCAGAATTGTGAGGTTCTAGATTAAAATAACTTTTTTAATAGCTACGTTAAAAAAGAGCCACAATTTTCTATGACGTCTCAATCTGTCCAACAAATCAACATCTAAAGACAAATTCAAAACTATACTTTGTCTATACCCACCCACTCTAATGTGAGACGTTAGAGAACAAGAGGTTTAGTGTTCCGCTAATTATCATGTAGAAAGGTTTGAAAAGTTTCACACCCTCATGTAATATTATTAATATAATGGAATCTATTCACCCAGTTTTCTCATGGAGTGTGATATCTGTATCTTCCATTAATTCAGGGTACCATTTTTTAGCCACAACCAGGTGATCATCCAGTCAGAATATGCCTGATTTATACCCTATGGGACTATGGTGACCCTGAGGATCCCTTAGAAGGGCAGTCCACAAATGACCCTAAAATGCTTGCCCTCTAGGTCCCTAATGGCTTCCCGACATGTTTCTTCCTATGTTCAATTGTTCCAGGGTCATATCACCTAAGAAGGCCAAAGTTCCAGTATAGGGAAAGCTTTAGAAAAACCTTGCTGGCATGTTTGTACTCCTAGAACGTCCCACCTATGGCTTCATTAAAGAGTAATTTGACAATATACTGCAATGGTAATATATTGCACTATACTGTAGAAACAATCAAGTTTTCAAAATACTAAAAATGGGGAAAGTAAAATTAAACCACCTGAAGTTGAAATGACTCCATGTTCCCAGTCCAATCTTTCAAAATATAAAATAATTTAACCCATGCTGTAAACTAAAAGTAACCAGAATTGCCATTTGTTGGTCAGTGTCTCCCCAGCACTTGAACAAAATGCAAAGTTGTATAAACTGTATAATATCAGCACTAGAAACTACAACTCGCCCTCAAAAAACAAGCTCTCATAGAAATTTATTTCCCGTTGTTAGATCTATGGATATTAAAAATTGTGATATTTAAAATTGCTTTCTTTATTTTACAAAGCAACAAAACGTGTAGGAAAACTACCGTATATGAACTTGGTATTACCTTAATGGTTCTGATTGACCATTTAAAAAAAGTAGCTTCCCTCAAATAACTATGGCCATGGAAAAATAAAGTGTAATGGCTTTTTAATATGGTGGAGGAAAACACAAAGGGGAAAATGGTGTAATTTTTTTTTTTCTTTTTTTTTGTGCTTTTAGAGCCACTTGCACACATTGAGTATTTTACCTCTCTATTTGTAGCCAAAACCAGGAGTGGGTAACACATGCAGAAGTGGTGCGCAAGTTTCTATTATACTTTTCCTCTGATTGTTGCACTCCTGGTTTTGGCTACAAATACTGAGGGGGAAAAATACTAACCAAATACCCCACGTGCGCCCATGGTCTAAGTTGTCAATTACTCATTACCCTTTTACCTCCTTAGAAGCAACATTTGATTCTCAAAGGTTCATCGAATATCTGTTCTATTCATACATTACAAATTGTCTTTAGTCCATAATATAGATGCCTTCTACTCGGTAATCTAGCCTCCTCAATGTTTTTGGTCTGTCTACCCCTAACCTATTTTTCTCAAATTGCCATTTCCATTCCTGAGCTCACAAATTGCCGTGACTTTGGATACACCAATGCTGTATCCTATAGAATAAAAAGAGTGGAATTCTTCTCAATTAGTCTATGCTCACCTTAACCATGAGAGAGTATAAGAACAGACAGGTCACTTAAATACACGGCTGGTTGTATTCTCATGTGTGAAAAGTCACTACTTTTAACCTTTCACCTTTACTACTTTTATCTGGGGTAATTAACACACTTCTTCATCCACACACTAATGAACATGTTTGCCATTTGTAGTTCACTGTGCACATGAATGCTGTTAACCACTGTGATCTCCAGTTGACACAATGATGTAGTATTCCAAAATGAAGCGGAGCTCATTGCCAGTGTTTTGCCATTTACCGTTGGCTTTCAAGTGAAAGCTTTGACATTTTCAACCAGGTTGACTGCTAAATTAGTAAAATATTACTGCTCTATCATGATTTTCTGGATTGTAGCAATATACTCCCAATATTCTGGAAGTTCAATAAAATAATACCCATTGCTGTGCAATGTATTTTACTACTATTTGAGCATCTAGTGAAGTACACATTCACGGTAATAAATGTATTCCTATATTTAGTAAAAATTATACAGCTCACTAAACAATCCTCATTTACATGTGCAAATTGTGGATCAGTGTGTTTTGTATATCTGTCCCGGCTGTGCATGCTTTCTGTATTCCGTGCACCACATGGTTCATGGAGTCGTGTATATACACGTTATCTTTTCCCCGCGTACAAGCAAGAACAGATCCATGATTCATCGACTACTGTAATCCACGTTCTCAAATTGTTCTGTTTTGTGTCACAAACTAAATAATTGATTTTCATGACATGGACAGATCATTATTTTGCCCCCAAAAAAACAGCAAAATTCTGTGTGTGTGTATATGTATGTATATATATGTGTGTGTATGTGTATATATGTGTGTATGTATATATATGTATATATATATGTATGTATGTATGTATATATGTATATATGTATGTATATATGTATATGTGTGTATGTATATATATATGTATATATATATATATATATATATATATATATATATATATATATATATATATATATATATATATATATATATATATATATATATATATATATATATATATATATAATATTATTATGATTCTTTATTTCCTATATGGACGAAAATGAACAGGACAGTGCAGATGAAGTAAAAATGAGATTCCTTAAATGGGTGCACCGGTCACCTTTTGTTGATGACCCATGTGTAGTATAGATCATCAGATTGCTGGCGGTCTGGGATGTGTCAGCCAAACCGATTATCTGTCATATGTAAACTCACTGAACCGAGCTGTCCTGCTGAACCGCACCTATACTATCAATATGTGGTGACCAGATACCCACTTTACTAGACACACTGTCCATATGTCAATGTTTAACACCAAAATCTATTTTGCACGTGTGAATGTAAGATTACTATGTGAGCAAGTAGCACAAACATCCTGAGAATCCAGAGTAGAATTGTTTAGTCTAAGGATTCATCTCGTAGGAGGTAAAAATCCTATCACGGGCCGTTTGAGGCACCACTTGTGTATCACCCTATACATAGGGGAAATACTATATTCCTAGAATGTAATGTTGGGCTTATCAATGTGCAATGTATTCTGATGTGCTGCAGACTTCTCAACCACTGATGTAGTATTTCTTCTTTCCTTTTCAGAACAACTGGAGTAATCCTCTTCTTAAAACAATTGTGCAGAGATGTAAGGTTGCTTTGTTGCGTGCATGTGTGTGTTTTAGAGGCAGTTTTCAAAGTAAATGGAGACAAGAAAAGGCATGTGCTTCAAATAGTGCTAAAATACAAAATCCCCCTTCACAATGAAATGTGTTGGAAGATTTCATGGAGGCGTTTGATTATTCAGTGCACAGGAAAGATTCTTTTGCTGCTAGAGGGTAAAACCTGAGCCGCGGTGTTGGAGGCCCCTCTAGCAACAAATGGAATGAGAAGATAATCTAAGCAGCCAAGCCAAGTTTCTGTGTTTCGCCATGTAAGATGTCATCCATTCATGTACAATATCATTGTAGTGCATGCTTTCAGTTGTAAGTAGCCAGATATCTGTAATGTATAATTTCCTTTATAAACAGCTATGTACAATATGCACTTGTTCTATTTATAAACTCATTCAAAAGCTACAGATGTTGAATGTTTAAACTGTAAATCTCTAGGTCACCATTTCATACGTTTTTGGGTTGTTTTGTTTGTTTTTTTTATTTTTTGGGTTTGTTTTTTTAAACTCGTTTTAAGTGTGCAAATGTAATTTTTGCACTGTAATAATGTAACTTATTAAATTCTAAAGCAGATAACCTTTTGGTGCAATACGATTTACTGTGATGCTTCTATTACAAGAAAACAATGTCAGTTGCTGCAAACGCATGTTTGGCCTCTAGACGATTGTAAATAAATTCAGTTGTTTCTGACATAAGCATCATTCAGACATGGTTTCCAATAAATAAGTTTGTTCTACTATAGACACAGTGACTGACTTGTCTGATTTTTTTTGTTTTGTCGGGTTTTTGGGGTTTTATTTTTTCACCCAACATTGGGTTTTTCTTATAGCTGAGCCGATCGATCCACAAATAGGAGGACAATTTTTTAAAAATAACAAAATACCCCCCCAAAAAAACCACAGAGAAAACAATTCCTCGCACCAAGTCTGGAGGCTTAGGGCTAGAGATTCATCAAGATTGGCATTATGGGAATCGAAGACTCGTGATTCAAGAAGAGACACAAAGATGAAATTTGATTGCAGTGGCATGGAAATAAAGATTAAAAATATTTTTTTTTTTTTTGTTTTTAAATATATTTTCATAATGTTATCTTTCATTTTACCATAAAACTGACCTGGCAGGATGATTCACCAGGTTAGTACAATTTCATAGATACCAAGTATGAGTTGTTTTAAGTAGTAAAATTTCTAACATTTTGAACAAAAAAAAAATCTTGCTTGTGTCCAAATTTGCTTTCCAAAAATTAAATAGCACTGTTCGTTTTCCAAGACCCGCTATGTTCCCAAACTTCAGTTTTTAACCATGTATGGGTTAGAAAAAATTTCATAACAAATTCGGGTCTGTTTCTCCTATTATCCATGGTCAAAATTACAAATCTTGGGCTAAAATAACATTTTAGTGGGGGGAAAAAAAGTAACCATTTTCATATCCACATTTTAAAATGTCCTGTGAAGCACCTATGGATTAAAAATGCTCAACACACCCCTACATAAATTCCTTGATGGATCTAGTCTCCAAAATGGGATCACTTGGGGGGTGTTTCTGATGTTTTCGTACCTCAGGGGCCCTGCAAATTCGACATGGTGCCCGCAATCTATTTCAGCCAAATGTGTGTTCCAAAATTCAAATGCCGCTGCTTCCCTTGATCACATATGGGCTATCAGCGTGCTTATAAGAAACCTGGTAACAAATTTTGGGGTTTATTTTATCATGCTATTTCTTGTAAAAGTGAATACATTGGGGCTAAAACCACATTTTAGGTACAATGTAAATTTTAATTTTTTTCATTCCACTTTGCATTCAGTCCTGTAAAGCACCTGAAGGGTTAATAAACTTCTTTGGTTGTGGTTTTGAGCAGTGTGAGGGGTGCAGTTTTTAGAATGGTGTTACTTTTGGGTATTTCCTTTCACCTAGGTCTCTCAAAGTCAAAGAAAAAAAATGTAAATTTTGTTGGAAAAATGAGATATTGCTGATAAGCTTTGAACCCTTCTCCCTTCCTAACAAAAAAAATTATACTTACCTGGTATCTGCTCCATGCTCTTTACAATGTGCTGACAGACACCGCTAATCTTGTAGGATTCTGGGTAGTATGGAGGTGATTGTGTCCACAGAGAGATCTGTGTGTCATCAGCATAGCGATGAGACTGAAAGTTGTGGGTCTCTATAATCTGTCACAGGATGAAAGTTTAGATGGAGAAGAGCTTGGGTCCTAGATCTGAACCTTGGGGGACACAGACATAGGGGGCAAGATGAGGAGGTGGTGTATGAGTCGAAGACTCTGAATGTCTGGTCTGTTGGGTATGAAGAGATCCAAGATAGGGCGAAGTCAGTGATCCAAGATATGGGAGAATTGATAGTAGTAAGGAATGGGCCACTGTTTTGAAGGTATAGGACCGCTCCAGGAGGAGGAAGATGACATACAGTGGGTGGCAGTCTTTGTGAATGGTTGCAGAGGACCATTGAGTGAGGCTGGAGGAGGAAGTGAGTGTTAGGCTAGAGTCACACTTGCATGTGACTCACAGCTCATCACACTGCCCGTACCTTCCTTCCTGACAGGAGAGGGTCAGCTGCATAGAAATACATGAAGCTGACCCTCTCCTGTCAAGAGAAAAGCTGGCCAGTCCGGACAATGGAATGCGATGCAAGTGTGACTCCAGTCTTAGGAGCTTAGAGACAGCTGAGTGGGAAGTATGAATGGATATATTGTAGTCTCCCACGATAATAGTGGGCATGTCAGCGGAAACGTAATAAAGTAGCCAGGTAGTGAAGTGGTCAAAAAAAAGGTATCATTTATACTACCAATTAACAGCTACATGTAGTTTGAAGATTAAACAAAAATGACCCATTGGGCTATAATACTGCGATACCTCGGTTTTCATTTGATAATCTGTCTGAAAATAATCAGTGAAAACCGAAACCAATGAAAACAGGCAATTATTTCCATAGGAATCAATGTAAATCTAATTAATTTATTTTAGACACTGTAAAATACAGACCAAAACACATGTTAGAGAATAAAGATAGTGTTTAATACTAAAAACAATAAGAAATTAATATAAAGAATAAATACATTTTCTTGCATACATTTTGAAGCTGAGAGGGGTAATACTTAGATATTGCCACACAGCAGGAGAATGTGTGCGTCACCCTTTGTTGTTGCAAAATTAGCAGCGTAGTCACATGGGCATGCAGAGAAAAACAAATGAAAACCAAGCAAGTTTTTAGTGGGGGAAAAAAACAATGAAAATCAAAACAAACGATAACTGATGTTAACGAAAACCAAGGTACCACTGTATTGTCCTACAGGTCATGATGAAAATATAAAAAGTGGAAAAGTTCACACCTGTGCAGACCTGAGGACAGGCACACCCCACAAGCTTTAGCAATATCACAAGGCGGAACAATAGTGGAGTTAATTGTGCAACACTATCTTAATCGAACAAATAATAAAAACAGTGGGGAAAGTGCTGCTGCAAAAGTAAGGTGACAATGCAAGTGCCTGCAGCTTACAAAGTATATTGAAGCCTGTTGATTGTCATCAAGGTTAATAAAAGTACATGTGAAAACGTATTTGACAGCATATTAAATCAAGTGCAATATTTGCAAGCATTTGCTATCAATTAAATACCAAACACTGCCTGTAGAAATCTGCTGAGTTTTGGGGTGCCAGTTAATCGTAATTAACAAGAACTATTGGATCTTTAAAAGGGGATTTATTACAAATAGGGAATTTACAATGACATACATAAGGGAAACCTAACTAAGGGAAAGGGTACAATGAAAGGGGAAAGGTAATGGGAGAGGGTGGTGGAAGATGGGAAGTGGAAAGACTGACTAGCTTGGTAGGATACCTTTATATCAGACACACAATCACACATGGCCCATACAGTGCCCATCCCTGTAACACCTCCACATATTAGTAGTATCCAATCAGGTCACAGTCTTTTGAGTTGTCCAGGAACGTGCATTTGGCTGTTGATGTCAATGCTCTCCTGAAGGTGGCTCTCCGAGGTCAATTTGTTAAAGGATTAAGAGGAGTCTTGACAAACCTGTGGATCCTGTGGATAGTGTCCTGGTATGTAGCAAAGGTCTTTCATATCACAAAGCCTGAGGACAGATTTACACTCCATTCAGGTTGGAGACCTGATGTCCATCTCCAGTACAATGGCTTGTATTCCACTTGAACAAGGGATTGTTTACCAATATCCATTTTAATAGGCTATAAACAGGACATTCAATTCATGAATACCACAGGTGTTGTGTATCTTCCAAGAGGCTAAAGGCACCATGTTCAATTCACGTGAAGATGCAACCTTTATCATGTTGATAGGACAAAGGTCAGTTCATCACAGAACACACAATGGCCTTCTTGCCTCTTCAATGGCCATGAAACTCTTCACTGTACATGGCCGATTCCTTTGATGTACAGTCCTGGTAATGTTGGTAGCTCATAGATACAATATGGAGTCCAGCAATTCCTTATGATACATACATTGTCCATGTTGGCTTCCAACACTGCCAAAAGCTTACCACATAAAATTAGTTTAGGAGTGCGGGCACATTGAAAACCTCACGACCTCAACGTGTGTTTCACAGGTACTGCACCTGCTTTTTCTTGGAGGAAAGTAGTTTGAAGATGTAGGTGGGATTCTTACAGTTGGCTGCAAATGGTTTTATTGTTCTTGTTAGATATGAACAGTTTAAATTCTGAGCGTGTACTTCCGGTTTGATGACAGAAGAGTAATGTATATTGTTTCTGTGCTTCTTCAACACAACATGGGTTTTAATTGATTTGCTAATATCAAACTATATAATGATGCATGTACCTGAGCAGCTCTAGTTTATATACAGTGGGTACAGAAAATACTCAGACCCCTTTAAATTTTTCACTCTTTGTTTCATTGCAGCCATTTGGTAACTTCAGAGCCACTTCAGGAAAACACGTACACAATGGTGCAAACACAGAATGGACAGCAATGTCAAAATGAAAATGTGCACATGTTCTGTCCTATGTCACTTTTTTTAACCCCTTAGTGACGGAGCTAATTTTCACCTTAATGACCAGACCAAATTTTGCAATTCTGCCCAGTGTCACTTCATGAGGTTATAACTCTGGAACGCTTCAACGGATCCCGGTGATTCTGAGATTTGTTTTTTTCGTCACATATTGAACTTCATGTTAGTACCAAATTTAGGACAATATTTTTTGCGTTTATTAATGAAAAAAATTGAATTATGGCAAAAATTTAGAAAATGTAGCAATTTTCAACTTTTGAATTTTTATACCGTTAAACCAGAGATTTCTGTGACACAAAATAGTTAATAACATTTCTCACTTGTCTACTTTACATCAGCACAATTTTGGAAACAAATTTTTTTTTGTTAGGAAGTTAGAAGGGTTCAAAGTTCATCAGCGATTTCTCATTTTTACATCAAAATTTACAAAACCATTTTTTTAGGGACCACATCACGTTTGAAGTGACTTCGATAGGCCTAGATGACAGAAAATACCCAAAAGTGACACCATTCTAAAAACTGCACCCCCCAAAGTACTCAAAACCACATTCAAGAAGTTTATTAACCCTTCAGGTGTTTCACATGAACAAAAGCAATGTGGAATGAAAAAAAGCAAAAATTAAATTTTACCTAAAAATGTTGCTCTAGCCCAAATTTATTCACTTTTAGAAGAAATAACAAAATGGACCCCAAAACTTGTTCCCCACTTTCTTATGAGCGCGCCGATACCCCACTTGTGGTCAGAAACCTCTGTTTGGACAAATGGGAGGGCTCGGAACAGAAGGCGCAATATTTGAATTTTGGAAAGCAAATTTGGCTGAAATAGATTGCGGGCACCATGTTGCATTTACAGGTCCGCTAAGGTACCTAAACAGAAGAAACCCCTCACAAGTGACACCATTTTGGAAACTAGACCCATCAAGGCTTCTATCTACGGGTATAGTGAGCATTTTGGATCCACAGGTACTTCTCAGATTTTGTTAACGTTACGTTGTCATATTGAAAATGTTAATAATTTTCTCAAAAATGTTGCTTTAGCATCAATTTTCTCACTTTTTCAAGAGGTAATTCCAAAAATTTGACCTCAAGGTTTGTTACCCACTTTTTTATGAGCGCGGTGATACCTCACATGTGGTCTGAAACCTTTGTTTGGACAAATGGGAGGGCTTGGAACGAAAGGAGCAATATTTGAATTTTGGAAAGGAAATTTGGCTGAAAAAGATTGCGGGCACCATGTCGCATTTGGAGGTCCCCTAAGGTACCTAAACAGCAGAAACCCCGCACAAGTGACCCCATTTTGGAAACTAGGCCCCTCAAGGAATTTATCTAGATCTTTGGTGAGTACCCTGAACCCCCAGGTGCTTCACAGAATTTTATAACGTTGAGCCATGAAAATAAAAAAATAAAATTTTACCACAAAATTGTTATTTCAACCAGGTAGCTTTTTTTTTCACAAGGGTAACAGGAAACAAATCACCATGAAATTTATTGTGCAATTTCTCCTGAGTTTGGCGATACCTTATATGTGGTGGAAATCAACTGTTTGGGTACACATAGTTACATAGTTACTTAGGTTGAAAAAAGACCTAGGTCCATCTAGTTCAACCTTCCTCCACCAGTTCTACATTTAGTCACTAAGTCATTTATAACCAACAATGTTTTGTGTACTGCGGAAATCATCCAGCCCTTTTTTAAAAGCTGTTATAGTATCTGCCATTACTACCTTTTGTGGTAGTGTATTCCACAGTCTGACCGCTCTAACTGTAAAGAACCCTTTCCTATTTAGGTGTCGGAATCGCTTTTCTTCCACTCGCAGTGAGTGCCCCCTGGTCCTTAGTACTGTCTTTGGAAGAAATAAGTCATGTGCCAGTCCTTTATATTGACCACACATGTATTTATACATATAAATGAGATCTCCTCTGAGACGTCTTTTTTCTAAGCTAAACATGTCTAACTTTTTCAACCTGTCATCATATGGGAGGCCTTCCATTCCTTGTAATAGTCTAGTTGCCCGCCTTTGAACTGACTCTAACTTCTGAATGTCCTTTTTAAAATGTGGAGCCCAAAACTGGATCCCGTATTCCAGATGTGGCCTTACAAGTGATTTATAGAGGGGTAACAATACGTTGGGATCACGGGATCTAATCTCTCTTTTTATACACCCTAAAATCTTGTTTGCTTTAGCAGCTGCTGCTTGACATTGAGTGCTGCTGCTCAGCTTATTTGTAATGAGAATACCCAAGTTCTTCTCCTTTTCTGTAGTCCCGAGTTTACTTCCATTTAATGTATACGCAGTTATAGGATTACTCCGTCCTAGGTGCATTACTTTACATTTATCAACATTAAATCTCATTTGCCAAGTATCTGCCCATTCTGACATCTTATCCAGATCTTTTTGTAATATTGTACTATCCAGGTCAGTTTTTAATATCCTACATAGTTTGGTGTCATCGGCAAAGACTGACACTGTACTATCAATCCCATCCACAAGGTCATTAATAAAGAGAGGCGGGGCTCGGAAGGGAAGGAGTGCCATTTGACTGCAAAATTGTCTGGAATCAATAGCGGACGCCATGTTGCATTTGGAGAGCCCCTGAGGTGCCTATACAGTGAAGCTCCCCAACATGTGGCCCCATTTTGTAAAATAGACCCCTGAAGGAATTTATCTAGATCTTTGGTGAGTACCCTGAACCCTCAGGTGCTTCACAGAAGTTTATAATGTTGAGCTGTGAAAATAAAAAAAATACATTTTTACCACAAAATTGTTACTTCAACCAGGTAGCTTTTTTTTTTACAAGTGTAAAAGGAAAAAATTCAGCATAAAATTTATTGTGCAATTTCTCCTGAGTATGCTGATACCTTATGTGTGCTGAAAATCAACTGTTTGGGTGCACAGCAGGGTTCGTAAGGGAAGGAGCGCCATTTGACTGCACAATTGGCTGGAATCATTAGCGGACGCTATGTTGCATTTGGAAAGCCCCTAAGGTGCCTAAACAGTGGAGGTCCCCCACAAGTGACCCCATTCTGGAAACAAGACACCTCAAGGCTTTTATCTAGGTGTATAGTGAGCAGTTTGAATCCACAGAATTTGATAAGCTTAGGTTGCCATATTGAAAATTTTCATTTTTTTTCACAAAAATGTTGCTTTAGCATCATATTTCTTACTTTTTCAAGAGGCAACAACAAACCGTGGACCCAACAGGTTGTTATCCAATGTCTTATGAGCACAGGGATACCCCACATGTGGCCAAAAACCTCTGTTTGGATAAATGGGAGGGCTTGGAATGGAAGGAGCACCATTTGAATTCTGGAAAAGTTGAAATAAATTGCGGGCACCATGTCACATTTGCAGGGCCCCTTGGGTACCTATACAGCAGAAACCCCCCACAAGTGACCCCATTTTGGAAACTGGATTTTATTCAGACCCGCAACACACATCCGTTTAATTTGTACGTGTGCGGTACGTATTTGCACGTACCGGAGACACGTACACACGGAGACCCATGTTATTCAATGGTAGATGGCACACACACGTAAAATCACACGGAACGTGTGACCGTGTGGTAAGTACGTGTGTGCGCTTTTCTACACGGACGACATGTCCGTTTTTGGTCGGCAGCACGCAGGCACGGACCCGCTTTAGTCTATGGGTCCGTGCCTGCACGTACCGCACACGGAGTATGTCCGTGTTCAGCACGTTTCGTGCGTGTGCGTTTTTACACTAGCGATCTTATTTTTTGGTTTTTTTAAATTAAATTCAGTATACTTACCTTTTTTCCTGCTGTTCTCAGTCATACTTACATTGGCGCTCGTTTTTTTTTTCTTCCCTTCCCCCGGCTCATACCGCTCCCCCATCACCAGCGCGGCGAGGAACAGCTGTGCAGAGAATACGCGGCAACAATTACTTTGACTATGCCGGCCGCTCATTAAACAATCTTGTATTCCCTGCTTTCCCCACCCACGGACGCCTGTGATTGGTTGCAGTCAGACATGCCCCCCCACGCTGAGTGACAGCTGTCTCACTGCACCCAATCACAGCAGCCGGTGGGCGTGTCTATACTGTGCAGTAAAATAAATAAATAATTAAAAAAAACAGCGTGCGGTCCCCCCAATTTTAATACCAGCCAGATAAAGCCATACGGCTGAAGGCTGGTATTCTCAGGATGGGGAGCCCCCCAGCCTAACAATATCAGTCAGCAGCCGCCCAGAATTGCCGCATCCATTATATGTGACAGTTCTGGGACTGTACCCAGGTCTTCCCGATTTGCCCTGGTGCGTTGGCAAATCGGGGTAATAAGGAGTTATTGGCAGCCCATAGCTGCCAATAAGTCCTAAATTAATCATGTCAGGCGTCTCCCCGAGATACCTTCCATGATTAATCTGTAAATTACAGTAAATAAACACACACACCCGAACAATCCTTTATTAGAAAAAAAAAACCACAAACATATACCCTGGTTCACCACTTTAATAAGCCCGAAAAAGCCCTCCATGTCCGGCATACTCCAGGATGGTCCAGCGTCGCTTCCAGCTGTGCTGCATGAAGGTGACCGGAGCTGCAGAAGACACATCCGCTCCTGTCAGCTCCACGCAGCTAATGAAGGGAATAGCGCGATCAGCTGTATTCAGCGTTGGCCGCGAGTAACCTCAGTGGCAGCTCAGCTGATTGCGCTATTCCTTTCATTAGCTGCGTGGAGGTGACAGGAGCGGATGTGTCTTCTGCAGCTCCAGTCACATTCATGCAGCAGAGCTGGATGCGACGCTGGACCATCCTGGAGTACGCCGGACATGGAGGGCTTTTTCGGGCTTATTAAAGTGGTGAACCAGGGTATGTGTTTGTGTTTTTTTCCTTTCGCCACGACAGCACCCACGAGAGAGAGGGATCCGCCCCCTTCAGGACAGGAAACCTACAGATAAAAAGGGGCGGTCCCCCTCCCTCCTCAGTTGGTTTCCTGTCCTGAATGGATCGGAACCTACCATACCTGGGTCTAGGAGTCCGTGCGGTGTCTAAGGGAACGGCGGAGCTCAGGATTCCAGAAGCACGGTCGGTGGGGACTCCATCCTCCGGTGCACCTCGTCCTCTTTCCCTAGGCTAGGCCTTGTCCTCCTGGGAAATGACGCCTGCAGGACCGCGCTGGTAAGTAGGCTGTTCGTGGTAAAACGGTGACTCTCCCTGTGCTGCCGCGGTTGCCAGCTTCTTCCGGGTTGCGGAGCATGTGCAGGGGGCGTGTCCGGGAACTGCCGCGTCAGCTCGCGCGCGAACTCCTGCAGGGACCCGGAAGTGGACGGGCACTTCCGGAGGAACGGATGGCTTGGAGACTCGTGGATTCCTCCTGACGTACAGCGGGTCCGGGACTTGCGGTAATCGACTGACCGGTGAGTTGCTGTGTGCGGTGAGTCCGGCGCTCCCCCTGCACCACGTGCTTACAGTAACGTGTACGCGCGCGGGGGGGCGTGTCCGGGACTTGCTGCATCAGCGCTCGTTGCCACAGCGTGACCGGAACTGCAGGAGTGGTTGGGGAGAGCACAACTTAAAAAGCGGGCTTCCTTTCTAATAGAAGTTGCTCAGCTTCTACACATCGAGTGATAGGAAGTTCCCGCGCCTCCCCATCCCGGGACCCTTCTCCGTCCAGGGATGCTGGACATAAAGACTCCAGTGACACCAGGAGTTCCACGGGTCGTAAGAGGAAGGAGGACTCTGCATCCTCCAAGGACCGGACAAAGCATTCGTCTCCACCTCCAAAGCCGGTATCCGTTCTTTTCCTGGTATGGGTGAGTGAACTTCGTGAATGTTGCCCTATACTGATGTTCCCTTCCGGTTCTGTTCCAGGGCCCTAAGAAAAGCACCGCTAAAGCTAATAATACGGAATGCCCACTGTGTGCTTGTCCCCTCCCAAAGGACTATATGCAGAAGCTTTGTAGGTCCTGTATCCAAGCTATTCGGGGGGAGGCTTCGGCTTCTACCAACCCCCCTCCGGACCTCAGGGAACTAATCCGTACAGAAATTCAGGCTTCTCTTCAGTCCCTTCAAGGGTCTAAGAAACCCAAGAAATCTCACCGCCAGCATGATTCCCCCCCGTCTTCTGACTCAGCTGACAGCCAGAGTGATGCTTCTTCAGCCTCTACCTCATCCTCTTCTGACGAGGCTGGAAAGGCATGTTTTTCATTGGATGGGATGGACGCATTGGTAAAGGCCGTTCGATCAACCATGGGTGTTGCAGAAGAAAAAATTCCCAAATCAGCTGATCATACCTTATTTGCTGGTCTCACTCAGAAGAAAAGGAAATTCTTTCCAGTGAATGAGGCCCTAAAAACCCTTGTTCGCAAGGAATGGCAGAAAGAGGATCATCGTGGGTTTCTCCCGTCTTCTTCAAAACGAAGATACCCCTTTGATGATGCAGACTTGTCCCAATGGTGCAAGGTACCAAAGGTGGATGTGGCAGTAGCAAAATCCTCCAAAACATCAGCACTGCCTTTCGAGGATATGGGATTTCTGCGAGACCCTCTAGACCGTAAAGCAGACGCCTTCCTGCGTAAAACCTGGGAAGCCTCTGCAGGGGTGCTGAAACCGGCCATTTCCGCAACATGTACAGCCAGGTCACTTTTAGTCTGGCTAGATACCTTAGACAAGCAGCTTAAGTCAGGCACCTGCAGGGATAAGATTGTTTCCTCGCTACCCTTACTCAAAGACGCGGCTAATTACCTGGCAGATGCTTCTGCTGACTCTGTCCGCCTGGCGGCCCGAGCGGCAGGGTCTTCTAATGCAGCCCGGAGAGCCCTCTGGCTAAAATCGTGGAAAGGGGACACATCCTCAAAATCGAGACTGTGTGCACTTCCCTGTGAGGGTGAGTTCCTCTTTGGTCCTCAGCTGGATGACATACTCACCAAGGCGGGTGATAGTAAAAAGGGGTTCCCTAATGCATTTGCTCCTCCTTCTAGGCTCCCGTATCGCAAACGTCGTTTCCAGCCCACCCGACCTGACCGCAGGGATAGATCGGACAACCCCGCCTCTGGGTCCAAGGGGGCCCTGTTCGGAAACCCTTCCTTCCGTAGGAAGTTCCCTAAACAATGATGGGGGGTTTCCGGTGGGAGGCAGACTCAGGTTTTTTGCAACCCATTGGAAAACCATCACTTCCAACTCCTTTATACTGGATTTGATTTCTCATGGTCTCCGGCTAGAATTCACTTCCCTCCCTCCTCAATTGTTTTGTCTTACACCCACTAGGAGGTCGGAGGGTCAACATAGCGCACTGGTGTCGGCAGTCCTCACTCTGGTAGAAAAGCAAGTTCTTACGCCAGTCCCATTACATGAGAGGGGCCGAGGGTTTTACTCCCCTCTTTTCTTAGTACCAAAGCCTGATGGGTCGTTTCGGACCATAATTAATTTAAAAAAGCTTAATCTCTTTCTAAAATACCGACATTTTAAAATGGAATCCCCCCTGACCACTATAAAATTGCTCTACCCCAATTGCTACACGGCGGTCCTTGATCTCAAAGATGCATATTACCACGTCCCGGTTCACGCACATTATCAGCAGTACTTCCGGGTAGCACTCTCTATGCACAACTCTGTTCACCATTTCCAATTTACGGCCATGCCCTTCGGCGTTTCGCTCGCCCCACGGATTTTCACTAAAGTTATGGCAGAGGTCACTGCTCACCTTCGCGAGCAACAGACTTTCATAATCCCTTATCTAGATGACCTACTGGTTGTGGGTAGCACGGCGGCACAATGTTCTCTCCGTCTCCATAATGCTATGTCGACTCTGGGCTGTCTTGGGTGGCTTTTGAATCTCCAAAAATCTAGACTCACGCCCTCAACTTTTCAGTCTTTCCTAGGCATGCTTCTGGATTCACGTCAACAGCGTTGTTTTCTCCCAGCGGACAAAATGGCAAAAATCCAGAGGATTGTACGACACGCACAGAATCACAGATCACTCTCTCTCCGCTCCGCCATGTCTCTGTTGAGGTCCCTGACTTCCTGTATCCCCGCTGTCCAATGGGCCCAACTTCACTCCAGACAGCTACAGTGGGAGGTCCTGGCAGCTGCAAGATCCCATCCAGGGTCCCTCGATCGTCCTCTGATATTGACAGACACTGCACGTGCGTCCCTGACTTGGTGGCTTCGGGAAGAGAACTTAACCAAGGGGAAGGAATGGCATGTTCACCCCACCAGTGTCCTCACGACGGACGCCAGTCCCTGGGGGTGGGGGGCTCACCTGGGGGACTCTATGACCCAAGGTCTTTGGTCCCGGCAAGAGTCAACCGCGTCCTCCAACCGGAAAGAACTCATGGCGGTCTCTCAGGCCCTGATGTCGTTTCTTCACCTCCTCAAGGGAACCCATGTACGGCTTTGTACGGACAATCAGACGGTAGTTGCATACATCAACCACCAAGGGGGGACGAGGTCGTCTTCCCTCATTTCCACGGCGGTTCACCTATTGGAACTTGCCGAGACTCATCTATTGTCCCTCTCTGCGGTACACATCCGAGGGGTGGACAATGTCAAGGCGGATTTTCTCAGCCGTCACACTCTTTATCAGGGAGAATGGGTCTTGCATCGGGAAGTGTTTGCTCAAATCATACAGTACTGGGGCCTCCCGGTTATAGATTTGTTTGCTACCAAAGACAACAGGCAGTTGAAACAGTTTGGATCCCTGAACAGGGCAGATCAGCCGACAGTCCTGGATGCCCTTCAGGTTCCCTGGCAGTACAGCCTTGCTTATGCCTTTCCTCCCATAATTCTTCTGCCAACGGTGCTTCGGAAAATCAGGGAGATCAGGCTCGCATTCTCCTTATCGCTCCCTTCTGGCCCAGGCGTCCCTGGTTCTCCCTCCTGAGACATATGTCAGTGACGGACCCCTGGGTTCTCCCATCCAGACCAGATCTCCTGTCACAGGGGCCTTTCCTGCATCAACGCGTCAAGGGACTCCACTTGACAGCATGGAATTTGAAAGGGCGTTACTAGACTCCCGGGGGTTTTCCAGTCGCCTAGTGGATACCTTTCTGCAGAGTAGAAAACCGGTGACTACCCGTCAGTATGGTCGGGTATGGAAACGGTTCCTTGTCTCCTTCCCTGATGCCTCACCTTCTGTGGTCCCGATTTCTTCTATTCTGGAGTTTCTCCAGTCTGGGCGGGATCTGGGTCTGTCAGTCAGTACCCTTAAAGTTCATGTGTCTGCTCTGGGCGCCCTCTATAATTCAAATATAGCTGGGGATAGGTGGGTCATGCGTTTCATCAAGGCCTGTGACCGAGGTCAGCCGCTTCGTCTTACCTGCCCGCCCCCCTGGGATCTCACTCTCGTTCTGGATTCCCTAACCCGTCCACCCTTTGAACCACTCACCTCGGCGTCTGACAAATTGCTGTCCTTTAAAACCTGCCTCTTAGTTGCACTCACTTCGGCCCATCGTGTTAGCGATCTTCAGGCTCTTTCTGTAGATCCTCCTTTTCTTAGGATCTTTCCAGATCATATTGTTCTCAAAACGGACCTGGCTTATTTGCCTAAAGTAGCTTCACAGTTTCCCCGGAATGCAGAAATCATCCTTCCTTATTTCTTTCCGGCCCCTACCACACCGGAGGAATGCCGGTTTCACACACTAGACGTCAGGGAAACTATTCTAGCATATATCTCTAGGACAGCCCCTTGGCGACAGGATAGGGCTTTGTTTATTGCCTTTCAGGGTTCCAGATGTGGTCGTCAGGTGACGAAGCAGTCCTTGGCCCGATGGATGCGGGATGCCATTTCTGTTGCATATGAGTTGAAACATGAGCCTCTTCCGTCTCCTGTACAGGCTCATTCTACTAGGGCGATGGCTTCATCTTGGGCTGCCATGGTGAATGTCTCCATTGACAGTATTTGTAAGGCTGCCACCTGGTCCTCTCCTTCTACTTTTTACAAGCACTACCGGCTGGACCTTTCTTCCTCCTCAGACCTTGCTTTTGGGAGATCGGTTCTTCAGATGGTGGTCCCTCCCTAAGTGTGTTATCTCTCCAAGTCTCTCGTGGGTGCTGTCGTGGCGAAAGGAAAAGACTATATTACTTACCGGTAATGGGATTTTCCAGAGTCCACGACAGCACCCTTTACACCCCTACCCTTTTGCTTTTTCACCCTTTGGGTTTGGTTGTTCTATTTTTTCTTGTCTTATTACTAATTCGTGGCGGTTCCTCTCCATTTCTCTGAAACTAACTGATGAGGGAGGGGGACCGCCCCTTTTTATCTGTAGGTTTCCTGTCCTGAAGGGGGCGGATCCCTCTCTCTCGTGGGTGCTGTCGTGGACTCTGGAAAATCCCATTACCGGTAAGTAATATAGTCTTTTTTTCTAATAAAGGATTGTTCGGGTGTGTGTGTTTATTTACTGTAATTTACAGATTAATCATGGAAGCTATCTCGGGGAGACGCCTGACATGATTAATCTAGGACTTATTGGCAGCTATGGGCTGCCAATAACTCCTTATTACCCCGATTTGCCAACGCACCAGGGCAAATCGGGAAGAGCCGGGTACAGTGCCAGAACTGTCGCATATAATGTATGCGGCAATTCTGGGCGGCTGCTGACTGATATTGTTAGGCTGGGGGGCTCCCCATAACGTGGGGCTCCCCATCCTGAGAATACCAGCCTTCAGCCTTATGGGTTTATCTGGCTGGTATTAAAATTGGGGGGGACCGCACGCCAGTTTTTTTAATTATTTATTTTACTGCACAGTATAGACACGCCCACCGGCTGCTGTGATTGGGTGCAGTGAGACAGCTGTCACTCAGCGTCGGGGATGTGTCTGACTGCAACCAATCACAGGCGTCTGTGGGTGGGGAAAGCAGGGAATACGAGATTGATTAATGAGCGGCCGGCATATTCAAAGTAATTGTTGCCGCATATTCTCTGCACAGCTGTTCCTCGCCGCGCTGGTGATCGGGGAGCGGTAAGTATGAGAGAGGGCTGCTCACTTCAGTCACTCGGGGGATTAGCGGTCACTGGTGAATCCTTCACAGGTGACCGCTAATCAGTACGCGGCACACAGACAGAGTCGCGGCATGACAATGAAGTCGGGTGAAGTTCACCCGAGTTCATTCTCATCGCGCAACTCTGTCTGCTGTCAGCCGACATGTATCAACGACATTGTGCAACACACAAACGGACATTCCACACGGACATTCCACGTACACATACACGGACATTTTACATGTACACACGGCTCGCATACGCCATCACACGGATGCCATACGTACCTGAGAAATGCCCCAAAAAAAGGAACACGGACCCGAAAAACGGACCGTGTCACACGGACGTTTTTTTGCGGAAGTGTGTTTTAGGCCTCAGGAGTATAGTAAGCATTTTGAATCCACAGGTACTTCACAAAAATGTTGCTGTAGCAACAAATTTCTCACTTTTAGGCTATGTGGCCATGATCCAGCATCACGGCGTCTAGTACACCGTGTCAGCCTTCCTGCAGAGATGTGAGTGTTGTCCACGGGAGAACGCAGCTGCCCATGCCCACGATTTGGGTTCAGGCTGCTGTGGAGCTCTATGCTACCTGCAGAGAACACTCTTGTCTCCGCAGCATAAATTGACATGCTGAGGCTCGGGAAGCTGCGCCACAGGTCAGTGTATGCTGCGGAGAAAAGAAGCACATTGGGCTTGGGATTGCTAAAAATCCTTCCACTGTGCTTCTACTGCACAACGCAGCGTTATGGATGCAGGGAAAACACTCTGCACCCAAAACGCTGAAAACCCTGATCGTGGGCACATAGCCTAAAATGCTACAGTGGATGAATGGATAGATGTCAAACATATATAACATCCCACCCCTTGCATATTCTAAGCTGGCGCCCATTAGTGCCTTTCATGTGGCACTAAAGGGTGCCTAGCCTTGTATTTAGCCCCCCCAAAAAATTAATAATTAAAATAAACGACGTGGGGTACCCCCTATTTTTGATAGCCAGCTAGGGTAAAGCAGACAGCCGTAGCCTGCAAACCACAGCTGACAGCTTCACCTTGTCTGGTGATCAATTTGGAGGGCTCCCCCAGGCATTTTTTAAAAAAAAAAAACAAACAAACAAACGTGGGGTCCCCCCCAAATTAGATCACCAGCCAAGGTGAAGCGGACAGCTGGGGTCTGGTATTCTCAGGATGGGAAGAGCCATGGTTATTGGACTCTTCCCAGCCTAAAAATAGCAGGCCGCAGTCGCCCCAGAAGTGGCGCATCCATTAGATGCGCCAATCCTGGCGCTTCGCCCCAGCTCATCCCGCGCCCTGGTGCGGTGGCAAACGGGATAATATACGGGGTTGATACCAGCTGTAATGTCACCTGGCATCAAGCCCTGGGGTTAGTGATGTCATGGCATCTAAACAGAGACCCCACATCACTAACCCAGTCAGTAATAGAAAAAAATAAAGACAAAAAAAAAATTTATTTGAAAAAAAAACCTCCCCGAAACATTCCTCTTTCACCAATTTATTGAAAATAAACAAATTCCGATCGCTGTAATCCATTTTGGAGGTCCCTCGACGACTCTGAACCTTCTAGAATATGGGGGGGCACGTTCAGGGAATGTATCCCCCATTTTCTGGAAGAGCAAGCTCTCCATGAGCAGTGTGGGTGCAGTAATCTGAGAATACTGCACTCACACTGCCCCGGTCCAACCTAGGGCAGAAGTGACCTGCAGTAACCTCATTCCAGAATATGAGGGGCACGCTCACAGAACGTACCCCCCATTTTCTAGAACAGCAGGCTCTCCATGTGAGGAGTGTGGCTGCAGATTACTGCACTCACTCTCCCCCGGTCCACAGTGCAGCAGCGAGGACAGCGTCCCTGCTTGCAAGGATCCAGCTGACAGCCGCTGTCTGCACATGCGCCGCCAGCTTTCCAGAAGAAGGCGGAGTGATCGCGGGGACGGAGCAGAAGCCAGGTAATGGGGAAGACCGGGGGGTGACGGCGGGAGACCTGGCGACAACTTTTCTGTCGCATGTGACGTATCACATGCGGCAGAAAGAGCAGGATTAATGCGGCCGTGCGCTGCTGCGCGCCGCCATCTTGCATGCTCCGGAGGGGGGAAGGGGGAGCGCTCTGGAGAACCGGAGGGGGCTCCGGTGAACCAGAGGGCTCCGGTGTCCCGGAGGAGGGATCAGGGGGAGGACATTTCCCTCTGATCTGAAATGTTTGATCAGTTCAGATCGGAGGGAAATGAATGCAGAGCCGGCGGCGGCGGTAGTTTTCTGTGCGCTTCGGCGCCATTTTGACTGTTCCGGAGGGGGGTAGGGGTGGGTGGGGACTCTCTGGTACTGGGGGCCTTGGAGGCACTAGGGATTTATATTTTTTTCTCATCTGACATGTTTGATCACGTCAGATGAAAAAGAAATCCGTTTTACCGGCCATTTCTTTTTTTTTCATGTGTTCGTCGGTATATGGTGTATACCGGCGATCATATTATCAGGGTCCAAAAAAAACACCCCGATTCATAATCTGGGGGGGTCTCAGCTACCCCCGGTAGCTGAAACCCCCGAGATTTTCGGTCGCTGGGGGGCGCTACAGACTTTTTTCGGGCCGACGCTTTAAAGCGGCGGAACAGAATAAGTACCCTGTTTTGCCGCCGCTTTAAGTCGTACGGCCGTCGTTATGAGGTTAAATTAATTTTATAGAAAATACTTACACAATAATGATACATGTATTTCAAAAGACTATTTCAGAAGTAGGAAATAAAAGTACCACAATATGCATTGTTCTTCAAAAGGTACAAAGGGTACGGAATGTATTCAGACCCCTTAAAATTTTTCACTCTTTGTTTCATTGCAGACATTTGGTAATTTAAAAAAGTTCATTTTTTTCCCAATGTAGATTCTGCACCCCAATTTTTATTTTTTTTTGTCTTCTTTGTAAACAATCTTTATTGAAACATTTTCATTGTACAAAATCAAAAATAGGATTAGGGACTTATGTATATAATATATAAATATATAAATCAAATAAACAGCCTAGCAGGAGCGACGGCCCACTTCCCACCCCCTCTCCCTTAACAAAACAACCAACAATCCCTACCCACCTTTACCTCCCTTAGTGCACCCCATCTTGACAGAAAAAAAAAAACATGAAGAAATTTTTGCAAATTTATTAAACCAGAAAAACTGAAATATCATATAATCATAAGTATTCAGACCCTTTGCTCTGTATCGAGTAGAAGCACCCATTTTTAGCTAGTATAGAAAGGAGTCTTCTTGAGAATGATGCAACAAGTTTTTCATACCTGGATTTGGGGATCCTCTGCCATTCTTCCTTGCAGATCTTCTCCAGTTCTGTCATGTTGGATGGTGAACGTTGGTGGACAGCCATTTTCAGGTCTCTCCGGAAATGCTCAATTGGCTTTAGGTCAGAGCTCTGGCTGGGCCACTCAAGAATGGTCAGAGTTGTTCTGAAGCCACTCCTTTTGTTATTTTAGCTGTGTGCTTAGAGTCATTGTCTTGTTGGAAGGTGAACCTTCAGCCAAGTCTGAGGTCCAGAGCACCGTGGAAGAGGTTTTTTTCCAGGATATCGCTGTACTTGGCCGCATTCATCTTTCCTTCAATTGCAACCAGTCCTCCTGTGTCTGCAGCTGAAAAACACTCCCATAGCATGATGCTGCCACCACCATGTTTCACTGTTGGGATTGTATTGGGCAGGTGATGAGCAGTGCCTGGTTTTCTCTACACATCCCGCTTAGAATTATCACCAAAAGGTCTATTTTTGCCTCATCAGACCAGAGAATCTTATTTCTCATAGTCTGGGACTCCTTCATGTGTTTGGGTTTGTTTTTTTTTTGCAAACTCTATGCGTGCTTTCATGTGTCTTGCACTGAGGAGAGGCTTCTGACGGGCCACTCTGCCATAAAGGCCCAACTGGTGGAGGGCTGCAGTGATAGTTGACTTTGTAGAACTTTCTCCCATCTCGCTACTGTATTTCTGGAGCTCAACCACAGTGATCTTGGGATTCTGCTTTACCTCGCTCACCAAGGCTTTTCTCCCATGATTGCTTAGTTTGGCTGGACGGCTAGGTCTAGGAAGTGTTCTGTTGGTCCCAAACTTCTTCAATTTAAGAATTATGGAGGCCACTGTGCTTTTAGAAACCTTGAGTACTGTAGAAATTATTTTGTAACCTTGGCCAGATCTGTGCCTGCCACAATTGTCTGAGATCCTTGGGCAGTTCCTTTGACCTCATGATTGTCATTTGGTCTGACGTGCACTGTGAGCGGTGAGGTGTTATATTGATAGGACTTGATTTGGAAAGGCACACACCTATCAGTTTAATTAAACACAGCTGGACTAAATTTTTCACTCTTGTTTCACTGAAGACATTTGGTAAATTCAAAAAAGTTCATTTTTTTTCTTATTAATATACACTCTGCACCCCATCTTGACAGAAAAAAACCACGAACACGTAGAAATTTTTGCAAATTTATTAAAGAAAAACTGAAATATCACATGGTCATAAGTATTCAGACCCTTTGCTCAGGCACTCATATTTAAGTCACATGCTGTCCATTTCCTTGTGATCCTCCTTGAGATGGTTCTACTTCTTCCCTAAAGTCCAGCTGTGTTTAATTAAACAGATAGGACTTGATTTGGAAGGCACATACCTGTCTATATAAGACCTCACAGTGCATGTCAGAGCAAATGAGAATCATGAGATCGAAGGAACTGCTCAAGGAGCTCAGAGATAGAATTGTGGCAAGGCACAAATCTGGCCAAGGTTACAAAATAATTACTGCAGTATTCAAGGTTCCTTAGAGCACAGTGGCCTCCATAATCCTTACATGGAAGACGTTTGGGACCACCAGAACTCTTCCTTGACCTGGCTGTTCAGCTAAACTGAGCAAACGTGGGAGAAGAGCCTTGGTGAGAGAGGTAAAGAAGAACCTGAAGATCACTGTGACTGAGCTCCAGAGATGCAGTAGGGAGAGAGTTCCACAAAGTCAACTATCACTGCAACCTTCCACCAGTCAGACCTTTATGGCAGAGTGCCCTGACGGAAGCCTCTCCTCCGTGCAAGACATATGCAAGCCCACATGGTCTGCAAAAAAAAAAACAACACATGAAGGACTCCCAGATTATGAGAAATAAGATTCTCTGGTCTGATGAGGCGAAGATAGAATTTTTTTTTTTTGGTGATAATTCTGAGCGGTATGTGTGGAGAAAACCAGGCACTGCTCATCACCTGCCCAATACAATCCCAACAGTGAAACGTGGTGGCAGCATCATGCCGGGGGAGGGGTGTTTTTCACTGCAGGGACAGGATGACTGGTTGCAATTGGAGGAAAGATGAATGTAGCCAAGTACAGAGATATCCAGGATATCTACCAGAGTGCTCTGGACCTCAGACTTGGCCGAAGGTTCATCTTCCAACAAGCCAATGACCCTAACCACACAGCTAAAATAACAAAGGTGTGGTTTCAGAACAACTCTGACCATTCTTGACTGGCCCAGACCTAAATCCAATTGAGCATCTCTGGAGAGACCTGAAAATGGCTGTCCACCAACGTTTACCATCCAACCTGACAGAACTGGAGAAGATTTGCAAGGAAGAATGGCAAAAGATCCCCAAATCCAGGTGTGAAAAACTTTCTGCATCATTCCCAAGAAGACTCACGGCTGTACTAACTCAAAATGGTGCTTCTACTCAATACTGAGCAAAGAGTCTGAATACTCATGATCAGAATCGGTATGTCTACCAGAGGAACCTCCAGTAAAACCAGGCCTGGCCGTGGCTACCTGCACTGAACTCTGGATCTCTCACCTGAGCGCCGGAGGGCAGCTTGGACTGAACTCGAGGGTTTGCAGGACTGAACCGCGAGCACCGAATGATTCCACAGTGATTGCGGTTCAGTTCATGTCACAGCTGCGGACAGGCCGGGCTGAACTCCAGAGCTTAGATGACGGCTTTGGAGTTCAGCCCGGCCTGTCAGCAGCTGCCATGAACTGAACCGCAATTGCTGGGGAATCAGGCTGCGCTTGCAGTTCAGTACTTGAAAAAAGCTCTTGTACCATGCGAAACGCGCGTCGATGAAGTCCAGGTTTCTCACTGGGTGGTCTCTCAAACTGAAGGTTTAACTCTTATACATCTGACTTCCAGGTAATTCATTCTTTATTTGTTTGGCATTACATTGAATGGTGGAATTGCTTATATACAATCCACATGGGATTACTCCTATATTGGGCCTTATAGCTATTTTCTGCCATTCATATGTTTGGTCCTGGTTAGTCATTATACCCTCAGTTTGTGATACCTTAACAATGACTGGGGGTCTCAGGATTTACCTGACTGAGATTTTAATGTAATTAATCACACTGTGACCGATTTACTTACAGGATTTATGTTTATCCTGAATATCTTTGGTGTTTTTCCTTTCCTGAGACCATCCCTGTCTGTGTAACAGTTCTGTCTGTGTAACAATCTCTATATTCCCTCAGATGATTCATTTTGGTGATGTCTTATCGTGTTTTTAATTGTCTATTGTGGTTTTTTCATATTCAATAAAATTGTCCATTTTTTGCACATATTCTCTTTGTTCTCTTGTGTATATAGGTTTTCAAAACTGCCTGGTGGACAAAATTAAATTGGAAAAACAACACTCAAAGGACTGAATATATGACTTAAGTAAGAGTGGTGTTCCAATAGAAATTAATATCAAGCATTTTTAACTGATTTTTAAGGCTTTTTTTTTTTTTTTTTTTGGTGGGGGGGTGTTAAAGCGCTTCTGTGCTTAATTTGGAGTATTTGCCATCAGAAGACCCTGTAGAGAAGTGACATGCACTTTCTTTTCCATCGCCAAGACTTTTAAAAACCAGAACGTGAAAAAAATGCTCAAAAAAACTGAACAATTGAACATATGAGCAGCAACTCATTTTACAATTACAATTTACAAATGAATAGAAATTGTTTTAAAAAAAAAATCAAAACGACAAAACGTGTGCATATACCCCAAAATCATGCTTCTAGACTGTGAGAGGTACCAGTCACCCTGCATTTTCTGAATTCTGTACAGCTCCTTTCCATGTCTTTCACCTTAGTCATAATTTCCAGTACCACAGCGGGTCATAAAATAACTGAATGCTGCTCCTGGATGAAAAGCTTTTCAAAAATAGTAACTCCAGACTGAATTCCACGACAAGTTTACATTTCCGTGAGGTGTGCGCTGATCTGTGTCCCCTACAGCTATTAAATCATAGAGGCACAAATTCCATGCCAGGGTCATGCTGGTTGACACCACTCTATTAAAGAGGTGGTCTGAAGGCTGAAAAAAATTCAAGCTAAATCACTATTTGTTGCTCCAATCTAAATCAATTTCTAATATGGCTGTATTAAACATACCCTTCCCTGACTATACTAACTAGTATTGAATTTTCTTTCCCTACTTCCTGTCTGGTGACTCTTCGTTTGTTTGAGTATCCCAGCATGCACTGGGATTCTCAAAGCGTCATCAGGGGGCAAAGGCTGTGGTCACTGCTGAAGCCTCTGCCGCCTCCTTGAAACAAAGCATTATCAGGGACGCTCGTTTGAGGTGCTGCTCTGTTCCTCCCTACTTGCTGTGCACTGTGCAATCTGCATAGTGACAATAATGTCTTTTCTGTTGTCGGCAACAGAGCAGCGCGCAGTGTCAGAGTACCTGGTGGCATTCAGGGACCAGCGCTGCCCCTGCAAGTGATGTCACTGTGGGGATTGTGTGGGTCTCTCCATGACGCCTGGTACTTTGAACTCACTGACAGTGCTCTACTGATCTGAGCTGACAACAAAGCGGATGCTGTCACTGTGCAGATTGCACAGTGCAAAGTGAGCAGGAACATAGCAGCCCCTAAAATGAGTGTCACTGATGACACTTCGTTTCAGAGAGAGGGGCAGGGGCTGCTCCCTGATGATGCTTTATTTTAGGGAGGAGGCATAGGCTGCGGAAGTGACTGCAGCCTCTGCAACCTGATGATGCTTTGTTTGAGTTTCCCAGCATACACTGGGATTCTCAAAAAAAGCTTCATCAGACAGGAAGTAGGGGGGGGGGGAATCAAAAGTAGTTAATGCAGACAGGGAAGGGTAGAACATTTTGAATACAGTTATATTAGAAATACGTATAAACTGGGGCAATAAATAGATAGGGATTTAGACTGAAATTTCTTCAGCTTTCAGACCCCCCCTTTTAAGAATAGTAATGACCGAAACAAACATCACACAATGCACATACAATAGCGTCTCAAGGAATTTTTGCATTTTTTTTCCCATTATTAATATGATGTTTGATCATTTTAGTGTCCTTCCTATATCTTCAGTGCCATATTTCTACAGAACAGCAGTGTTATGTATTCTTTTGTAGTATTCTTTAATCCTTGAGTGATTTAAGCAACTAAATCAATATTTTGTGCATTTTCTGTTCTGTCCTCACTTAAAGGCGATTGAAGGCATGTAGTTATGGAATGGCATGAGAATCTTACCTTCGTTTTTACTATAGGTGAGGCAGATATGACCAGAGGGCTCCAGAGTTAAACATGCACATGCTGAGATGAAACAATGGTGATTTATTTTCTCCAAAGGTTAAGGACATGCAGGAGTACAGCGGTCCAAGTACCTGGCATTGTGCTTCTCTTGTGATGCTTGTTTCTGTAGCCACTAAGGTCAGAAAACTTTGCTTCTAGCAGCTCAAATAAGGGATGTGATTCTCACAATCTCTAACTGTGAACTGAATATGCCAGGAAGTGATGTAAGAGGAGCAGCAGACACTCCCATGGGCTGGACAAAAAGAAACAGAAGAGCCGAAAGGTCTGACCAGTAGATGGCAGCAGAGACAAGCATGAAAAACATTAAATAACAGTTTTAACTAAAACAAATAGGAACAGCACACTCCCCGTCTGAAATTCACTTTGGGGATTTCACTATTGAGTCCATAATATAACTTGAAAGGAAAGGCACGTTAAATGCAAAACAAACTCAATTGAGTCCAAATCAAGAAGGATGTCTCAAAGTTCAGGTCCGGTAGCGTTCATCCCGTAGGGACGCTCTCTATGGGCAACAGCAGAACAAGTTTGTGGATTGGCCTTGCAAAGGTCTTCGTCTCACCTTTCCTGATGACCTTTAGCTCCACCTTCCAAACATTGCCGTCCTGGCTAGCCAGTATCCTAGTAATCAGTCCCATAGGCCAGTCAGTCCTTTCTGTGGTCTGGTCTTTCATGAGGACTAGGTCTCCTTTGAGGTTCAGCTTGGGATGTCGCCACTTCTTTCTTCCTTGAAGAATGGGGAGGTATTCCTTCCTCCATCAGTTCCAGGAGTAGTCAGCCAAGTATTGAACCCATTTCCAGAGTTTTTGATAAGTGTTCGCGTGGGTGAACTCTCCGCTGGGCATTACCACGTTGTCAGTTTTTTGGGTAATAAGAATAGTAGGAGTCAATATGGTTGGTGTTTCTGGATCCATGGTCACCGGCACAAGGGGTCTTGAATTGATAATGGCTGAGACTTCATCTAAAAGAGTGACTAGAGTTTCATGTGTGAGTCTTGAGGAATTGACGTCCATTAGCATGGAGTTCAAGATGTTGCGTGAAATCCAGATCATCCTCTCCCAGGAGCCTCCCATGTGAGAACTGTGAGGGGGATTGAAGATCTAGGTGCAACCTTTCTCTGCCAGCTGATCTTGGATAGGCTTGGTGTTGATGTTCAGTTTTCTACATGCACCGACGAAGTTGCTTCCACGGTCAGACCTCAACTGTTTCACTGGTCCCCTGATGGCAAGGAACCTTCTCAAGGCGTTAATTAGGCTGGAGGTATACATGGACTCTAACACCTCAATGTGAACGGCTCAAACACTCATGCAGGTGAATAACACAGCCCACCACTTACTGTTTGCTTGGCCGCCGTGATTTCTGCGTGTGGACACCATCCATGGTCCGAAAACGTCTAGGCCCACGTAGTTGAAAGGTGGCTCTGTAGAAAGTCTGTCTGTAGGCAAGTCAGCCATTTGTTGGTACAGTTGTTTTCCTCTCGCTTTACGACAGTGCACACAATCGTGTAGTAATTGTGCTACACGTCTCTTCATTGCAATAATCCAGAGGCCTGCAGACCGTAAAGCGCCCTCTGTAATTTGCCTGCCTTGGTGTTCAGTCTTTTCATGGTGGTGTCGGATCAGCAAGACTGTAACATGGTGTTTGTTGGGAATGATGAGAGGATTTTGTTCTGCAACTCCGAGATGAGCCTGGTTTTAACGACCACTAACTCTCAGTAAGCCGAAACTGTCGATGACTGGGTTTAAATTGGCGAGGGGGCTTCTTAATGGAATCTGCTGTTTGTTGTATAAACACTTCTATGGCGAATTCACTCTGTTGGAGGTGGCGTATTATGAGGGACTCTCTATGGGAGATGTCTTCAGCAGAAAGGGGTTTGTGGCAGACATGCCAGCGATGACAGTCTTTGTTTTTAAGGTCAGTACGATGGCATCTGGCGATATGTACTAACCTAGCAACAGTCCTGACGAGCCTCATCCCGCTGGAGAAACGTTCAAAACGTTGTCAACTGAGGTTGGAAGTTTTTTCTGCACTGATGGCCAGGGTATTGACTTCAGCTCGGACATTTGCATCGTTGTCTGGATCTAGGATGCTGAAGGCTTCCTGGACACCTTCTTCTGACTGTCTCAGCAGGAACTCTGGACCTGTAAGCCAAGAAGAGTTAGCAAAAGACCTTATAGACATAGGTCTAGTGGTGTGATCTGCTGGATTCATTTTGGTGGTACAGGTTCTGCTAGGTTGTGGCAGACTTTCTTGTCCATAAAGGTGACGCTGTGTTCTCTCATTTCAGGCTTGCTGTTCATGGAACGCTAAAGAGAGTTACACCTAGTCTGAGCTTGATCTCGGTTGTTTGGGAGTCTTACCTTGGTAGATCGTAAGGGTAATGGAGAGACCCAGTGGTTGGTTTTGTCTTTAGAAGACTCACAGTCCATTATTTTGATGAATTCTCTGTCCTCTACTGACCAGGCTACTTTATCGTCGTCCTTGTTTGTGTGAAAGACTGATCTTCCCAAGTTGTCGATATGCAGAGAAGTAATGTCAGGTAGCTGTATTGTGTCTGGAGAATTCTCTTTCACTCCATAGTGATGAGGACATGGCTTTAGGCAGGTTGTACGCCCATCTCCATGCACATAAGTCTTGAAGGAATCAATTTCTGATCGATCAACGCACACATTTCCTATGACTACCCATTCCAAGTCCAGTCTCTGGGCGTATGGTGCATAGTCAGGCCCATTACACTGTTTTCGCACCTTGTGTACCCTTAGATTGTCTCTGCCAAGCAGGAATAGAGTCTCTGCGTTATTGTCCAAAGGTGGGATAACACTAGCGAGGTGTCTCAGGTGTGGTTGATGAAATGCAGCTTCTGGGGTAGGAATTTCATTCCTGTGACTGGGTATTTGGTCACATTCAACGAGCGTTGGTAAAGGTATTTCAGTCTTCACATTGATAGGAGAAGCAATGAATCCCTGGGCTCTTCTGCCGCTAGTCTCTATGCGACCCGATCAGGTGTTCAAGGTGTAGGGTTCTGATGGTCCATTGATTCCGAAGGTTGCATAGAATTTCGTTCCTGCCAGGGAACGGTTGCTTTGGTCATCTATGATGGCATACACCTTCATTGCCTTTTCTGGATGTCCCTCGAGATAAACCTTGATGAGGCATATTCAGGCACAACATTTCTGCATTTGGCCCTCTCCACATACCTCTGAGCATGAGCAGGAGATGGCTGTGGTGGTGTCAGTCTGATTCTTGGACTCCCCGCCATGACTTGGAGTGGGAGCGGTGGTGACTGCAGCCAGTGTGTCTCTAGCTAGCTGGGTTGGGTGCATGGCTGAAACGTGTTTTTCACTATGACACTCCTCACACTTGACGATGGATTTACAGTCCTTGGCCATGTGCTCAAGTGATGCGCAGCATTTGAAACAGATCCCAAGCTCTGTGAGGACTTTCTTGCGCTCCTGTAGAGTTTTGGATCTAAACCCTCTGCACTTGTTCAGCGAGTGCGGTTTTTTATGGATGGGACATTCTCGATTGAAAGACTTATCTCGTGATGAGATGGTGTACTGTTTATCTGTGGGTGCTGCAGGTGATGGTAGCTCAATCTTCCTAACACTCACAGTGTTCTTAATGTCACTGCGTTTGTGTATGGCACCTTCATACCTTGATGATGATGTTGTTGCAGCTGCCGAAGTGTTGAACTCTAGGAAGTCAAGGCTGGGGTCGTTCCTCATCTGGGCCTGCTCGTTGATGAACTTGCAGAAGTGAATAAATTGGGTAAAGGTGACGTCATGCACTCTTTTGTACCTTGAGACTGACATTGCCCATTTCTCCTGCAGACTGTATGGCAGCTTCACCACAATTGGGTTCACTCCATGGGCTGTATCCAGGTAGCACAGCCCAGACAGACGAGGATCTCTTTTAGCAAGCTCCAGCTCCATGAGCAGATCACTTAGGTCTTGAAGCTTGTGGACTTCTTTAAGGTTGATCTTTGGGATGTCCTGCAGTCTCTTGTATAGGGCTTTCTCTATTGTTTTTGCGCTGCCAAAGGTGCGTTCCATTCTTTGCCATGCAGCAGGGAGACCTGCTTCTGCTTGTCCCACATAGACGGTTCTGAGGCTCTTGATACGGTTTGTAGAGCCTGAGCCCAACCACTTGATCATGAGGTCGAGCTCCTATTCTGCAGTTAAGTTGAGATTGGCGATGGCTGCCTTGAAAGTTTCTTTCCAGGCCCTGTAGCTCTCTGTACGATCATCAAATTTCGTGAGACTAGTGTTGATTAGCTCTCTGCTCACCATGAACCTGGCAAACTCAGACATATCTGATTTCTCACCACTTGTTGCCATGACGACTTGTGATGCCCCTGGGGCGTATGGGCTGCTTGGTGTGAATGGATGAGATGTTCCCGGGTAGAATGACGTTGTTGCAGGGTTGAGCTGTGGTTTAGCCTCTGTAGATTCTGATGACCGCTGCTTGAGCTGTGGAAGTGGGTCAGGAAACACTTGGTTGCCATCTTGCCGTGGTGACTGTAATTGAGAGGGCACCTCTTGGTGACTGTTATTAATTTGCTCGGGTGCTTTAGGTGGTACTGGCACTGGTAGAGGTAAGTTGGAGGTTTCGGTGTTGTCGGCTTGGACGGTACTGCAAACCGGGGTTGCTACAGGTAACTGATTCAGTACATAGTCTCTTATGCGATCAACTGGATTGTCTGTTTCCAGTGGTGGCGAGTGAGCTGGATCAGGACCTTGGCTCAATGCTTGCTCAAGTAGTCTCACTTTAGCTAGCGCAACTTCCTCTTCCATCTGTGACCGAAGAATCTTTATCCGAGCCTCCGCTTGTGCCCTTTTGGCTTCTGCTCTAGCGGGTTCTGCTTTTGCAAAGGCTTCTGCTTTAGTGGCTTCTGCTTTTGCAAGGGCTTCAGCTTTAGCGGCTTCTGCTTTTGCAAGGGCTTCTGCTTCTGCTTCTGCCCTTTTGGCTTCTGCTTCTGCCCTTTTGGCTTCTTCCTCTACTTCTCTTTCTGTGAAGGAACGTCTCACCTTGGATTCCTCTGCTCTTATGCGGGCGTCTAGTATTCTGTCGCTCAGGGCTCAGCTTCTTGAGGATGATGACCCGGATGACTGAGAGGAACGTCTAGATGAGGTTGATCGGTGTGATCTAGTTTCTTGCTGGTGAGAGATACAGTGTTCGGCCTTGTCTATGGCATCTTGCACCTTGGCATCTCTTTCCTTGTCCACCTCTTTTGCCTTGCTCAGGTCTAAAAGAGCTTCATCAATTTTAGAGTCTTTTAGAAAGGTAATGTACCTTGTTGACAGTCTCTTGTATCTTTCATGAGCTGTGTTCAGCCGTTCCATAGCGGCTTGTAAGCATGCGGCATCGCCTGATGAGGATTCAAGTCTTGACATGTAATAGGTGACTCATTCCCACAGTTCTCCCAGGTGTTCACATAGCTCATCTTTCATAGTGTGATAGTTTTCAGTGGCCTTTATCGTGGGTTTGGACGAGCGCTTCGGTCGGACAATTTGGTCTGCTAGAAGCGTGGAATCTGCCTCCTGGGCTTCATTATGGACAGTATCAGGTTGTAGTTGCTCTGTTTCAGCAGTGGGGAACTGTCCGAAGTCTTTTTCGGCCATTTAGATTTAAGGCGTACTGTCTCTTTAAGAAGCTTGACTTTTGAATAGGGGTCCAAAATTTGTCGTGCAGCTCCGCAAGGACTCCCTGATGAAATTCCCAAGATGTCTTTAGCAAAACTTGGGGTTGGGACAGCTTCCCCTTAGGCTTGTCCAGGCATGCACTGTTGCAGGCAGACTAGTGCACAAGGCTTGTTGCTAGGCAGATTACAAGGGAAGTTACAGGGTTCTTAGGGATCTGTAGCCGGGGTATTGAGCTGTTAAGCAGTGTTCTGACTGATTTGGGCTCTCAAGGAAGTTTTTGACTTTGGGCTGTTAAGCAGTCTTCTGACTGATCTGTCCCTACTTAAAGGCGATTGAAGGCGCATAGTTATGGAATGGCATGAGAATCTTACCTTCGTTTTCCTATAGGTGAGGCAGACATGACCAGAGCGCTCCAGAGTTAAACATGCACATGCTGAGATGAAACAATGGTGATTTATTTTCTCCAAAGGTTAAGGACATGCAGGAGTACAGTGGTCCAAGTACCTGGCATTGTGCTTCTCTTGTGATGCTTGTTTCTGGAGCCACTAAGGTCAGAAGACTTTGCTTCTAGCAGCTCAAATAAGGGATGTGATTCTCACAATCTCTGGCTGTGAACTGAATATGCCAAGAAGTGATGTAAGAGGAGCAGCAGACACTCCCATGGGCTGGACAAAAAGAAACAGAGGAGCCGAAAGGTCTGACCAGTAGATGGCAGCAGAGACAAGCATGAAAAACATTAAATAACAGTTTTAACTAAAACAAATAGGAACAGCACATTTTCAATGCTTAGACATCTAATACGAAGCTAGGGCCTGTATAGTGACATTGACTCTACTATGTTGCCACTACACGGCAGATGAATGGGATATTATTGCGACCCTTAGGATACAATGGCCAGAAAAAAGCAAGTTTTTAAAAATCCATATGGTTCAGACATTTTGCAGCTTGGTGATAACGGTGACTTAGAGGTCACAATGCGACCCCATTCATCTGTATTTTGTAATACGCTGTGATATAGCAGCAGCATGGAGCGGGTTTTGGCTGTGATCTGTGCCGTAGGCCAAGTCGCCATATAACCACAGCCTAAATGGGTTTTTTTCCAGCACAGTTAAATAAAATGACTATTATACTTTATTATTCTCAGGAGTGTATTTTGTTTCCTATTGTAATTGTTTCATAATTTAAAAAATGTGATCATCCAAATAGACTGAATTTCAGAAAAGATCAAAAAATAGCTATTGAAGTGTGACTTGCCTAGTATACAGAGTGCTTTCCATTACATTAGATGCACCGAAGCTGAGCATAAACAAGACAGGAATTTCAATAAATGTTTGAGATCCCTGTTGTTTCAAATAATAAGAATATTAAAAAAAAGAAAATGTTCTTCCTGAATTCAATGTTATATAAATCAACAAAACCTTATGTTGTCTGTACAAATGTGCTATGTTAAACCCAACATATACTTATTATGTAAACAGTAGTATACACATTATACTTATTATGTAAACAGTTGTATACGTGTACATGTAGACATATTAGACATATACAGTATATATATATATATATATATATATACACAGTGGGTACTGAAAGTATTCAGACCCCTTTAAATTTTTCACTCTTTGTTTCGTTGCAGACATTTGCTACATTCAAAAAAGTTCATTTTTTTTCTCATTAATGTACACTCTGCACCCCATCTTGACAGGGAAAAAAACAGAAATGTAGACATTTTTGCAATTTTTTTTAAAGAAGAAAAACTGAAATATCACATGGTCGTAAGTATTCAGACCCTTTGCTCAGACACTCATATTTAAGTCACATGCTGTCCATTTCCTTGTGATCCTCCTTGAGATGGTTCTACTCCTTCATTGGAGTCCAGCTGTGGTTAATTAAACTGCTAGTACTTGATTTGAAAAGGCACACACCTGTCTATATAAGACCTCACAGCTCACAGTGCATTGTAATAGAAATGCCTGGCTCACTAAAAATGAGAAACTTAAGGTGCTCGGAAAAAAAATATCCAGAAATTGCAAAGAATCCGGCACACTCAATGAAATGATTTCCAAAGATAATATTTCGTTTCAATGATTTTATTGTTCTTGTGAGGATATCAAAAACGTAGTATGTGTACAAGTCCAACGTTTCGACCAAAACATATGGTCTGTTTCAAGGACTCAAAGGTTATGGTATGGTATGTATCACATGAGATATTCACTCGCGTGTATTTTATGTTGCTCTTATAGCCTTAGTACCCTCACATAAGTAGATATGATGACTAACGTCCTCTTTGCTGGATTAGATTTAACAAGAAGATGGTCGTCTAACCATCCAAGACAGGAGAAAGTAATATTCCTCACGGCTTTACAGAATATGCAAAAATTGCAATCATGAAAGAATCAGCAACTTAATTGGGTTAGATCCACAGGTCAATATACCTATAGCTCATGATCTGTAGTTAGCTTGTCTATGTATGGCTCCTATTAAGGGCTGAATAGGATACGATTGGATAGGTACAATAGGGCACCCACGATGTGAAATAATAGGAAAAGTCCTGGGTATGAAGGTGGGGCCTTTTGTCTGTCCTGATAAGCGTTGTGCCCACGAGTGCCTGAACTCTTCCTTGACCTGGTCATCCAGCTAAACTGAGCAATTGTGGGAGAAGAACCTTGGTGAGAGAGGTAAAGAAGAACCCCAAGATCACTGTGGCTGAGCTCCAGAGATGCAGTAGGGAGATGGGAGAAAGTTGCACAAAGTTAACTATCACTGCAGCCCTCCACCATTTGGGCCCCCCCACCAGATCTGTATGCCTCCATCCCCCCCACCCACCAAATCTGTATGCCTCTAGCCCCCCCCACCAGATCTGTATGCCCCCCATCAGATCTGTATGCCCCAGCCTACCTCCCACCACAACTTTATGCCCCCAGCCCACCTTCCACCAGAGCTGTATGCCACCATCCCCCCTCACCAGATCTGTATGCCTGCAGCCCCCCTCACCAGAACTGTATGCCTCCAGGCCACCCCGCCCAATCTGTATGCCCCAAAACCCCACCTCACCAGATCTGTATGCCTGCAGCCCCCCCTCACCAGAACTGTATGCCTCCAGGCCACCCCGCCCAATCTGTATGCCCCAAGCCCCTCCTCCCCAGATCTGTATGCCCCCAGCCCCCCCTCACCAGATCTGTATGCCCCCAGCTCCCCTCACCAGATCTGTATGCCCCCAGCCCCCCTCACCAGATCTGAATGCCCCAGCCCCCCTCACCAGATCTGTATGCCTCCAGTCCCCCCCTCACCAGATCTGTATGACCCCGGCCCCCCACCAGATCTGCATGCCCCCAGCCCCACTCACCACTGCTCCTGTCAGTACCACTTTGCATAGACAGATGTTAATTTCACCGCACTCCCGATGCGATATCATCGGGCCTATTTCTAGAATATATGTATATGTCTGTATGTAACATATTAAAGATAACTAAAATGGGGATAAATAGATACCAATTGTATTTAGCTGAAAAGTCTGAATTTGGTAACAATCCGTGGTACAAAAAGTCAACTTTGATTCATCATAAGCCACATTGCAATAGGGAGGGTTGTGCAAATGTTCCATACCTACTAACTAATAAATTGGCGTTATAGAAGGACTGCATAGTAAAAAAAATAAAAATAAAGAGTAGTTCCTGTATAAATTACATGATATTATCATTCATATATATATATATATATATATATATATATATATATTATATGATACATCAGAAAATTGTAAACCATGTTTTCTCCTCATAAACGTGCAGGTTTGGTCTATCCAAGAAGAGTTAAAGAGAATATGGCAGCAGGTTTTCGTGTGACTCCAGCCTAATGCGGGCGTCACACGATACGATCTATCGTGCGATCGCATGAGCGATCGTACCTGCCCCCGTCGTTTGTGCGGCACGGGTAATTAGTTGCCCGTGGCACACAAAGTCGTTAAACCCCCGTCACACGTACTTACCTGCTGAGCGACCTCGCTGTGGGCGGCGAACATCCACTTCCTGAAGGGGGAGGGACGTTCGGCGTCATAGCGACGTCACACTGAGGCCGGCCAATAGAAGCGGAGGGGCGGAGATGAGCGGAACATAAACATCCCGCCCACCTCCTTCCTTCAGCATTGCCGGCAGGACGCTGCTAAGCTGTGTTCATCGTTCCCGGGGTGTCACACGGAGCGATGAACAACAGGACGTACGATTATTAGAAAATGAGCAACGTGTCAGCGGTGAACGAGAAGGTGAGTATTTCTGCTCGTTCATAGCTGTCACACGCTACGATATATCAAGCGATGCCGAATGTGCGTCACTTACAACGTGACCCCGCCGACATATCGCACGATATATCGTCTCGTGTGACGCCCGCATTAGTCTCCCTCTCACTGTCACCATACAAGTGGGATCTCCGTAGGCTGGGGAAATACATGCAGATGCACACTCCTGTCCAGAGAGCGGCCGGGTGATGCAATTCTCACTCGAGTTATACGCAAGTATGACTCCGGCCTTACTGAGCACATACCTTTGTCCCTCCTACGGTATTAACTTGCTTAATTTTGTCGCCCGGGTGCCTTCACCTGTCCCTACAATATTAGAATCTGCTACCTTTAATCTTCCTAATCCTCCACTAATGTCTTCTAGCAAGTACCATTCAGTCATGTATGATTGTTTTCAACCAGAATAACACTGGATGTCAGAACCGTGCAGAACTGTGGTGAAAAAATCCAGTCCAAGAGAATGACATAGACTATAAACAAGAAGCTGCCAGCTGCAGACGTCAGGTTGACAGTAAATAGTCTAGTTAGAAAATTTGTGTGTACAAAGCAAAGCATGGATACAAAGGTATGAAGAATATAGCAATAAAAAATAATAATGTTTACTTCTTACTTAACATATATATATATATATATATATATATATATATATATATATATATATATATATATATATATATACACACACACACATACACACACATTTTTTCATCTACTTCATGGATTTTGAGGAAGCCATGATGCATGATCTGTTGCAACAACGTTTCCAGAGATTTGCTTGTCATTAGGCACAAAGTAAAATATTTTCAGGAGATTTAACAATGTAACAATAGACAGTGTAAACGTCAACAAGACAACCCTAAGAGATGCTCCAAATGAATCCTAATGGTAGACGCTGGTTCATAGATCTTGTTGCACCTTTTTTTCAGTTGCTTCATGGTCCAGTTCTGATGCCCACGTGCCCAGTATACAGTATATCACAAAAGTGAGTACACCCCTCACATTTTTGTAAATATTTTATTATATTTTTTCATGGGACAATACTGACGATATGATACTTTGATAACATGTAAAGTAGTCAGTGTACAGCTTGTATAACAGTGTAAACGCAACACACAGCCATTTTCGCTTAGGGGTGTACTTACTTCTGCTGCCAGCGGTTTTGACATTAATGGCTGTATTATTTAGAGGGCACACCAAATTTACACTGTTATGTAAACTGGACACTGACTACTTTATATTGTATTAAAGTGTTGTCCCAAGAAAAGATATAATAAAATATTTTTAAAAACGTGAAGAATGTACTCACTTTTGTGATATACTGTAAGTGCTTTTGGCAGTGGACAGGGGTCAGCATGGGCTGTCTGTCAGCCTGGTGTGGGTTAGTTCTGAGGAAGTCTGTTATAGTCTGCTGTAATTTCCACCTGTAGAGAGCCAGGCTGTTGTAAAGTATATAACTGAATGTGACTAAGGCCACTGTGTGTGCAGAAGAAGAGACAATTTGAATATTTCCCAGAGGAGTATTGCAGCTATAAGACTCCTCACCACTGACAGCCAGATTGGTTTGTCAGTCTCCGCAAGGAGAAAAAATTTCCCCTTAGACCCCATTATAGCTTCTCATTTAGCCAGATCAGACCTCATACTTTGCACTGACGAGGGACAATCATCCTGAAACACCGTGTCTGCAAATTGAGGTTCTGATCTGGCATAAATCCTAGGTCATATGAAAAGGCTCGTTAAAGGGTCACTTTTGACTTGTAGGATTGCTACTTCCAATAGGTGGCACTAGAGTTTGTCTCCTTCCTCCCTGAAGAGACAATTTGAATATTACCCAGAGGAGCATTGCAGCTAAAAGACTCCTCACCACTAACAGCCAGATTGGTTTGTCAGTTTCCGCAACGAGAAAAGTTTTCCCTTTAGACCCCAGAAGGAAAAAAAAAAAGTAAAGATAAAAATTAATTTTGTTTGCAATTGTTTTCTTACATACAGTCACATTACATACTGTTCCCTAGTGGTAGATGTCTGGGCAACCAAGGACTGAACATGTTCAGTAGTAACGTGGTCGATCATTTGTTTGGCTTGGCCTGCCATCCTCGCTTGGCCGGGTGTTCATGTTTATGGGGAGATAGCTTTTGAGCAAATATACTTAGCGATTTAATGTGCATGGCAAGAATGGAACATTTTCTGCCCTGTCTAATCAGTATTCAATTCCAACTAACATTCCCTTTCCTGAGCCACATATTACTATTGGAGACAGGGAGGAGAAGAGCTTGCTCTTTATGTTACAATGCCACTGGTTTCTGATCATCACATACTGACCTGCAGAGCCATTGAAATGAACTGTACAGTAAACTACCTTTCCCGGTCAGTGTGTGTTAAGCAGCAGCCATGGCTGTTATATGTATATGTTACCAGCAATGTGTAAAAACAGGCATTCTATAGAATGTATACAATGCCGGAAATGGGTCGTCAAAGTAGGAAATACATCAGATGTTCATACATTTCCTAATCATTCTATAGAATACCTAAATGAAAAACAGGCGGAGTGTAGAATACTACAGGGGTGGTCCGTCCAAAAGTAGGTGGACAGAGCAGGCAGCAGCAGATCTGTGAAACTGGCTCAGTTGCCCTTAGCATTAGCAACCAATCAGATTCCACCTTTCATTTTCCAAAGAGTCTGTGAGGAATGAAAAGTGTAATCTGATTGGATGCTAAGGGCTGAAAACTGGAAGTGCCAAACTAACAAATGCCTTTGCGTAAAAAAAAATGAAGTGCAATTCAAAATCGCATTCTAGCCTCCCGTGCTGCAACAAATAGTCAGGAATGACACTTGTGATTCTTTTTTTTTCTCAGCAAAGATATCCTGTTGTTCATTTAGGATTTCTTCTTTCATTAACTGAGCATCAACTGAAAAGCGATAGTGTTGGCCCCCTTAAAAATAGTCTTGGTGAAATGGTGGAAGGGGATGAGGGTAAAGCCAACCTGCTGAATGACTTTTTTTCTACGGTTTTTATACAAGAAAATGCCATGGCAGATGACATGACCAGTGATACCATAAATTCACCCTTGAATAATACCTGCTTAACCCAGCAGGAAGTACGCCGCCGCCTCGAAATCACTAAGGTTGACAAATCTCCGGGCCCGGATGGCATACACCCCAGAGTACTACAGGAATTGAGTTCTGTGATAGATAGACCATTATTTTTAATCTTCTCAGATTCCTTAATAACAGGGTCGGTACCGCAGGACTGGCGCATAGCAAATGTGGTGCCAATATTCAAAAAGGGGACAAAAACTGAGCCGGGAAATTATAGGCCGGTAAGTTTAACCTCTACGGTTGGTAAAATCCTTGAGGGTTTCTTGAGAGATGCTATACTGGAGTATCTCAAGAAAAATAACCTTATGACAGAGTATCAACATGGGTTTATGAGGGATCGATCCTGTCAAACTAATTTGATCAGCTTCTATGAAGAGGTAAGTTCAAGCCTGGACCAGGGAAATGCAGTGGATGTTGTGTATATGGACTTTTCAAAAGCTTTTGATACGGTGCCACACAAAAGGTTGGTACATAAAATGAGAATAATGGGGATAGGGGAAAATATGTGTAACTGGGTTAAAAACTGGCTCAGTGATAGGAAACAAAGGGTGGTTATTAATGGTACGTACTCGGACTGGGTCTCAGTTCATAGTGGGGTACCACAGGGGTCAGTATTGGGCCCACTTCTTTTCAACATATTTATAAATGACCTTGTTGGGGGCATGCAGAGTAGAATTTCAATATTTGCAGATGATACTAAACTCTGCAGGGTAATCAATACCGAGGAGGATAATTTTATATTACAGGGAGATTTATGTAAATTGGAGGATTGGGCTGAGAAGTGGCAATTGAAGTTTAATGTAGATAAATGTAAGGTCATGCACTTGGGTAGAGGAAATAAAATGTATGATTATGTACTTAATTGTAGAACACTGGGTAAAACAGACACAGAAAAAGACTTGGGTGTATGGGTGGATGGTAAACTTCACTTTAGTGGACAGTGTCAGGCAACTGCTGCCAGGGCTAATAAAATAATGGGATGTATTAAAAGAGGTATAAGTGTTCATGAAAAAAATATAGTTCTACCTCTGTACAAGTCACTAGTGCGACCGCACTTAGAATACTGTGTACAATTCTGGTCACCGATATATAAGAAGGACATAGCTGAACTGGAGAGGGTGCAGAGAAGAGCCACCAAGATTATTAGAGGAATGGGTGGGCTGCAATACCAAGACAGGTTATTAAACTTGGGGTTATTTAGTTTGGAAAAACGAAGGCTTAGGGGGGATCTAATCACAATGTATAAATATATGAGGGGACAGTACAGAGACCTTTCCAAAGATCTTTTTACACCTAGGCCTGCGACTGGAATACGGGGGCATCCGCTACGTCTTGAGGAAAGAAGGTTTAATCATAATCACAGACGAGGATTCTTTACTGTACGAGCAGTGAGACTATGGAACTCTCTGCCGCATGATGTTGTAATGAGTGATTCACTACTAACATTTAAGCAGAGCCTGGATGCCTTTCTTGAAAAATGTAATATTACCAGTTATGTATATTAGATTTTATGACAGGGTATTGATCCAGGGAACTAGTCTGATTGCTGGATGTGGAGTCAGGAAGGACATTTTTTCCCCATTGGAACTTGTTTGCCACATTGGGTTTATTTTGCCTTCCTCTGAATCAACATGTTAGGCTACGGGTTGAACTAGATGGACTTAGAGTCTCCCTTCAACCTTAAAAACTATGATACTATGATTAGTTTTTTGACTGTTTGTTACTTCTTTCATTAGTTTTTTGACTGTTTGTTACTAAAGACTTTTCCAATCTGACATTATATCAGACTTTGCCTGAGCAGTTCTTGTCATTCTTTATAATTCCTAGACATTTTATGTAATGGCTAACTTTTTCAATCTGGGCATTATATCAGACTTTGCCTGAGCAGTTCTTGTCATTCTTTATCATACCTAGACATTTTATGTAATGCCTAGAAAAGTATAGAACAACGCAGATATTTCATACCTTGCCTGAAAACAACAGGGATTTTATACATTGCCTAGATATTCTATAGAATGCCGGGTTTTCATACATTGCCTGTAACATATATACGGTATTATATATTCATACCCCATGAGCTTTTCCACATTTTTTTTTATGTTACAGCCAACTTAAATATATTTTATTGGGATTTGACATGATATACCAACACAAGTAGCAAGCATTTATGAAGTATAAAGAAAATAGTACATGGTTTTCTAAATATGTTAGAAAATATAAAACAGAATTGTAATGTTCAATTGTACTCTTGAATAAAATCCTGAGTGACCAATTGCTTGCAGAATTAACTGAGTCCACCTGTGTAATTTATTCTCAGTACAACTACAGCTGTTCTGTGGAGGCCTCAGGGCATCATGAAAACCAAAAAACACAACAGACAGGTCAGGGATAAAGTTGTGGAGAAGGGGGTAGATTATAAAATTAACCCAAGCTCTGAACATCTCACAGAATAATGTTCAGTACATCAAACAAAACTGGAAGGAGTATGGCACAACTGCAAACAGACCGAGACATGGCCACCCACCTAAACTGATATCACAAGCAAGGAGAAAAGTAATTAGAGAAGCAGCCAAGAGGCCCATTGTCACTTTGAATGAGTTGCAGAGATCTGTTGCTCAGGTAGGAGAATCTGTCCGCTGGACAACTATTAGGCGGGCTTTACACGTTGCGACATCGCTAGCAATTGCTAGCGATGTATAGCGCGATAGCACTCGCTCTCGTCGCACATGCGATATGTGGTGATTGCTGCCGTAGCGAACATTATCGCTACGGCAGCTTCACACGCACATACCTGCTCTGCGATGTCACTGTGACTGCCGAACAATCAAGGGGGAGGTGCGTTCGGCGTCACAGCGACGTCACTAATCGGCCGGCCAATAGAAGCGGAGGGGCGGAGATGAGCGGGACATAACATCTCGCCCACCTTCTCCCTTCCGCATTGCCGATGGGACGCAGGTAAGGAGATGTCTGTTGCTCCTGCGGGTTTACACACAGCGATGTGTGGAGCTGCAGGAACGACAAACAACATCGTACCTGCAGTCCAACCGACATTATGGAAATGAATGACGTTACACAGATCAGCTTCTGTGCTCGTTCATCGTCGCACCTAGGATTTACACGTTGCGATGTCGCTACCGGCGCCGGATGTGCGTCACTAACGACGTGACCCCGAGGATATATCAGTAGCAATGTTGCAATGTGTAAAGCCCCCCTTAGTCATATACTCCACAAATCTGGCTTTTATGGAAGTGTGGCAAGAAGAAAGACATTTTTGAAAGCAAGCCATAAGAAGTCCCATTTGCAGTTTTCAAAAAGCCATGTAGGGAACACAGCTAGCAGGTAGAATATGGTGGTCTTGTCAGATGAGACCAAATTAGAAGGTTTTTTTTTAGTTAATTTCAAAACACTATGTGGTGTGGAAAACTAACAATGCACATCACACTGAACACACCATCACCAATGTCAAATATGATGGTGGCAGCATCATGCTGTGTGGATGTTTTTCTTCAGCAGGGACAGGGAAGCTGGTCACAGTTGTTGGGAAGATGGATGGAGCTAAATATAGGGCAATGGTGGAGGAAAACCTGTTAGAGGCTGAAAAAGATTTCATACTGGGGCATACCATAACAATGATCCTAAACATACTGCCAGAGCTACAATGGAATGGTTTAGATCAAAGCTTATTTATGTGTATGAATGGCCCCATCACAGTCAGAACTAAATTCCATTAGGAATCTGTGACAAGACTTGAAAATTGCTGTTCACAGACATTTTCCATCACGCGCCCTTATTCCCTTTTAGACGTCTAGCACACTATTACCCGTAAGTACCTCTTAGCCTATGGCTGATAGGTACTAACTATTTAAGGCATCCTTCCCACATGGGAGGTGCCTGAGCAACGTGCTTAGTATATCTGCATACTTGCTATCAGGTTCTGTTTCGCGTTCCCTGTATCCTGTCTCCATTACCTGTACCTGCTAACCTGTACCTGTTTTTAGTACCGGCCATGCCTGCTACACCTGCTGTACCCGCTGTATGGTACCTGCCATAACTGCCTTACCTCCTGTACAAGCTGTACCTGTTACACCTGCAGTATCTGCCGTATCCTTGACATCAGCCTCAACCAGCTGTCCAGTGTGCACCAGCCGTGATGTCTGCACCTGATCCCGTCCCTGCATCCTCGACCCATTGGGTCAGCTGCCACAGTACCATGGTTCTCACTGGAGTATCACCTGGCGGCTACCTTCCAGTACAAGACTAACCCCACCATCGAGTCTCTACTGAAGACGATGTAGTCGCTTAGTTATGGCCCTCCATGTTGAGCGGCTTCTGTGGCACAGTGGGTCCACACCCACTAGAGTAACAAATTGCATGTCAGTTGTTTCATCTTAAACAAAAAATAATGGCATGTAGTGCCCAAATCATGGAGATTCGACCACTGTCCAAATATTTGTGCACCTAACTTTATATGTGAGTGTATATATAATATACTGTATGTACATACAGTATAGTGTGTGTATATATCTGTGTATCTATATATATAATTGCCTTATTCTGTCTGTCTGTCTCTGTCTGTCATGCTCCAAAATTGTGTCCTTACAGTGACACAAAGCTGATTGGCTGCTGGGCTCGCCATGGCCCCGCCCCCCAACACGGATTGGCCTCTCGCCCCGGCTCTCTGCAGGCCCCGCCCCCCTCACGCAATGCACACTCGCTCTGGCCCAACTGACACGAAGCTCCGACTCCCAGGTGAGTACATACACACACATCAGATCACACTCACTCTCACACACACCTCACACATCACATCCACACACTCACAACATCCTGGGATATCGCTTGCTTCTACACCGGCTCCATCACGATCCCAGCAGCGCCAGACATAACCTTGCGATGCTGGGATCTTGACGGAGCCAGTGAACGCTGGTAACCATTATACACATCGGGTAACTAAGGTCCCTTGGTTACCCGATGTGTATCATAGTTACCAGTGTACACCGGCTCCCGGTACACATGTGCAGGGAGCCGGCATTATACTCCTCTCCCCCCAGGACTACTCCTCCTATTACAGTCCTCCTATTATACTCCTCTCTGAGTATAATAGGAGAACTATTATAGCATGGGGGATGTAGCACGATGGGGGGTGCGCAGCATGGGGGATGTAGCACGATGGGGGGAGCGCAGCATGGGGGATGTAGCACGATGGGGAGTGCGCAGCATGGGGGATGTAGCACGATGGGGAGTGCGCAGCATGGGGGATGTAGCACGATGGGGAGTGTGCAGCATGGGGGATGTAGCACGATGGGGAGTGCGCAGCATGGGGGATGTAGCACGATGGGGGGTGCGCAGCATGGGGGGTGTAGCACGATGGGGGGTGCGCAGCATGGGGGATGTAGCACGATGGGGAGTGCGCAGCATGGGGGATGTAGCACGATGGGGGTTGCGCAGCATGGGGGATGTAGCACGATGGGGAGTGCGCAGCATGGGGGATGTAGCACGATGGGGAGTGCGCAGCATGGGGGATGTAGCACGATGGGGAGTGTGCAGCATGGGGGATGTAGCACGATGGGGAGTGCGCAGCATGGGGGATGTAGCACGATGGGGAGTGCGCAGCATGGGGGATGTAGCACGATGGGGAGGTGCGCAGCATGGGGGATGTAGCACGATGGGGAGTGCGCAGCATGGGGGATGTAGCACGATGGGGAGTGCGCAGCATGGCGGATGGAGCACGATGGCGGGTGCGCAGCATGGGGGATGTAGCACGATGGGGAGTGCGCAGCATGGGGGATGTAGCACGATGGGGGATGTAGCACGATGGGGGATGTAGCACGATGGGGGGTGCGCAGCATGGGGGATGTAGCACGATGGGGAGTGCGCAGCATGGGGGATGTAGCACGATGGGGAGTGCGCAGCATGGGGGATGTAGCACGATGGGGAGTGCGCAGCATGGGGGATGTAGCACGATGGGGAGTGCGCAGCATGGCGGATGTAGCACGATGGGGAGTGCGCAGCATGGCGGATGGAGCACGATGGGGAGTGCGCAGCATGGCGGATGGAGCACGATGGGGAGTGCGCAGCATGGGGGATGTAGCACGATGGGGGATGTAGAACGATGGGGGATGTAGCACGATGGGGGGTGCGCAGCATGGGGGATGTAGCACGATGGGGAGTGTGCAGCATGGGGGATGTAGCACGATGGGGAGTGCGCAGCATGGGGGATGTAGCACGATGGGGAGTGCGCAGCATGGGGGATGTAGCACGATGGGGCGTGCGCAGCATGGGGGATGGAGCACGATGGGGAGTGCGCAGCATGGAGGATGGAGCACGATGGGGAGTGCGCAGCATGGAGGATGGAGCACGATGGGGAGTGCGCAGCATGGGGGATGGAGCACGATGGGGGGTGCGCAGCATGGGGGATGGAGCACGATGGGGAATGCGCAGCATAGGGGATGGGGCATGATGGGGGGTGCGCAGCATGGGGGATGGAGCACGATGGGAGGTGCACACCTCCCCCCAACACACACACACACACACACACAGGGAACCACAAACACCGCCATACACAGACACCCACACACAACGCTGCACACACACAACACCCAACACACAAACACCGCGGCATACATAAATATACGCACATACCGCACAACACACACATTGCACAAAACATACCTCCCCCCAAAACACACCACACACACACAAACCGCGCAACACACACACACACAACGCTACAGACACACAGCGCTCCACAAACAACGCAACACACATACAACACCTCTCTCACCCCCCACCACACCCAGACAACACCCAGAACATGTACAGCGCCCTACACAAACACTTGGTAACTACACACAACAACATCTATATATATATATATATATATATATATATATAACAAAAATCATACATGAACTACACAATACGTAAATTCTAGAATACCCGATGCGTAGAATCGGGCCACCTTCTAGTATATATATATATATATATATATATACACACATTATATATATATATATATATATATATATATATATACAGTGTATATATATATATATATATATATATATATATATACATACACATATATATAGGTTTATATGGGTATACATACTGTACACTATAGTGTGTTTGTGTGTCTGTATGGGTGTATATACTGTATATACATTAGTGTATGAATCTGTATATGTATACATTGTGTTTGTATGTATACAGTATATTGTAAACCGAACTAAGAATAATATAAACATATACCCTACTATAACTAAATAAAAGCATAGTGCATATAAATAAACATAGGGTACTTATAGTAGGGTATATGTTTAAATTATTCTTAGTTTGGTTTTCTTTGTCTTATGGCCAGTGTGAACATGTGCTTATAACATGCATGTGTACCAACTCACGCTCTGGCTCATTTTTTTGTTTTTTTATACAGTATATTGTATAAATATATGTATAAACAGGATATGTTTGTGTGTGTATATATACAGTATATGTAAAATATGTGTGCATGTATATATCTGTTTTTGTTGAATATATATTACTGTAATTGTAATGTCACCATTAGGGTCCAATTGTAAGGAAAGTTTATGCCTAATATATGTGTTTTACATTCGGGCCTGTTCACATTGTGTTTCTGCAATGCATTTGGTGCATTCTGCCTGTATTCCATATGGAGCCATAGACTACAGTGATAGGATCAAATGAGCTCCATTTGTATATTATTTTTTTAAAGTGTCCAACAGCCACAGAAAATAAGTTTTCTACATTTCTGTGGCCATCTGAATATTTTTCCTGTCTGTGATACAGGACATATAGAAAGAGAACTCCGGCACTCTACCCCAGAAATGTCAAAGAGTTTTGTTGAAAAAAGGTTATTTTTTATTGCAGGTAAAGTTCATACATATGTGATGTCCAAAACAACGTTTCAACCATAATATGCTCTTCATCAGAGGACCATCTGTGAATAGCAGGCAAGGTGAGTCAATAGACGGAGATGCAGTGCAGCAAGCACCAATGGGAATAATGATTCCTAATTATACTACTATAAAGAACCTTTAGTCTGTCATTTAGTGGAATGTCCACGATAACTATATTGGTATAGTCCCACACTAATATCTGACTGAGGTACAGTTACAGATTACATGCGTTTATCTCATTAGTACATGGGATTGCCTTGCAAGAAGGAAGTAGAGGTGTATCCCTATACCCTATAGGAGTGTGATCAATGTGTAGCCAAAGCTTAAGGTACGTACTGGTATGTATACGGGCAGACCTTGATTAATATATTGAGACTAATAAACGCAGTACAAGGGTCCAGGGATAGTATGGGCTCATGTAGTAAAGTAGAGGGGCAAACAGGTATCTATCTGAGTCCGTCCTTTAACACATAGGAATATATGCCACTTAGGTAGGAGTCATGTAGTCATGAAGATTTGGTCAGGTTCACAAACTGAGGTATGATATACCATAACGGGTGCAGGATTGTCTGAACCCGTATTGTGATGAATGAACCGGCTCCTTCTGTATGGCGGTCTGAGAATACCAGACCACAGCTGTCCGCTTTACCTTGGCTGGTGATGCAATTTGGGGGGCACCCAACGTTTTTTGTTTTAAATTATTTATAATTTAAATAATATAATTATTTATAATTTAAAATAACAGTGTGGGGTGCCCTCTGTTTTGGATTACCAGCCAAGGTGAAGCTGTCAGCTGTGGTTTGCAGGCTGCAGCTGTTTTCTTTACCCTAGCTGGCTACAAAAGATAGGGGGAACCCCACGTCATTTTTTTTTAAATTATTTATTTTTTTGCTAATCACAATGCTAAGCACCCTTTAGTGCCACATGAAAGTCACTAAAGGGTGGCAGCTTAGAATATGCAGGGGGGTGGGACATTATATATGTCTTTCTCATCTATCTATCTATCTATCTATCCCTCTATTCATTCATCCATTCATCAATCCCTCTATCTCTCTGTTTCTATATCTATCCATCTCTATATCTACCCATCTATTTATCTTTCTAGCTGCTTCCGTTTTTTTGCAGTCCGCAAAAAAAACGGAAGGCACACGGATGCATCTGTGAAAAAAATGGACTGTTTTTTTGCGGACGGCAAAGACGGAACAGTCATGTGAATGTAGCATTATACACAAGGAGGCCTGGGCGTTCTGCATTATACACAGGGAGGCCTGGGCGTTCTGCATTATACACAGGGAGGCCTGGTGGGGGCTGCATTATACACAGGGAGGCCTGGTGGAGACTGCATTATACACAGGGAGGCCTGGTGGAGGCTGCATTATACACAGGGAGGCCTGGTGGTGGCTGCATTATACACAGGGAGGCCTGGTGGGGGCTGCATTATACACAGGGAGGCCTGGTGGGGGCTGCATTATACAGGGAGGCCTGGTGGGGGCTGCATTATACACAGGGGGCCTGGGGGTTCTGCATAATACACAGGGAGGCCTGGAAGTTCTGAATTATACACAGGGAGGCCTGGTGGGGGCTGCATTATACACAGGGAGGCCTGGTGGAGGCTGTATTATACAGATGGAGGCCCTGGGTGGCTGCATTATACACAGGGAGGCCTGGTGGAAGCTACATTATACACAGGGAGGTCTGGTGGAGGCTGCATTATACACAGGGAGGCCTGGTGGGGGCTGTATTATACAGATGGAGGCCCGGGGTGGCTGCATTATACACAGGGAGGCCTGGTGGAAGCTACATTATACACAGGGAGGTCTGGTGGAGGCTGCATTATACACAGGGAGGCCTCGTGGAGGCTGTATTATACACATGGAGGCCTGGTGGAGGCTGCATTATACACAGAGAGGCCTGGTGTGGGCTGCATTATACACAAGGAGGCTGCATTATACACAGGGAGGCCTGGTGGGGGCTGCATTATACACAGGGAGGCCTGGGGGTTGTGCATTATACACAGGGAGGCCTGGTGGGCTGCATTATGCACATGGAGGCCTGGTGGAGGCTGCATTATACACAGGGAGGCTTGGTGGGGGCTGCATTACACACAGGGAGACCTGGTAGGGGCTACATTATACCCAGGGAGGCCTGGTGGGTGCTGCACTATACAAATGAAGGACACCTTATACATGGACTATAGGGTTGTATTTACATGGAGGAGTATGTGGCTGCATAATACAATATGAAGGTTTTTTGGGGCTGCGTTTTAACACATATAGGACTATGGGGGCTACATTATAATATATGGAGGACTATGTAGGCTACCTTATAAATGGACTGTGGGAATGCATTATAAAACATGGAGCACTATGTGGTGCAGTATAATTTATTGAGTACTATGGGGTGAATTATAATACATGGAGAACTATGGGAAATGCATTATAATACATGGAGGACTATGGAGGTGCATTCTATTATATCAAGGGTTATGTGGGACCCTTTATACTATATGGAAGGCTGTGTGTGGGCCATTACAGTATTTGGAGAACTATATACGAAGGGGGACAAAGATACAAGCATGGGATTCAAACATTTTGTGCTGAGGGAAAAAGGCTCTTTCCCTCAGCACCCAGCTTTCCCATGCTCTGCTATAATCTTCTCTCAGCACCCAGCTTCCCATGCTCTGATATGGGAAAGCTGGGTGCTGAGGGAAAGATGTATAGCAGAGCATGGGAAAGCTGGGTGCCGATGACATGTTGGATATCAGAACATAGGAAAGCTGGATGCTGATAGAGGGTTTTTAGATCATGGGAAACCTGGGTACTGAGGGTAAGAGCCAAGTGTCAGCATCATTATCGTGTACCCCGAGTGCCAGTGTCATCCCGTACCCCATGTGTTGGTGTACGTAGGGGGGGGCCCGGATTCAAACTTTGCACCGGGACCCATCAAACTCTAAATACGAAACTGGCTATAGCGCAAGAATCATCGGCATTAAAGTCAAAGGGGATTTATCAGGGTAGCTTGGGGGACACATTACTTTTTATATCTCTTTTTCTTTTGTTGTTTGTTTATTGCAACCTCCTGCTCTGGCCTCCCTTCTAACAGTCTTGCACCCTTACAATCTATTCTAAACTATGCTGCCCAACTAATCCACCTATCCCCCCACTACTCCCCGACCTCTCCTCTCTGCCAATCCCTTCACTGGCTTCCCATTGCCCAACGACTCCAGTTCCAAACCCTAACCATGACCTACAAAGCCATCCACAACCTGTCTCCTCCCTACATCTCTGACCTAGTCTCCTGCACGTAACCTTCGATCCTCACAAGATCTCCTTCTCTATTCCCCTCTCATCTCCTCTTCCCACCATCGCATCCAAGATTTCTCCCGTGCCTCCCCCATACTCTGGAATGCTCTGCCTCAACACATCAGACTCTCTCCTACCTTGACAAGCTTCAAAAGGAACCTGAAGACCCACCTCTTCTGACAAGCCTACAACCTGCCATAACCCTCAGTCTGATACAAGGCCGCACAATCAGCTCTACCCTCACCTACTGTATCCTCACCTATCCCTTGTAGACTGCGAGCCCTCGCGGGCAGGGACCTCTATCCTCCTGTACCTGTCTGTGTCTTGTATTGTTTATGAATATTGTACTTGTCCCTATTATGTATACCCCTTTCACATGTAAAGCGCCATGGAATTGATGACACTATAATAATAATAATAATAATAATAATAATAATAATAGTAATAATAATAGTATGACATCCATTAAATCCCACTATTTATTTAAAAAAAAAAAAAAGTATATGCAGTATTAATTTTTTTAATGATTCTGTATTCAAAATCATACTCAAGTAATTTTGATATGACAATCAGCTTTATATTTCATTCCTCTTAAGAGAAAGGAGTTGAAAATCTCTAGTCTAGATTGTGTAACCTTGTTATTATCACGCATAGTAGGAGAATGATTAGCATGGAGGAATAACTTTTTTTCCCAGAAAGTTAATTTTAAAATTGATTTAGTTAATGGATCTTCAGATAATAATAATAATAATAATAATAATAATAATAATAATAATAATAATAATAATAATTTCCACATTGGATGTGTTTAAAAAAAAAAAATGTTCCTGTGCGGAGATAATCTTATATATGTGTCCCTGTGATATACTGTGTAATGGCCGTGTCTGACCGTACAGGGACATGGTCTGATCATACCACATCTCCTGGGTAGGAAAGGAAGTAAAAATGTAGTCATTACAGCACGGGATCACAGCTGATTCTTTTTGTGAGGTAAAACATTCCATGGCCTGTTTTTTAAAAAAATGTTTTACATCAAAGAAAGAATTATTAGCGATCCTGTACTGCAATGTTTCTATACTTTTTGAGTCGCCGATGCCCAGGAGCTGTGGTATGATCAGACCAAGTCCCTGTACGATCAGACACATCCATTACACAGTACATAGCAGGGACACATACAGTGCCTACAAGTAGTATTCAACCCCCTGCAGATTTAGCAGGTTTACACATTCGGAATTAACTTGGGATTGTGACATTTGGACTTTAGATCAGCCTGGAAGTGTGAAATGCACTGCAGCAAAAAAGAATGTTATTTCTTTTCTTTTTTTTTTTTTTTAAATTGTGAAAAGTTTATTCAGAGGGTCATTTATTATTCAACCCCTCAAACCACCAGAATTCTGTTTGGTTCCCCTAAAGTATTAAGAAGTATTTCAGGCACAAAGAACAATGAGCTTCACTTGTTTGGATTAATTATCTCTTTTTCCAGCCTTTCCTGACTAATTAAGACCCTCCCCAAACTTGTGAACAGCACTCATACTTGGTCAACATGGGAAAGACAAAGGAGCATTCCAAGGCCATCAGAGACAGGATCGTGGAGGGTCACAAGGCTGGCAAGGGGTACAAAACCCTTTCCAAGGAGTTGGGCCTACCTGTCTCCACTGTTGGGAGCATCATCCGGAAGTGGAAGGCTTATGGAACTACTGTTAGCCTTCCACGGCCTGGACAGCCTTTGAAAGTTTCCACCCGTGCCGAGGCCAGGCTTGTCCGAAGAGTCAAGGCTAACCCAAGGACAACAAGGAAGGAGCTCTGGGAAGATCTCATGGCAGTGGGGACATTGGTTTCAGTCAATACCATAAGTAACGTACTCCACCGCAATGGTCTCTGTTCCAGACGAGCCCGTAAGGTACCTTTACTTTCAAAGCGTCATGTCAAGGCTCGTCTACAGTTTGCTCATGATCACTTGGAGGACTCTGAGACAGACTGGTTCAAGGTTCTCTGGTCTGATGAGACCAAGATCGAGATCTTTGGTGCCAACCACACACGTGACGTTTGGAGACTGGATGGCACTGCATACGACCCCAAGAATACCATCCCTACAGTCAAGCATGGTGGTGGCAGCATCATGCTGTGGGGCTGTTTCTCAGCCAAGGGGCCTGGCCATCTGGTCCGCATCCATGGGAAGATGGATAGCACGGCCTACCTGGAGATTTTGGCCAAGAACCTCCGCTCCTCCATCAAGGATCTTAAGATGGCTCGTCATTTCATCTTCCAACAAGACAACGACCCAAAGCACACAGCCAAGAAAACCAAGGCCTGGTTCAAGAGGGAAAAAATCAAGGTGTTGCAGTGGCCTAGTCAGTCTCCTGGCCTTAACCCAATTGAAAACTTGTGGAAGGAGCTCAAGATTAAAGTCCACATGAGACACCCAAAGAACCTAGATAACTTGGAGAAGATCTGCATGGAGGAGTGGGCCAAGATAACTCCAGAGACCTGTGCCGGTCTGATCAGGTCTTATAAAAGACGATTATTAGCTGTAATTGCAAACAAGGGTTATTCCACAAAATATTAAACCTAGGGGTTGAATAATAATTGACCCACACTTTTATGTTTAAAATTTATTAAAATTTAACTGAGCAACATAACTTGTTGGTTTGTAAGATTTATGCATCTGTTAATAAATCCTGCTCTTGTTTGAAGTTTGCAGGCTCTAACTTATTTGCATCTTATCAAACCTGCTAAATCTGCAGGGGGTTGAATACTACTTGTAGGCACTGTATATATAAGATTATCTCAAAACAGGAACATTTATTTTAAACACATCCAATTGTGGAAATTATTATTATTATTATTATTGCAAGATTTATTGATTAAAATGAACTTTGTTTGTGGGAAAACCCCTTTAACAGTATTCTTTCTAGCACAGCCGTGTAATGATTCAATATGTTAATCCCATTCCTTCACTAGACAATGTACGAGATTATGTATGTCAAACAATCGGTCTACTGAACCCCTTTGGCGGTATATTAATTATTGCTCTAGCGGAGGCTGTAATGTTATATTACATATACAGTATATCAGTTCTATTATAGCTGTCATGCTACAACCTGTTTTGTTTGCTGTACTTACATCTTCACATTCCCTAACATTAAATACATTGGCAACACCCAGATTTCTGTGCATGGTTCAGGTTGCGTCCTGTGTGTAATGGTACATCAGCCAATGCAGTCACCCACTACTTACACGCAAATAAAAATCAGTGATCTCCCTCTGTAAGCCTCCATTATGAAATCCTTCTTCTCCGGCCTCTTCTGGCGGTTTCACTTGACTCTGCAAATATTTAGTTTCTAACACGTTTACATCTCTGAAAGGCAGTGGCAGCTAGAGTAAAACAAAAACCTAAGCAAATCTTCCTTATTTGGTGCTCTATAGCTTTATAGATATCCATGCATGCTTCAGAGGATCCCACTGACGAGCAGCGCATATAAACCTCCAGGAATTCATATACATTACACCGAGCAGGGCTCATTACAGTAGTAAGCGGAGCCAGTTCTTAACACCCTGGTGCAGGATAGCAACTCATCGTGATATCTAATCGGATAATGCTTAACACAGTTCTATATCATTCAATATAAAGAATCTACATTATCAGATTATCCACTGTTTCAGGTTTCAGATTAGACAGATTTTCAATTGCATAGCTTTTATAGTCCGTGTCTAAAATGTAGTAACATTGTATTACATACTGTATATTATTTGCACAATAACCAGTTCTCTACCTTAATTAATGAATAACATTAAGATCAATCCTCCTAAGCCATATACAGTGGAAACCTTGGTTAACGAGAACAATCCGTTCTGAGAGTGTGCTTGTAAACTAAGTTACTCGTCTAGCAAAGCAAAATTTCCCATAGGAAATAATGCAAGCTCAGACAATTCGTTCCACAACTTGTGCAATGTCCCATCCTGGTCCCCTATTATGCCATTCCACACACGCACAAACACACACAAACACACATATTATGCTCACCTTACCTTCCGTTGCCTCACCAACCTCCTGGTTCTTGTAGTCCGCCGGTACAGGATGTGTATCGGGTAACCATCGGACCGATGCCGGAGCTTCTGCTGCCAGCACCCTGACGTCAAAGGCATGAGCCGCTTGCCTCTGATTGGTCAGCGCACTGCCTTTGAGAAGTGTCTGACAGCGGAAGCTCTAGCATTGGTCGCGATGGTTACCCGGTACACATCCTGGACCGGCAAAGTACAAGAATCAGGAGGCCGGCGAGGGAACGGAAGGTAAGGTGAGCATAATATGTGTGTGAGCGTGTTTGTACAAATTGCAAGAGCGGGTCAAAGCGTGGTGAAAGTACGGAACCAGAAGTGTGTGTGGTAAGTATTTGCTCGTACAGCAAAACATGCTCGTAAACTGAGTTACAAATTAGAGCAATCTTTGCTCGTATAGTGAAATACTCGCACGCCAAGTTACTCATAAACCGAGGTTCCACTCTATATGGGCATGTAGGTCATAGGTGTAACACAGAGATTTTCACAAATTTCGCAGACTGTCATGGCGGCGTCAAGTTCTTTACAGATTCTGACACTCCACCTGAGAAATTCTCTGTTGTCTGGGATCAACGCAGGCAGACACTGACTCGACCTGCTGTGTGCTAAATCATAGGCAAACTAACAAGAGTTAGGGGTGCTTCACACACAGCGAGCTCGCTGCCGAGATCGCTGCTGAGTCACGCTTTTTGTGACGCAGCAGTGACCTCATTAGCGATCTCGCTGTGTGTGACACTGAGCAGCGATCTGGCCCCTGCTGCGAGATCGCTGCTCGTTACACACAGCCCTGGTTCGTTTTCTTCAAAGCCGCTCTCCCGCTGTGACACACAGATCGCTGTGTGTGACAGCGAGAGAGCGACAAATGAAGCGAGCAGGGAGCAGGAGCCGGCGTCTGACAGCTGAGGTAAGCTTGTAACCAAGATAAACATCGGGTAACCAAGGTGGTTACCCGATATTTACCTTAGTTACCAGCCTCTGCAGCTCTCACGCTGCCTGTGCTGCCGGCTCCGGCTCTCTGCACATGTAGCTGCTGTACACATCGGGTTAATTAACCCGATGTGTACAGCAGCTAGGAGAGCAAGGAGCCAGCGCTAAGCAGTGTGCGCGGCTCCCTGCTCTCTGCACACAGCGCTGGTAACTAATGTAAACATCGGGTAACCATACCCGATGTTTACCTTAGTTACCAGTCTCCGCAGCTTCCAGTCGGCGGCTCCGTGCAAGCGCAGCGTCGCTTGCACGTCGCTGCTGGCTGGGGGCTGTTCAGTGGTCGCTGGTGAGATCTGCCTGTTTGACAGCTCACCAGCGACCTTGTAGCGATGCAGCAGCGATCCTGACCAGGTCAGATCGCTGGTCGGATCGCTGCTGCATCGCTAAGTGTGAAGGTACCCTTAATCTTTGCTAGTCTGTTGTTAATCTTCTTTGATCACATCTTGGGGGGAAAACAATCACATCTGCTCCCCTTCTAATTATGCTAATTAAATCCTTCCACCTATGCCAGCTATATTTTATCTTAGTTGGTCTGGTGATGTGCAGCGTTCCAGACTTTTTGGTGAAAGAAGTGCGTATTGGTTTGTGTGGTTGTGGAGTTGTCACCTGTTGTCTTTTGTAGTTACCTTTCTGCTCTTGTTTTCATCCTGAATCTCTTATTGTCTAATCGTGTGTGTGTGTGTGGTGTGTGTGGTGTGGTGTGTGTGTGTGTGTGTGTCAGAGTTTTGATTTTCCATTGTCTGTCTTTATGTGTAGTTAACATCACACTCCTGCCACTTCCTTCTCTGGTGGGAAGGAATGTGTCAGATTAGATCTAGTCAGGAGCTGGACCAGGAACGGGATTTAAACTTCTCTACCATCAGGAGTATCCCTGAGGTTAGGGGCCCTCTAGCGAAGGGCCCTCTAGCGTGAGGGGCAGACTAGGAGCCCATGTGCCGCATTATCCAACAGTCAAATCGTAACATTATAGCTGGTCTTACTTTTGTTACCTTTAGAGAAGCATACTAATTATACTTCCATCTATGTCCCCAAACCTCTGGTAGGGAGGTACAGTGGGTGGGATTTGTTGTCTCGCTTTGGAGTTGAGACCAACATGCATGGGCCTTTTCCTTGCCCTCTGATTCACCAATTTTTTTTTTTTTTTTACTGTGGACAGCTTTTTCTCGTCATTCGATCTCATCTATGATGATCCAGGCAAAATATCTTTGGTCGAGTCTAAGATCTGATCACTGCAACAAGAGAATTGGCCTGCAGAGGATTATTGCATTGAATTTCATCACTGGTCCATGGACACTCAGTGGAATGACCCTACACTTTAAAAACAGTTTTTCTAGGGTTTGTCTGAGAGGGTAAAAGAGGCGTTGGTAATGTATGAAACTCTTCCTTCTTTAGAGTGTGCCATGTCTCTAGTAATAGGTATTGATTGCCGTTTTTGGCAGAGATCCCATGAAATCAAAACTTTCTGGGAAGGGGTTACTGCATCATCATTATTTTTTTACATGCTTCATATTCTTCGTGAGTTCTTTAGCTCTTTTTTTTTTTAAACAGTAGGCAATCTTTTCTGTTCAGAGGCTGCCCTCATTACAGTGTATTGAAAAAGTCCCCTATTCACAGTATAACTACAAATGTTCTGTGAAGGCCTCAGAGGTTTGTTTGTGACCATTAGTGATCAAACAGTATCATAAAAAAAAACCACATAGTTGCAATCAAAGATATTAAAATCCCCCCAATTCACCCCCATTACAAATTTGGTTTATCAGCAAAATGTGCAAAGCTTCTGTTGTTTGCAATCAACCGATCGAACAAGAACAATTTAAATAACTCACCCCATCTAATACAAGTAGTTTAAGCAAATTCAACACAATACGCCACTTTAAATTAATACTGCAGTCTCCAACTTTTTCAACGCATTCATGGTGAGCACTCTTAGTACTTACTAAAGCCCTTTTGGCAGTTATGACCTGCTGCACATGTGATGCATAGTCAGATACCAGCTTCTTATAGGATTCCTGAGTAATCTTAGCCCATTCCTTAAGGACAATGATCCCCAGGACATTAATAATCTTGGGGTTGCATTCTGCACATTCTTTAAACCCCAACAAAGATTTGCTATGGGTTCAAGTAACTTAACTATGAAAGTCACTCGAGAATCTTCCAGGACTTCTGACACCAGTCCTTAGGGATCTGTGAGGTATGCTTTGGGTCATAGTCCTATTGGAATGGCCAATTACGCCCGAGCTTCAGCTTTTTCACAGAGGGCATGACATGTTCTCATATGATTTCCTAATACTTTATTGAATGGATCTTGCTCTCCACATCCCGTAGACCACCACCAAACCACAACCATGCTTCACTGTGGGATGGGTGTTCTTTTCAACATATGCTTCATTCTTCCTCCTCCACACAAGCTGATGATCCATAGGCTTGAAGTTCAAGTTTTGTTTCATAGCTCCATATAAAAGAATTACAAAAGTTTTGTGACTTATTTATATGGTTTTGAGCATATTAGAGCCAATTTTTCTTGTGCTTTGGGTTAGTAGAGGCATTCATCTTGGAGTTTGGGCTGGACATAGTTTGCCAGACTTAATGACAGGCATGAAGCAAGAAAATGCACATAATTCATTAAGAAGGGCATATCACTTAATGAATTGACTGGAGTAACATTTTTGGCAAAAGGTAAGTTGCAACTTTTAATGAATTTGTCGGGTGGATGTTGCCATGCCCCATCCCAGATCCACCTACATTGGCAGAGCTACTGGGCTCAGTGATTGCCTGCAGCACATGTGATGTCACCACTGCAGCTTGGACATAATTACTGGACCAGCATCGGAAACACAGCTGAGAGGGAAACATGATGATTTTATTATTTTTAACACTATTATGAAGAATTAGTTTTAAAAAATTGATAAAAGGAAAAAAAACATATTAAACCGGTTATCAAGGCATATGATAATGATATGATCAGCTTGGTGGTGGTCAGTCATCCAGACCCCCAGTGATCAGCGGTTTGAAGTAAATAGGAGTTTATTTGCAGTTCTTAGTTCTGTGCACCGAGCTGTACTGTTCTGTTTCCATTCACTGTTTATAATTGACCATCCCTAGACCAGAAAAGAGGTGGAGGTACCGGGTCTTGAATCTCTACTCTCCTGAGAATAATTACCTATCCTAAGGATTAGTCATCAATAACATGCCTGCACAAACCCTTTAAACCCTTTAACCCTTCTATGGCTGACACACTGAAATGCATTGACGCATAGGGATTGTATCATTTTACTGTTCTGAAAACTAAAGAGGTTATTAGGCCTAATTATTATTTTTTCCATTATAATTAGAAACGCTTTGGGGACAGATGGGGAGTTAAAACGATTAATATCATTTCAAGGTTACCTAGATTTTCTGTTACATGTTGTAATTTACTGATAGAATGCTTAGCACAGACTTCTCTTGCAACACAGCAGAGAAAAGTATGAGAGTTAAGGAATTCTGTATTCAAAATGAGATAATCTGTCAATATAAATATAGGTTTTGTCAGGGGCGGGCACTGACAGCTTGGTGCCCCTGTGCAAGAAAGTACCTGGGCCCACCCTTTCTTTTAAGTGACAAAGCTGCAGATATATACAGTATATGTATACACATATATATTACATAGCGCCCTCTTTTGTCATGTACAGCACCATCCCTTACATATTGCATTCTCTTGTCAATTTTGCTATTTATTGCGCCCTCTCTTTGTTTCATAGCGTTCTCTCTTGTTAGATATAAAAATTTTGTAGCGGAAATTACTCAGCATTTTACAGTTACAAGCAAAACATGTATTTTACGCAGTATTCTTCCTGCCAACACATCAGGATTTGCAGCACAATTTTATGCTGCAAATCCTGAACATGTGCACATAACCTTAGTCCCTGTCATGTGTCCTCCCCCACTATTTACCATAAGTCCCTGATAGCGTCATAATGAACTATGGGGTGGGGGGGACAAGAGACAACCAGGGCCATATAATGAATTGTGGGGAGAACACTGAGGGCCATATAATGAATTGTGGGGTGGGAGGATGCTGTGAGGACCATATAATGAATTGTGGGGTGGGGAGGATGCTATCAGAGCTATATAATGAATTTTAGTGTGGGTAGGAGGTTATCAGGGCCATATAATGAATTGTGAAGTGGGGGAATGTTAAAAGGGCCATATAATCAATTGTGGGTTGATGGAATGCTATGAGGGCCATATCATGAATTGTGTGGTGGGGAGGACACCATGGGGGCCATGTAATGAATTGTTGGGTTCGGGAAGATGCTATCAAGGCTATATAATGAATTGTGGAGAGGAAGCTATGCGTAACTTAGCATCCTCCCCCACCACCATATTCATTTTAAAGGGAACCTGTCAGGTCCTCTATGCCCTCCAGCAGCATTCACATCTGTATGTCAAAATGCCCTGCCTCATCAGCCAGCTCTGTGTAATGTTATTCATTAAAATGAATGTTAAAAAAAAATTATAAAGTGCGCTGTTTCTATGCTAAGCGGGGCCCTGACTAATCCATGGGGCATTGTTTCATCAGACTAGTCAAAGCTATTTCCATGTTATCACACTCCTGTGGGCATGATAACATGATTTCCAAAAGGTGGCATCACCGCCAGCCCCTGGAAATTTTGCGCATGTGCGTGGCTGTGTTTACTCACATTGAGCCTCATCTGAAGTCAGGTGTACACATGCCAGCTTCAGAGAGGCGCATTGCACATGATTGGAAGAACAGCCTCTGCAGGTTTTAACTCAGTCACAAAAGCCAAGTAGTCTGGGACCAGAAAATATGGGGCAATATGACCATGGAGGAACCACAGCACCAGAAGAAATTAAGCAACTGAGGATTAATCTCATGTAGTAGCACTAGTGTGTGGTACCAGAACATCAGTATTTTGTATTTATTCTCTTTATATAGAGAGTTCAAATTGGGCAGAGTAAAAAAAAACAAAAACCAGCTTATCTCTGTTTACGTTTGAAGCAGCTTCTGCTCCTCCCCTCAGCCAAATACCAATGATTGTTTTGTATCTTTTTTTTAACAAAAGCTGCTATATCTCTTTTGGATCTTAGTCAATTCTTTTACAAATGGATAAAATACCTTCTATTATTGCATCTTTCTCTGGGGTAAGTAATTTAAGATTTTTGGATTGTTATAATTATATTATATATATATATATATATATAATATATATATATATACACAGTGCCTACAAGTAGTATTCAACCCCCTGCAGATTTAGCAGGTTTACACATTCGGAATTAACTTGGCATTGTGACATTTGGACTGTAGATCAGCCTGGAAGTGTGAAATGCACTGCAGCAAAAAAGAATGTTATTTCATTTTTTTAATTTTTTTTTTTAAATTGTGAAAAGTTTATCCAGAGTGTCATTTATTATTCAACCCCTCAATTCACCAGAATTCTGTTTGGTTCCCCTAAAGTATTAAGAAGTATTTCAGGCACAAAGAACAATGAGCTTCACATGTTTGGATTAATTATCTCTTTTTTCCAGCCTTTTCTGACTAATTAAGACCCTCCCCAAACTTGTGAACAGCACTCATACTTGGTCAACATGGGAAAGACAAAGGAGCATTCCAAGGCCATCAGAGACAAGATCATGGAGGGTCACAAGGCTGGCAAGGGGTACAAAACCCTTTCCAAGGAGTTGGGCCTACCTGTCTCCACTGTTGGGAGCATCATCCGGAAGTGGAAGGCTTATGGAACTACTGTTAGCCTTCCACGGCCTGGACAGCCTTTGAAAGTTTCCACCCGTGCCGAGGTCAGGCTTGTCCGAAGAGTCAAGGCTAACCCAAGGACAACAAGGAAGGAGCTCCGGGAAGATCTCATGGCAGTGGGGACATTGGTTTCAGTCAATACCATAAGTAACGTACTCCACCGCAATGGTCTCCGTTCCAGACGAGCCCGTAAGGTACCTTTACTTTCAAAGCGTCATGTCAAGGCTCGTCTACAGTTTGCTCATGATCACTTGGAGGACTCTGAGACAGACTGGTTCAAGGTTCTCTGGTCTGATGAGACCAAGATCGAGATCTTTGGTGCCAACCACACACGTGACGTTTGGAGACTGGATGGCACTGCATACGACCCCAAGAATACCATCCCTACAGTCAAGCATGGTGGTGGCAGCATCATGCTGTGGGGCTGTTTCTCAGCCAAGGGGCCTGGCCATCTGGTCCGCAACCATGGGAAGATGGATAGCATGGCCTACCTGGAGATTTTGGCCAAGAACCTCCGCTCCTCCATCAAGGATCTTAAGATGGGTCGTCATTTCATCTTCCAACAAGACAACGACCCAAAGCACACAGCCAAGAAAACCAAGGCCTGGTTCAAGAGGGAAAAAATCAAGGTGTTGCAGTGGCCTAGTCAGTCTCCTGACCTTAACCCAATTGAAAACTTGTGGAAGGAGCTCAAGATTAAAGTCCACATGAGACACCCAAAGAACCTAGATAACTTGGAGAAGATCTGCATGGAGGAGTGGGCCAAGATAACTCCAGAGACCTGTGCCGGCCTGATCAGGTCTTATAAAAGACGATTATTAGCTGTAATTGCAAACAAGGGTTATTCCACAAAATATTAAACCTAGGGGTTGAATAATAATTGACCCACACTTTTATGTTGAAAATTTATTAAAATTTAACTGAGCAACATAACTTGTTGGTTTGTAAGATTTATGCATCTGTTAATAAATCCTGCTCTTGTTTGAAGTTTGCAGGCTCTAACTTATTTGCATCTTATCAAACCTGCTAAATCTGCAGGGGGTTGAATACTACTTGTAGGCACTGTATATATGACTTGCATTTATTTGATGTCTGATTAAGCGAATATACCTTTTAATGTTTTAGTTGTAAGGAGAAGCCAAAAAAGTTTATAGTGGGTGAAATTTCAACTTTGGAAGAAAGAACTATTGAAAGGGGCCTAGCTAAGCTGGATGGATGCTGGAAGTGTCTGCATTACTATGCAGTTATGTGCTTTGCTATATGCTACTATTCTATGAACGTCTACATTAATGCATGATTCGTATGCAGCATACAACAAAGGGGTCCACCCTTCAGGGATTTGAAATTACAAACAGATTTTGAATTTAATAACTCCCTATAGTCTCACCCAGCTGAAATAATCCCAAAAATCTCTGATTATCAATAACTACTTTAATATAGTAAACCCTTCAGAATTACTTGTTCATTTAATTCTCAGGTTTGTTTCCTTCTGCAGCTGCCCTGGAGCTGCCTAGCCCCCTCCCTAGAGATATGGGGGCAGTGGTGTCTGTCTCTTTGCTCCAGCTACTTTTTTGTTTGAATAATCAATGATAAGAGCATTTTAGAAATCAAGCTTAGGTTTGATCACTCTACAATTTAAACAATAATCTCCATCATAGTTTCCGTACTATATGTACTGCACACATCCACTGCATCGGTCCATTATCAAAACATTTATGCAACATGTACTTTCTTCACATTTTTTCAGCATCTTTTGTCGACAAACCCTTCCACAGTAGCCTGAACTTTAGCCAGTTTGTGCTTTAGTGCACATATCTCCCATCTTCTGTCTCTAGTCTACTATGACAGGTACACCGACCAGAGAGAGAAAACCAGCAAGGTCTCCTACCTTTCGCTATGGTCTCTTTGTCTGGTACTCCATTCTTGAACATTTTGTCAGATGAATTCCACTAAATTTCATGTCTGAAATTTGGAACCATATATGGGTTATCTTTGCGCTATAGCAGGCTACTGCCGGCATTCATCAACATCAATAAAATCCACTAATGTTACAATCCAACCCCACAGACCAATGACCAGTACAATGCTAAATCCACACTTACACACTGATCACATCCCATGCTTACAGTTCACAAAGGCATAGGTAACTTTCTTTGTTCTTGAACCAGACAAAATAACTCACCCGGATAAAAAAAATAGATCAAACTCTCAGGAAAGTAAAGCAAGTGTAAGATTAACCTTATGCGGCAGCTAGTAGCATTACTTTCCCCAGAGGATCAATTCACTCTTGACATCCAGGTGGTATAATGTCTGTCTGGGTCCCAATTCGTGATGCCATGTTTGTGAGCAAAATACACTCTTTCTATGCCATTTGAACTCCAATTTAGTAAGATTTGTTGTATGAGTGCTCGGGAAATCATTGCAGCACTCACCCTTTGTGGTGTACTGAAAGTTTCTGCTTTATTACATCATGTGACCAGTTCATATAGAACCTCAAACAAAGAAATAATTTTTCTGAACTATGCAGCAATAGGATCCACGGGGTATGTGTTGAAATGTGAAACTTCCCTGCCTATCAGTGTAGCTATGCCCTATGACATCATTCAGTTATAAGACAAGATGGTTTCTATAAGAACAAAATGGATTCTGTTCTTTTACAGTCCCCACCTGGCACACTTGCCGACCAGCTTCTTTCAGTCCCAGCAGCAGGAAATGCTTAGTTCCAGAGCTACCCTGTCAACTGATAGCGGCCGCGGCCGGGTGCTGTACATCCACCTCCCATTCAAATCAATAGGAGGGGGATTTGCAACACACGGCCTTTATCAGAAGACGGAACAGTCCCGGAACTGAGTATTTCTGGCTGCATATTGCCACCGCTGGGACCGAGAATAGCTGATTGGCAAGGTTGCGGGGTGTGGCTCACTTGCCGATCACACATTGATCACCTATCCTAAGCATAGGCCATCAGTGTAAAAGGTAGTGGCCAAACTCTTTATCCTTAGAGAAAGGAATCAGCCCATAAGACTTGCATGTTCTTCTAGGACATATTCCATTTCATTATATTTTTTTGGGAGGGGGGAATAAACAGGTATGTAAAATATACAACAATAGAATAGTGTGTGGATCTACTAATGGAACTATAATAGATTTGTCTGAAGCTGAACACAATATCTTTCACTGTCTAATCATTTGTCCAGTTTTGGTTAATCTGTGTCCTATTATAGGGTTACCCCTTAGGGTACCTTCACACTTAGCGATGCAGCAGCGATCCGACCAGCGATCTGACCTGGTCAGGATCGCTGCTGCATCGCTACATGGTCGCTGGTGAGCTGTCAAACAGGCAGATCTCACCAGCGACCAGTGAACAGCCCCCAGCCAGCAGCGACGTGCAAGCGACGCTGCGCTTGCACGGAGCCGCCGTCTGGAAGCTGCGGAGACTGGTAACTAAGGTAAACATCGGGTATGGTTACCCGATGTTTACATTAGTTACCAGTGTGAGCAGGGAGCAGGGAGCCGCGCACACTGAGCGCTGGCTCCTTGCTCTCCTAGCTACAGTACACATCGGGTTAATTAACCCGATGTGTAATGCAGCTACATGTGCAGAGAGCAGGGAGCCGCGCACACTGCTTAGCGCTGGCTCCTTGCTCTCCTAGCTGCTGTACACATCGTGTTAATTAACCCGATGGGTACAGCAGCTACATGTGCAGAGAGCCGGAGCCGGCAGCACAGGCAGCGTGAGAGCTGCAGAGGCTGGTAACTAAGGTAAATATCGGGTAACCACCTTGGTTACCCGATGTTTATCTTGGATACAGCTTACCTCAGCTGTCAGACTCCGGCTCCTGCTCCCTGCTCGCTTCATTTGTCGCTCTCTTGCTGTCACACACAGCGATCTGTGTGTCACAGCAGGAGAGCGGCTTTGAAGAAAACGAACCAGGGCTGTGTGTAACGAGCAGCGATCTCGCAGCAGGGGCCAGATCGCTGCTCATTGTCACACACAGCGAGATCGCTAATGAGGTCACTGCTGCGTCACAAAAAGCGTGACTCAGCAGCGATCTCGGCAGCGAGCTCGCTGTGTGTGAAGCACCCCTTACTCGGTCACAGTCAGTGAGTCTTCGCTTCATACTTTGTTCCTTTTGTTTCTAGGAAAAGAGATAGGCTTGCGATTTGCTGTACTATCAGCAACTTCCAATGTCCCCTTTTCACTGAGCTGTCTGGCAAGATTAATCAAACAAGAAACTTAATGTGACAACATGCCAAAAAACAGTTTGTTATCTTAATGATGCTGTTCTGGAAAAGCACAGTGTAATTCTGAAGAGCTAGTTTATCTTCAGTTATGAGGCACTGCATAAAACACAGGTTAATGTCTGCACTAAACTGAGATCAGACAGTGCAATTGAAGAGAGGGAGATGGTAAAAAGAACATTCTACAGGCTCACATAGTGAAGATAGTATACAATACCAGTCAAAAGTAGACACATGTTCATGCAATGGAATATGCACATTGTAGATTCAGACTGAAGGCAGCAGAACCACACAGGGGCACATATGGAAACAAAGAGTAAAGGAACGTGTTAAACAAACTTGTATATGTGTTAAAGGGACTCTGTCAGCACAGAATCACTGTTCAAACCAAATACAGGCGCTCGTGCATCATGGCGGGACTAATAATTTAAATACACTTTCCCATCTGCTTGATTTAAATCTATCTCCGCCCTTCTTTGGCTCTATGAAGCCAGATTCGTCAATCATAGAAAAGGGGAAGGTGGAGGTGGAGGAAAAACTAGCAGGTGGAAAGGTGTATTTCAATGATCAGCCCCGCAATGATGTACGAGTGCCTGTACTTGGTTTAAACATTAAACATTAGATTCCTCTAAACAGCCCCCATCCTCTTTTCACTTTAATGACACCTTTACACACCCTTGAAATTCTCTCAAGCAGCTTCATTAGGCAGTCAGTGGAATGGCTTCTAGTTAATAGGTATGACTCATCAAGATTCAGATTCAGACTCAGCTGCCATGGGCGTGCCCCACTCAGGGAGCCCCCTGGTGAGTCTGGGACCAGAAGGTCAGAACACCTAATTATGCGCAGGTCTGCTGCTTGTGTTTAAATGTAATTGATTTCTTTTGGTGCTGTAGGGGTTAAGGACTCTTTCCTGTCTGACTGTCATTTGTAGCCTTGATCTCAGGTGCAACCTCTTGTGATCACTCCTCTTTGCTATAAAAAGTCACATGTCTTACCATCTGATGCCAGAGATAGAGTCATTTCTGAGCTGTCCACTTTGGAAGGAGCCAGTTTCTGGATGAAGCTGAGGTGTCGGGACAATTGCAGCCATGGTGCTTGGCTGCATTGGAAAAGTTTGGAGTGTTTTCCTTATTGTGTCTATTTTTTACCTGTCTGCCTCCCTTCCATTTTGTTGTATTAATGTAGTGGGGAGACCCGTGCTCTTGCCTGCCTTCTCACTAGCCAGGGTGAGTTCAGGGCAGGCCCAGGCCTTGGCACATGATGGGCGACAAGGGGGGAACTCGTATATAGACATTAAGGAGTGCAAGGAACAGCTTGAAGTAAGTGCAGGAGGTGACCCCGCTCCCCTCTCCCTAGCACCAGAACCCACCTTTGTATCATTTCACCCATGTAACCAATGTGTTGTGGAGCTTGCAGAGGGGTTCTCTTGTACGTGGAAGCTTCATAGTCACTGCGGCGTGACATCAGTTTTCAGAAGCTGTTTGCTACCATTATGTGTGTTTTGCATAGGCAGTGTTGGTACAAAGCTCTATATTGTGTTGTTGAGCTCTATTCCAAAACTGTACTAAGCCAGAATATGGCAGGAACCACTCAGAAACAACAGTTCCTCATTACTAACCAAAATAACAGTTGCACTCAAGTAAAGAGGAGGGAAAAATAACTGAAGGGTGTAAATAGTGAATATTGAAATGAGGATATGCATTGCTGCCCAGAAAACATGAACATTTGTTTTGAGAAAAATGAGTTATTTTGCAAATAAAATTGGCCAAATTACTTTAATACATGAAGGTCAGTCATTCCGGAAAAATTGCTAGACCCTAAACTGTATCTTCAAGTGCAGTCATGAAAAACACCAATTGCTGTGATTAAATTGGTTCTTTAGAGGACCATAAATGATAAATTCTTCAGATTTACCAGTCTCACAAACAGCAAATTGACAGCTCCTCAGGTAACAACCGCTGTTATAAATGATATAAAAACATCAAAGAACAGACACATTTCAACATTAACAGTCCAAAGCAGACAGAGAAGCAGGCTTTTATGGTTGATTTGAAACAAGCAAGAGGAGACATTATTGGCCAAGCAGCACAAGGAGGGGACATTAGAATAATGGAAATCTGCACTGTGATTTGATGAATCAAAATTTGAGATTTTTGGTACCAATTGCCATGTATTTTTAGGATGCAGAAAAGAGCGGATGGTTTCCGCATGTGTGAATTTTTCAAGTTCAAGGCACACTTACCTATCATGGCTACTACTGCATGCCTTTCCAATCACCTGGCCTCAACCCAATGAGATGGAATGAGTTGCACCACAGAGTGAAGGCGAAGCAGCTATCATCTGCTCAGCACTTCTGGGCACTTCTTCAAGACTGTTGGAAAGACATTACACCTGATGAAGCTGCTGAAGGAAATGCCCAAGGATGCATAAACATTTTGCAACTTTTCCATATACAATTTACACTAGAATTGTCACATGAATCAGGCCTACTTTGTTTTCTTGTTTGTAGATCCCTCCAACACTTAGGGGCTTCTGAGCTTCAAAATCCCCTGCACCTTCTGTCCTGCGACCCTTGAATTGTACTTAACTATCCCATTCTTTTGTTTCCTTCAATGACACAATGATTGGTTCTAGGCACAGTATCTAATAATTGCTCATCTACCGTAGGCCGAATTGATGTCAGTTTTTTTCCTACAGTTAGGTCCAGAAATATTTGGACAGTGACACAATTTTCTCGAGTTGGGCTCTGCATGCCACCACATTGCATTTGAAATGAAACCTCTACAACAGAATTCAAGTGCAGATTGTAACGTTTAATTTGAAGGTTTGAACAAAAATATCTGATAGAAATTGTAGGAATTGTACACATTTCTTTACAAACACTCCACATTTTAGGAGGTCAAAAGTAATTGGACAAATAAACCAAACCCAAACTAAATATTTTTATTTTCAATATTTTGTTGCGAATCCTTTGGAGGCAATCACTGCCTTAAGTCTGGAACCCATGGACATCACCAAACGCTGGGTTTCCTCCTTCTTAATGCTTTGCCAGGCCTTTACAGCCGCAGCCTTCAGGTCTTGCTTGTTTGTGGGTCTTTCCGTCTTAAGTCTGGATTTGAGCAAGTGAAATGCATGCTCAATTGGGTTAAGATCTGGTGATTGACTTGGCCATTGCAGAATGTTCCACTTTTTTGCACTCATGAACTCCTGGGTAGCTTTGGCTGTATGCTTGGAGTCATTGTCCATCTGTACTATGAAGCGCCGTCCGATCAACTTTGCGGCATTTGGCTGAATCTGGGCTGAAAGTATATCCCGGTACACTTCAGAATTCATCCGGCTACTCTTGTCTGCTGTTATGTCATCAATAAACACAAGTGACCCAGTGCCATTGAAAGCCATGCATGCCCATGCCATCACGTTGCCTCCACCATGTTTTACAGAGGATGTGGTGTGCCTTGGATCATGTGCTGTTCCCTTTCTTCTCCAAACTTTTTTCTTCCCATCATTCTGGTACAGGTTGATCTTTGTCTCATCTGTCCATAGAATACTTTTCCAGAACTGAGCTGGCTTCATGAGGTGTTTTTCAGCAAATTTAACTCTGGCCTGTCTATTTTTGGAATTGATGAATGGTTTGCATCTAGATGTGAACCCTTTGTATTTACTTTCATGGAGTCTTCTCTTTACTGTTGACTTAGAGACAGATACACCTACTTCACTGAGTGTGTTCTGGACTTCAGTTGATCTTGTGAATGGGTTCTTCTTCACCAAAGAAAGTATGCGGCGATCATCCACCACTGTTGTCATCCATGGACGCCCAGGCCTTTTTGAGTTCCCAAGCTCACCAGTCAATTCCTTTTTTCTCAGAATGTACCCGACTGTTGATTTTGCTACTCCAAGCATGTCTGCTATCTCTCTGATGGATTTTTTCTTTTTTTTCAGCCTCAGGATGTTCTGCTTCACCTCAATTGAGAGTTCCTTAGACCGCATGTTGTCTGGTCACAGCAACAGCTTCCAAATGCAAAACCACACACCTGTAATCAACCCCAGACCTTTTAACTACTTCATTGATTACAGGTTAACGAGGGAGACGCCTTCAGAGTTAATTGCAGCCCTTAGAGTCCCTTGTCCAATTACTTTTGGTCCCTTGAAAAAGAGGAGGCTATGCATTACAGAGCTATGATTCCTAAACCCTTTCTCCGATTTGGATGTGAAAACTCTCATATTGCAGCTGGGAGTGTGCACTTTCAGCCCATATCTATATATATAATTGCCTTATTCTGTCTGTCTGTCTGTCTTGCTCTAAAATTGTGTCCTAAAATTGTGTCCTTACGATGACACAAAGCTGATTGGTCGCTGGGCTCGCCATGGCCCCACCCCCCCGCACGGATTGGCCGCTCGCCCAGGCTGCGCCCCCACACGGATTGGCCGGCCGCTCGCCCAGGCTCCGCCCCCCCACAGATTGGCCTCTCGCCCCAGCACCCTGCAAGCATTGGCAACTCGGCCACGCCCCGCCCCCTTCACGCAATGCACGCTAGCTCTGGCCCCGCCCCCCCACGCATTCCCCGAACCGACACGGTCACTGAGCCACGACTACCAGGTGAGTACTCTACCCCTGGGAGCCCACATCAGCGTACGCCGCCAAACCAGCCGACACATACCCTCGCATTGCTGGGGCTGGCCGGCGTATGCTGGTGTGGGCTCCCGTGCGAGCGGGGGACGAGATACGCTGGTAACCATGGTAGCATAGTTACCAGCACATCAAGGTCCTGCAGCGGCGGAACATACACACACGCACACACATCAGATCACACTCACTCTCACACACACCTCACACACATCACATCGCATCCACACACTCATTCTCACACACACATCACATCGCATCCACACACTCACAACATCCTGGGATATCGCTTGCTTCTCGGCGGCGATACTGTGCTGTGAGCTTCCAGGACCTGCCGGAGGATCACATGGCCAGAAGCATGTGGTATCTCCGGATGTTGTGAGTATAAGCGCGTATGTGCAATATCGTCAATGTGTGTGTGTGTGAGTGTATGCGATCGGGTGTGTGTGAGTGTATGCGATCGGGTGTGTGTGGGTGTGTGTGAGTGTATGCGATCGGATCTGTGAGTGTCGGCAGAGGAGCACGGCGTGCTGGAGGAGGCTGGGAGGAGAGAGGCTGATCCTGGGGAAGGCTGGGATGGGGAGGCTGAGAGAAGAGAGGCTGATGCTGGGGGAGGCTGAGGCTGGGGTAGGCTGGGAGGAGTGAGGCTGATGCTGGGGACCAAAAAGGCTGATGCTGGGAGGAGAGAGGCTGATGCTGGGGGAGGCTGAGGCTGGGGTAGGCTGGGAGGAGAGAGGCTGATGCTGGGAGGAGAGAGGCTGATGCTGGGAGGAGAGAGGCTGATGCTGGGGGAGGCTGAGGCTGGGGTAGGCTGGGAGGAGAGAGGCTGATGCTGGGAAGAGAGAGGCTGATGCTGGGAGGAGAGAGGCTGATGCTGGGGGAGGCTGAGACTGGGGTAGGCTGGGAGGAGAGAGGCTGATGCTGGGAAGAGAGAGGCTGATTCTGGGAGGAGAGAGGCTGATGCTGGGGGAGGCTGATGCTGGGGGAGGCTGAGGCTGGGGGAGGCTGGGAGGAGAGAGGCTGATACTGGGGACAGAAAAGGCTGATGCTGGGAGGAGAGAGGCTGATGCTGGGGGAGGCTGAGGCTGGGGTAGGCTGGGAGGAGAGAGGCTGATGCTGGGAGGAGAGAGGCTGATGCTGGGGACAGAAAAGGCTGATGCTGGGAGGAGAGAGGCTGATGCTTGGATGAGAGAAGCTGATGCTGGGGACAGAGAGGCTGATGCTGGGGACAGAGAGGCTGATGCTGGGAGGAGAGAGGCTGATGCTGGGGACAGAGAGGCTGATGCTGGGAGGAGAGAGGCTGATGCTGCGCGCAGAGAGGCTGATGCTGCGGGTAGAGAGGCTGATGCTGGTGCAGCATGGGGGATGGAGCACGATGGGGGATGCGCAGCATGGGGGATGGAGCACGTTTGGGAGTGCGCAGCATGGCGGATGGAGCACGTTTGGGAGTGCGCAGCATGGCGGATGGAGCACGTTTGGGAGTGCGCAGCATGGCGGATGGAGCACGTTTGGGAGTGCGCAGCATGGCGGATGGACCACGTTTGGGAGTGGGCAGCATGGCGGATGGAGCACGTTTGGGAGTGCGCAGCATGGCGGATGGAGCACGTTTGGGAGTGCGCAGCATGGCGGATGGAGCACGTTTGGGAGTGCGCAGCATGGCGGATGGAGCACGTTTGGGAGTGCGCAGCATGGCGGATGGAGCACGTTTGGGAGTGCGCAGCATGGCGGATGGAGCACGTTTGGGAGTGCGCAGCATGGGGGATGCAGCACGATGGGGAGTGCGCAGCATGGCGGATGGAGCATGTTTGGGAGTGCGCAGCATGGGAGATGGAGAACGATGGGGGGTGCGCAGCATAGGGGATGGAGCACGATGGGGAGTGCGCTGCATGGGGGATGGAGCACGATGGGGAGTGCGGAGTATGGCGGATGGAGCACGTTTGGGAGTGCGCAGCATGGCGGATGGAGCACGTTTGGGAGTGCGCAGCATGGTGGATGGAGCACGTTTGGGAGTGCGCAGCATGGCGGATGGAGCACGTTTGGGAGTGCACAGCATGGGAGATGGAGCACGATGGGGGGTGCGCAGCATAGGGGATGGAGCACGATGGGGAGTGCGCTGCATGGGGGATGGAGCACGATGGGAAGTGCACACCTCCCCCCAACACACACACACACGCGTGCGCACTGCACAACACACCACACACACACACTGGGAACCACAAACAACTGCCCTACACAGACACCCACACACACAGACAACGCTGCACACACACAACACCCAACACACAAACACCGTGGCACACACAAATATACGCACATACCGCACAACACACACATTGCACAAAACATACCTTCCCCCAAAACACACCACACACACACAAACCGCGCAACACACACACACACAACGCTACAGACACACAGCGCTCCACAAACAACGCAACACACGCAACACACATACAACACCGCTCTCACCCCCCGCCACACCCAGACAACACCCAGAACATGTACAGCGCCCTACACAAACACTTGGTAACTACAGACAACAACATCTATATATATATATATATATATATATATATATATGTATATATATATATATAGATATATATATATATAACAAAAATCATACATGAACAACACAATACGTAAATTCTAGAATACCCGATGTGTAGAATCGGGCCACCTTCTAGTTATATATATAATTGAATTTCTGAACATGTTTTTGTAAACAGCTAAAATAACAAAACTTGTGTCACTGTCCAAATATTTCTGGACCTGACTGTATATGTAAAGAATTGTCCATGTATTCTTTAGTGTGCTGGCACCATTTTTTAATTTATATGTCAGTTTTTAAATCCTTGTTGCAACTGTTTGTCTAGAATGGAAAAAAAAAAAATATGGACTACACACATGACAGAAAAACCTTTGTTGTATATAATGGTACCATTGACTTGCGTTAATGAGTTTGAATCTGTGCAACCTATTTAAGATCTTAAAGGAATTCTCCGAGAATGAGATAAAATGGCTTCCCTGATTGAACTCAAACTACAGCCCTTCCTAGTCATGTGTCAGTACAGGCTGCAGACTGAAGATATAAGGCTCCTGACACTGTGTTTCAACCACAAGAGCTGTATCACATATACCTCAGTCAGCTACTGGTTGTGGTTTGTGAAGAAACATTTTTATCAATGTTTTACTTGACAACGAGATCTCTAGTTTCATCTTGCCTCCTGCATCAATCTGACAGCTTTATAGCAGTGCACGGACACTGACTGTGGCCAACTGGAAACCAAATAAACATTGATGAGAATGAACCAGGAGATAACCCTGTTGTGCCCAGTGAGGAAGAGATATATTTCTTTATATATAACAGCCTGACTGAGGTATGTGTGATACAGCTCTTGTGAGTTGACACACAAGTCTTGGGAGCTATATGTGTTCACTCTGTGGCTTGTTCTGATGTGACTAGGACAGGCTGCTGTTTAATAATACTAGGGATGCTATTTTAGCTCATTCTCTGAGAACGCCTTTAAGAAGGTTAACGATGATTTGCAGCTGACCCTCTATCCAAATAATATGTTTTCTGGGTTTTTTTTTTTAGTTTTACCAATTTGCATTACAAAAAAAGAGATTCTTAGATTCAGTTTAACAATACTTTTGTACATTACCTTAGATAAACAGCAATTTAAAATTATAACATTTGGACAAATAGTAAAATGTGGGGGGTCCTAAACTGGTTTATTTATAGGAGGTAAAGTTCTTCTTCATCTGACATTCACTAAAATTCCATGCAAAACACAAGAAGAGGAAAATTCTTGTTTGCTCAGCAGTTACATGATGGCAATTTGTTTTCTTTATTCAGACAAGTAGACTTCTATAAGATGCATTTAAATAGGATTAGAGTCATCATCAGTTTTAGAAAAAGAGATGGAGGGTAGCACTGTTTGACTATACCCAAACTGACATTTCAGTTTTGTAAGCATTCTCTAAAATTAAGTCTAAGAAATGGGTTTTACAGAGCAATATAAGGTCGTCAGCTCTGTTTCTCACAATCATTGAGAACTACAGTGTAATATTTTCTCTGTTGGCACTATTGCATTTGATTTTCTTAGAATATGAACCTTGGATAATTATTGCTGAGCAATTAGAATCAGGGGAATCATTCCAAAATGGTACATTGAGGAACATTGAGAAATTACATAAAGTACTGTGCATAGACGCTAAAATGAACCATTTACCATGAACCAGTTACCATAGCTAACATATCACAACATCATCATAAGCAGCCAAATACTTTATCCCTTCTATTGTCAGCAACCTTGAATTATGTGCAAAGGTAAATTTGACCATTGAAATTTCTTTATATGGTCATTCACAGAATATCAGAAAGGGTCCAATAACATATTGTTTTTAAACTTAAATCAGAGGTATACATTGGGAGTATTCCCTAATACAATGGGGCACAACATTTTTGGCCCAATGACCACATTGCCATTCTGAATTAATCCAAAGGGTCGCAATTTTTTTTTAAAGGGGTACTTACAAGAATACATCATCAGAACCACCATCACTATATTACTACATTACAAGAACCAAGTTTTAAGTAATTGAAGAGGATTTGGAGAGATCCTGCTCAGTTTCTGCTCCCCCAAAAAATCAGTGTGAACACACATTAAATTTTTGAGCATAAACTCACCAAATCCTCTTCATAAAAATACTCAAAACTTAGAGATTTTAGAATGTTTAACATAGCCATGAAGCACATTATGGATTACTACATATGTACAGACAGTAGTTCTGATCTTTTACATAAGTGCAGTACCAGAACCACCATCAGTACATGAATGCAGCATCAGGACCACCGTCGGTACATGAATGCAGCACTAGAACCACCGTTAGTATATTATTGCAGAGCCGGAACCACAGTCACTATAATAATGCACTGCAGAACCAGGGCCGGCATCAGCACCCGGCAAACCCGGTCAAATGCTGGGGCCCTAAGCTGCCGGGGGGGCCCACTGGCGGTGGCAGGAGTGGCGCACCGCTACTCAGAGGGACCCGATGCCCGCGCTGTCACCGCCCCCCCTCCCCCCGCCGAGGATCGCGCTTTCAATTGTATCGGCATCGCAGGTGCCAATACAATTGAGAGCAATGATGAGAGACGGAGCGGGGTGCTGCTTCTCTTATCATTCTCCTTGCTGTGACTGTCGGCACTCTGACAGCTCTGTAGCGGAGCGCGGTGACGTCATCACTGCGCGCCCGCTGAGAGGCCAGAGCGACAGCAGTGGACGTGCCAAAAAGACCGGAGCAGCGGGGGAACGAGGAAAAGTGAGTATTAATCCCTGTATACTACATGAGGGTGCCTACTGCTATCTGGCTCTGCACTGTGCTGTATACATTGCTGTGCTATATACAAGATGTACACTACATGAGGGAGGGTGCCTACTGCTATCTGGCTATGCACTGTGCTGTATACATTGCTGTGCTATATACAAGTTGTATACTACATGAGGGAGGGTGCCTACTGCTATCTGGCTCTGCACTGTGCTATATACATTGCTGTGTTATATACAAGGTGTATACTACATGAGGGTGCCTACTGCTATCTAGCTCTGCACTGTGCTATATACATTGTGCTATATACAGGCTGTCCTATATACAGGCTGTATACTACATGTAAAAATAGCACCAAAAAGAGGATAATATCCTCCAAAAATTAAGTATTACTCACAGCAAGTTGGGCTGCAGTGTGTACATCGCCCAGGCCAAAAACTAGTACTCTACCAGGATACAGCTAAACCCCCACTAAAGTGGAAGCATCACAGGTGCAGGAGAAGCAAATCCCACACACACCTCCATGGAATGGAGGGGGCGAATGCTAGATGATAAAACTGCACACTAGTGGCTTGCATAGAGCGCTGTTCACACATGCAGATAACAGTCACAAACCCGCAGCCTATTAGGTGACGCCCATACTATTAGATCAAGCGGGCTGCCAAGCCGTACACCACCTGTGTATCACGCACAGACAGACACTCTACAATGCAAGGCCCAACAGAAAGGGGCCTGGCTGTATCCTGTACAAACAAAAAAATATGAGGTTTTTGTTGGTATTTATGGCCATAAAACGTAAGCCTACAACCCTCGTCATGGGACCTCATGCTTGTAGGTCCCTACACTAAGTATAAAAGTAGCACCAAAAAGAGGATAATATCCTCCAAAAATTAAGTATTACTCACAGCAAGTTGGGCTGCAGTGAGTACTAGTTTTTGGCCTGGGCGATGTACACACTGCAGCTCAACTTGCTGTGAGTAATACTTAATTTTTGGAGGATATTATCCTCTTTTTGGTGCTATTTTTATATTTAGTGTAGGGACCCACAAGCATGAGGTCTCGTGACGAGGGTTGTAGGTTTACTTTTTATGGCCGTAAATACCAACAAAAACCTCATATTTTTTTGTTTGTACAGGATACAGCCAGGCCCCTTTCTGTTGGGCCTTGCATTGTAGAGTGTCTGTCCGTGCGTGATACACATGTGGGGTATGACCTGGCAGCACGCCTGATCTAATAGTATGGGCGTCACCTAATAGGCTGCGAGTTTGTGACTGTGTTATCTGCATGTGTGAACAGCGCTCTATGCAAGCCACTAGTGTGCAGTTTTATCATCTAGCATTCGCCCCCCTCCATTCCACGGAGGTGTGTGTGTGATTTGCTTCTCCTGCACCTGTGATGCTTCCACTTTAGTGGTAGTTTAGCTGTAGTCTGGTAGAGTACTAGTTTTTGGCCTGGCAATGTACACACTGCAGCCCAACTTGCTGTATACTACATGACAGTGTCTAATGCTGTCTGGGTCTGCATTGTGCTATATTTGGGCTTTATACTACATGAAGGTGCCTAATGCTATCTGGGTCTGCATTGTGCTATATGCGGGCTGTAGACTACATGAAGGTGCCTAATACTATATGAGTCTGCATTGTGCTATATGAGGGCTGCTTAATGTTATTTGGGGACTGCATAGTGCCATATGGGGGTTACATAATACTATATGGAGGACTATGGGGGCTTCATAACACTATATGGACGAATATGGGGGCTGCATACTACTTTACCCCCAGAGTTGTACAGTTAGGTCCAGAAATATTTGGACAGTGACACAATTTTCGCGAGTTGGGCTCTGCATGCCACCACATTGGATTTGAAATGAAACCTCTACAACAGAATTCAAGTGCAGATTGTAGCGTTTAATTTGAAGGTTTGAACAAAAATATCTGATAGAAATTGTAGGAATTGTACACATTTCTTTACAAACACTCCACATTTTAGGAGTTCAAAAGTAATTGGACAAATAAACCAAACCCAAACAAAATATTTTTATTTTCAATATTTTGTTGCGAATCCTTTGGAGGCAATCACTGCCTTAAGTCTGGAACCCATGGACATCACCAAATGCTGGGTTTCCTCCTTCTTAATGCTTTGCCAGGCCTTTACAGCCGCAGCCTTCAGGTCTTGCTTGTTTGTGGGTCTTTCCGTCTTACGTCTGGATTTCAGCAAGTGAAATGCATGCTCAATTGGGTTAAGATCTGGTGATTGACTTGGCCATTGCAGAATGTTCCACTTTTTTGCACTCATGAACTCCTGGGTAGCTTTGGCTGTATGCTTGGGGTCATTGTCCATCTGTACTATGAAGCGCCGTCCGATCAGTTTTGCGGCATTTGGCTGAATCTGGGCTGAAAGTATATCCCGGTACACTACAGAATTCATCCGGCTACTCTTGTCTGCTGTTATGTCATCAATAAACACAAGTGACCCAGTGCCATTGAACGCCATGCATGCCCATGCCATCATGTTGCCTCCACCATGTTTTACAGAGGATGTGGTGTGCCTTGGATCATGTGCCGTTCCCTTTCTTCTCCAAACTTTTTTCTTCCCATCATTCTGGTACAGGTTGATCTTTGTCTCATCTGTCCATAGAATACTTTTCCAGAACTGAGCTGGCTTCATGAGGTGTTTTTCAGCAAATTTAACTCTGGCCTGTCTATTTTTGAAATTGATGAATGGTTTGCATCTAGATGTGAACCCTTTGTATTTACTTTCATGGAGTCTTCTCTTTACTGTTGACTTAGAGACAGATACACCTACTTCAGTGAGAGTGTTCTGGACTTCAGTTGATGTTGTGAATGGGTTCTTCTTCACCAAAGAAAGTATGCGGCGATCATCCACCACTGTTGTCATCCGTGGACGCCCAGGCTTTTTTGAGTTCCCAAGCTCACCAGTCAATTCCTTTTTTCTCAGAATGTACCCGACTGTTGATTTTGCTACTCCAAGCATGTCTGCTATCTCTCTGATGGATTTTTTCTTTTTTTTCAGCCCCAGGATGTTCTGCTTCACCTCAATTGAGAGTTCCTTAGACCGCATGTTGTCTGGTCACAGCAACAGCTTCCAAATGCAAAACCACACACGTGTAATCAACCCCAGACCTTTTAACTACTTCATGGATTACAGGTTAATGAGGGAGACGCCATCAGAGTTAATTGCAGCCCTTAGAGTCCCTTGTCCAATTACTTTTGGTCCCTTGAAAAAGAGGAGGCTATGCATTGCAGAGCTATGATTCCTAAACCCTTTCTCCGATTTGGATGTGAAAACTCTCATATTGCAGCTGGGAGTGTGCACTTTCAGCCCATATTATATATATATATATATAATTGTATTTCTAAACATGTTTTGTAAACAGCTAAAATAACAAAACTTGTGTCACTGTCCAAATATTTCTGGACCTAACTGTATGTCCCTTCCACCCAGGTGCTGTATACCCCCTCAGAACTGTATGTCCCTCCCACCCCAGAGCTGTATGCCAACAGAGCTGTATGTCCCCCCCACCCCAGAGCTGTATACCCCCAGAGCAGTATGTCCCCCCACCCCAGAGATGTATACCCCCAGAGCTGCATGTCACCCCCCACCTCAGAGATGTTTGTCCCCCCACCTCAGAGTCACTGCCCTCCTCTAGAGCTGTATGCCCCCCATTGATGTATACCCCTTTCCTCAGTAATATGTATTCCCGCCAGTAATGAGTTTGTCCCCATCCTCTCTTGTGATGTATATACAGCAGTGTTAGTGTGCTCTATGTGCGGCCATGTCTGTTAGACAAGTGTGGCGCCCTGGCCCAGCCAGGTCGTCACAGATAACACTCAAACACCCCACCCCCACTAGACAGGGACAACAGGCAAACAAAAATCCTTGTTGCCTCCCTCCAGGGTCTGATGTCCACACCAGGTGGGGCGGAGCTAAGCGGTTGGCTCCACCCACCGAGGAGTTCACAGGCCTGGAGGCGGGAAAAGTGTCAGTTAGAAGTTGGAGTTTGAGAGGAGCAGGCACTTGGGTGTCTGGGTTTGTGGCCCAGTCACTGACAGCAAGGTTGGCAGACGGTGGTGGCCGTCTGCAGGAGTGGTGGAGCAACGCGGAACCGAAGGACTGGGGTCGGGTGACGGCCCGCCGGTACCGACCGGGGAGCGAAGTGAAGCCAGCACACACAGGCAGGGCCATCGGACCCCGACCAGGCTTGGAGCCGCCGTCAATAGTTAGATCCGAATGTGACTGGAACCCCAGGGGTTTCACAACAGCAAAAGTCCCGATTGAAGGCAACCGCCCACACCGTGAGGGTATACAGCTACCGCCTAAGGCTAGAGACCCAAGGGCCAGCGCCTGCGGGCAAACGGGCTCCTCCGGTACCCATACACCGGGGAGCGGACTACCGTTGGGAATCCATAGTAGTCAGAAAGAGAACATCAAGGTGCAGGGAAAGACAGCCGCCATCACCTGTCCGGGGAGAGACACAGCAGCTGGCTGCGGGACCCGTCCATCCAGCCGTTTGGTTTACCGAGGACTTTGTACCTTTCTTGCTGAGTGAGTAAAACCGTGCCATCCGGCATCGCGCTGCGCTGTCCCCCAACCCTGCACCTCACGAACCCTGTCTCCCTGTCACATCACCGGGCCCCGGGACCACCGACCCCTACCCACGGAGGGGGAAAACAACATCCTAGCTGCTCCCTACCATCGCTCCCGGGATCCCCGTCATTGTTGTGTATAGCACTGGTATTTAAAATTTAACCTTTATTAATTTCTCTATTAAAATTATAGGACCAATCAGGTGATACCACAAGGTAAACAAAAAAACACAAAGTACAGATTGGATGCATACAATATATCAACAGGAGTTATATCCAATTCCCTCACGGTCCTCCCGACGGGAGGACCGTGAGGGAATTGGATATAACTCCTGTTGATATATTGTATGCATCCAATCTGTACTTTGTGTTTTTTTGTTTACCTTGTGGTATCACCTGATTGGTCCTATAATTTTAATAGAGAAATTAATAAAGGTTAAATTTTAAATACCAGTGCTATACACAACTTCTCATATTGGGATCCCCGTCACCAGCAGCGGTGGTGCCCATCTTCACCACGACCCATGGGTGGCGTCACGGACTAAATCCAACCACCCCTTTCACTCACGGGCGAGGAGCGCTGCTAGAGTCCCCGGATCCGGCCCACCGCTCGAGCCACCGAGCAGCCGTCGCAGCAGCGCTGGACCCGAGCGTTAGCGAGCGCAGCGCAGTGGCATCCTCCCCACCCGCGACACAAGCAGGGAGGTGAATGAGGCTGTTGACGGCTTCCCTATATTAGAAATATATATACTGTATAAATATATAAAAATAATGTGTGTGCATGTATGATGTGTATCTATGTATGTCAGTGTATATGACTGTGTAAAGATTTATGTCTATTTACATGTGTTTTTGTGAATTTCTCTTTAAATAAGTATGTGTACGTATGCCTGTATGTGTACGTATCTGTGCATGTCTAAGGGCTCATGCGCACGTTGCCGAATTTCATGCATTTACGCTGCGTATTGAACTGCAGCGTATATGCATGTGTCCTGCGTCCCCTGCACAATCTATGAAGATCGCATGAAAGAGCGCATGAAATCGGCTTTTTTTCTGCAGAAACACTGCATCCATTATGCAGTATTTCTGCAGAGATTTGAAGCGCACATGTGCTGTCAAATGACGCGACGTGCGTACACAGCCTATGTGTAGATGGGGCCCACTGAGACTCTTTCGCCCAGGGCCCACAAAGACCTGGAGCCGGCCCTGGCCAGAACCATTGTTAGTATTTTTATACAGCACCGAGAATAGTGCAGCGATCAATTGTATTATCATGTCAGCTCCATATATAAATTGCTTGAACCTACAACTCCCAGTATGTCTTTAAGTAATGGGAGTTGTTGTTTCCAGCCAACATCACACTGCAGACCATACAGGAACCACAGTGCTGATGAGACATAGGCAGTATCACAAAAAAATTATATCCAGGTACTTTATAGAGGACACCTTCTTTGATTAAAGTCGTTTCAGTTCCTTTTGTCTCCAAGTAGTACAGACGCCATGAAGAGATTTCTGCAGGTTTCCCTCTTCACTGTCTACAGCAGCACTTCCTAATCCTGACATGGTGCCATTACAAATAAAAGTATCAATATACTGCTCAATAAATAAAAATATCTCACATACGAAAGATGATAATTGGTTACCGGTTATTGGTTTTCCAAACCATAAAAGCACTGAAAATGAGAGAGAGTATCTGTCCACAGGAACAGGAAAACTACTGAAAATCAAAGGGCGTTACTTCTCTGAACGCCCCAGTGTGTTTACAGAGAATAAGGGGTAGCCGCATCATTAATACATATATACATATAAAACAAGAAAAAAGGGGTTCCCCCTCAATCATATAACATATTTCCTCTTTTTTTCTTTGAATGTGAGGCAAGAATCCCATTACCAAACCTAAGGGAGGGTATTACCACGGTACTATCATGGTTCGGGAAAATCCAGTTACCGGTAAGCTATCATCTTTTCCCTTCACCATGACAGCACCGCATGTGAGAAAATAAAATAGAAAAAAAATCTCTAGGGAGGGATCACTGCTGAAAGAACCTTCCTTCCAAAAGAGATTTCAGAAAACCCCAAATCCAACCTGTAGTGCCAAAAGAAGGTAGAAGGTGATGACCACAGCGCGGTCCTGCAGATCTGATTAATGAAGGCATTAGCCCTTTACGCACAGGAGGTAGCCATAGCTCTCATAGAATGTGCACTAATACCCTGAGGCAGGTCCTGACTCTAGGCAGAGTAGGCTTAGGGTATGGTGATCCTAACTCATCTAGCAATAGTGGATTTTGTACCTCTTTTTTTCTCTTATATGGGCCTTGGAACAAAATAAACATAGAAGACTTTCACCAAGACCTCGTCACCTCACGATATCTAAATAAACATCTTTTAACATCAGAAAATGAAAGGCTAATTCACCTTGAGATCGTGGACTGTCACAAAAGGAACGGAGCATTATTTTCTGGTCCCTATGATGTTTAGATTTTATGTTTGGCAAAAATGCTGGGTCAGGCCAAAGTATTACTCTATCTTTTACTATGAGAACTGTGGGGGCAGCACACGTGCAAAATACTGATAAAACAAACATTCACATCTTATCAATTAATGAAGGAGGTGTTATGAGTGTCTCCTGTCTTTGGGAGACTTGCAGGTTTGAGATTTAAGTGTTATATTGCCTTGTGACAAGAGTGAGTGGTGGGACAGTTAGTGACTAGGCATGTTAAGGCGACCAGGGGAAGAACTCATATAGCAACGTTAGGGGTGCTTAAGGCTCAGGCACAGATAAGTGTCAAGATGTGTCCAGACACCCGATCTCGATTGTGAGGATCTTCCTCTCCTTTTCAACCCTTTTGTACCTCTGTATTACGCCATGCGCCAATATACTCTTGTGTGAACATGACAGGAGGTGGCTGCTAGTATTTGACATGCACACAGATAGGGACTGCATAGGGTCACACAGATATGTATGATGCACAGTGTCTGGCTTACAGCCTATTGATGATGCCCATACTATTAGATTAGGTGGGCTGCCCAGTACTATATAAGTGCACCCTACAGGACAAGCACCCCAGTTCGGAAGCGGGGATTTCTAAGAGCAAGAGAATTGTAAACCACTTTACCCTTTTAAGATAATGAGAAAAATATTTGGTTTAGCAAGAAAAACTAAATTGTCAGCTATACGATAGCACCACAGTACATTACTGGCTTCCGCTATATTACTCTCTAGAAAACGGCATATCTTTCTTAATCAACAAACCCTTATTCACTAGACTCAGTTCACAGAAGAACAGAATAATAATGTCAAGTCCAGGAATTATCTGGTTTAGAAGGATCTTTCATTTTCTGGATTAAGAAATAACGGCACTGTTATGAGTTGCCACAGAACAGTAACGTGTGCCGTATATTATATTTATATATATTCAGCTACTTTAGTATACAGTGCCGCTACGTAACCTCTAAGGAACGCGAGAAAAATCTCTTGTATATATTATATCACTGCTATGCTGTCTATAGCCGTGAAATAATTTGGCTTTTTATACTACTGAGTAATCACTGTCTTCCTGAAATATGTAACTGTACGTAATAACTATGTAACTCAATGAGCAAAAAGAAACAGACCTAGTACTGGATCTTTATCTAATGGGAGATATATGAAGGGCTGCTGATAAGTCTTTATCATCTTTTTTTCCTTTCTAAGGGCGGCGTTATACGGGACGATTTATCGTGCGATCGCACCCGCCCCCGTCGTTTGTGTGTCACGGGCAATTTGTTGGCCGTGGCGCACAGTCGTTAAACCCCCGTCATACACACTTACCTCCCGAATTACCTCGCTGTGGGCGGCGAACTTCCACTTCCTGATGGGGGAGGGACGTTCGGCGTCACAGCGACCACCCAATAGTGGCGGAGATGAGCGGGACGAACATCCCGCCCACCTCCTTCCTTCCTCATCACCGGCGGGACGCAGGTAAGCTGTGTTCGTCGTTCCCGGGGTTTTCACACGGAGCGATGTGTGCTGCCTCGGGAACGACGAACAACCGGCGCGCAGAAGGAGGAACGACTTTATGAAAAATAACGACGTGTCAACGAGCAACGATAAAGTGAGTATTTTTGCTCGTTCACAGTCGTTCGTAGCTGTCACACGCTACGATATCTCTAACAATGCCGGATGTGCGTCACGGAATCCGTAACCGCGACGACATATCGCCCGATATATAGCAGCGTGTGACGCCGCCCTAACGAATGTTACATCATATGAAAGCCTTATGTCGCTAATATCTGTTTTCAAATTTTGTGTTTGTTGCTAGATCAATGACCTTCCTATTCCACAGTTAAGAACTGGGTTGCCAAATTTAAAACGGGCCACTTCAGCACCAATGATGAGGAACGTCCTTGATGACCGAGAGTGGTTGCTGTTCTGGAGATCGTCGATGCTGTGCACAACCTCATACTGGAGAATCGATGAATTTCAGCTAAAGCAATAGCAGACATCATGGGGATTTCCCGTGAACGTGTTTGTGTCATTATCCATGAACATTTGGACATGAGGAAGCTATCTGCAAAGTGGGTCCCCAAATGTTTGACCACAGATCATAGTGAGTGAAAACTTCCCGGTCCATTTGTCAGCATTTCCAGTCTGATAAGAACTTCCTGGATCGACTGGTCACTATGGATGAGACCTGCATTTATTTTTATGACCCTGAAAACAAGGAGCAGTCAAAAGAGTGGAGGCACAGTAGTTTTCCTTGTCCAAAGAAGTTCAGGGTGCAAAAATCAGCCACTAAGGTGATGGTGTCTGTGTTCGAGGATAAGGAGGGCGTGATACTAGTGTACTACCTTCAAAAGGATTCCACCATCAATGCAAGGTATTACATTGAACTTTCTTTTGGACCAATTGAAGGCAGCTTTGTAGGCCAAAAGGCTCAGCAAGCTGTCCAAAGGAATCTTGTTCCTGCAAGACAACGCCTTCGCTCACACTACACAAGTGAACACGGCAAAACTGAAAGAGCTGGGCTTCCAGCTGGTTGACCCCCCACCTTGTTTACCAGATCTAGCTCCCTCTGACTATCATCTGTTTCCAAACCTGAAGAAACACCTCAAGGGTACCAAATTTCACACCATTTCTGATACCATGACTGCTACGGATGCCTGGTTTGAGGCACAACCAAAATCCTTCTTTTTGCTAGGCTTACAGAACTTGGAATACTGATGTAAGAAGTGTGTTGACATCAATGGAGAGTATGTGGGATAAATGTAAAGTTTAACAATCCTATCTCGTGTCTTTCTGGGTAAAGCCAAAGGCTTATCATGAGTAAGGGTCACTATGACCTGAAACGCATAAGGATTTTTTATTATACATGTATATTTTAACATGTTTCCAATAAAAGGATGTTTTATTTAAATTGAAGATTGGACTGCAGGTGCTGGAATTCCTTCTTTGTATTTGGCCTTTACTGGTACGACCACCAAGAATCTGGAGTAATGATCTACCATGGTGAGAGCATATGTATAGGCTGTCCGACTACGTGTTAGCTTCACATGGTCCAGGGCTACAATCTCCAAGGGTTGCTTGGTGACAATGGGTCGCAGCGGTGCTCTTTGGCTGTTACGATCTTTCTTCCTCAGAGCGCAAGGACCACAATTTCTGCACCATATTTCTATGGTGGGTCTCATTCCAATCCAGTAGAACCAATCACACAGCAACGCTTCCAACTTCTTCCATCCGAAGTGGCCTGCTTGATCGTGGTACGCTTCTAGCACCATCTGGACGTGATTTTTAGGTATTACCACTTGACATACCCTTTCGTGGGTTTTAGGATTGCTAATGCTTCTACAGAGTTTACCTTGATGGATGTACAGCCTGCTCCTTTCTTTCCATAGATGTTGAGCTTCTGGTGGAGCGTCAGGACCTAGGCACGAATTTGGTTGGGTCAGCAGTACTTTGACCAGTCTAACCGCAGGGTCATTGTCCTGTGTTTGTTTCCATCCATGATAAGGTAGTGGGTTCAATGTAGCCTCCTGTCGCTTGTTACAGGACTGCTGACTTGGAGAAGCACTGTGATGGTGGAAAGCTGGCAACTCGATCTCCTCCAGTTCATCAACGTCTTCTCCCTCGTCTGGCAGGTGAGGCATCCTGGATAGCGCATCTGCATTTGCATTTTTGCAACCAGCCCGATACTTGATAGTGAAATCATAGTTCGCTAGCTGAGCCACCCAACGTTGCTCCAACGCACCTAACTTTGCTGTATCCAGATGGGTCAGGGGATTATTGTTTGTGAAGACTGTGAACTTCGCGGCTGCCAGACAGTGTTTAAACTGCTCGGTTACAGCCCAGACCAAGGCCAGGAACTCCAGCTTGAAGGAGCTGTAGTTTTTCGGGTTCCTCTCGGTAGGACGGAGCTTCCTGCTTGCGTAGGCAATCACTCTTTCTTTGCCATTCTGAACTTGCGATAGCACGGCTTCCAGTCCCACGTTGCTGGCATCAGTATACCGCACAAAGGGTAGGTTGTAGTTGGGATACGCCAGGATTTCATCACCAGTCAGGGCCCACTTCATCTGTCTGAAGTAATTCTCCTCCCCTTCACCCCACTTAAATGGAGAACCAGAAGTCTTGCCCTTAGTGGCCTGGCCTACCAGGAGTTCTTGCAAAGGTGCTGCCATCTTCGTATAACCCTTTATGAACCTCCTGTAGTATCCTACCAGGCCCAGGAACTGACGTACCTCTTTAACGGTGGTCGGTCTTGGCCAGCTCTTGATGGCTGTAATCTTTTCTGGGTCTGGTGCCACTCCCTCTGCACTGACCACGTGCCCACGTGGACCTTTGGTTTCAACAGATGGCACGTGGACGGCTTCAACTTCATTCCGTACTTCGACAACACTTCAATACCTCAGCCAGATGTTCAAGATGTCCCTTGTAGGTCTTCGAGTACACGATAACATCATCCAGGTAGAGCAGTACATTTCTGAAGTTGCGGTGTCCCAAGCAGCAGCATTCCACCAATCTTTGGAACGTTCCTGGTGTGTTACACAGTCCAAACGGCATGCTGTTGAACTCACACAGGCCCATGGGTGTTGCGAATGCAGTCTTCTCCGGTCAAGGGTTCTACGGCCTGGATAGAATCATCGGTGACAGTGAACAGTTTGGCAATGGTTGCATACCTAGGCAATTTGGTTTCCTCCTCCCCACAATTCAACACACGCACGGGCACTCTTCCCTTGCGAACATCAACTACTCCCCTGGCTGTCAGGATGGTAGACCAATTTTCTGAGTATATGGGCTCCACCATTGCCTAGTAATCCTGCCTCTTGAGGCCCACCGTTGCCCGACACCATATCATCATCTCACTTCACGGGGGTATCACAATAGGGCCAGAGTCTATTACCCGTACATTACCAATTTCCCCACCAGATAGGTTTACCTGTTGTCTCTGCAGGAGGGCTTTGATTTCTCTTTGCAGGACTCTCTGCTGCCCAGCATCTGCAGTTTCAGCAATCTATTGGAGTAAGAACAACACTTCCCCCAGACAATTTTCAATCACATTAGTTCCCAAAATCATCTTTGGATTCTTATCACTGGCATCAGTTTCGACTACAATCAACCCTTGGCCCTTTAACTCTACCCTCCCCACTTTTATGGTTACCTCCTTAAACCCAATCTGAGTCACTGGATATCCATTAACAGCATAAATAGCGTGGCCCGAGTCCAGCTGGATGAGTTCGGCATCTGACCAGAATCTCTTATAGAGTACATACGGGATGGTTGTTACCTGCGAGCCGGTGTCCAACAATGCAGAGGTAGGAATTCCGTCCAGGATGATAGACAGAAATAGTCGTCCTCCCACATACTGATCACGCCATTCAGATGGGCCTTGTTGTCTTATACCTGGGGGTTGGCCCTTAACCCCAGGGATGGCCGGATTAAAGGACACACTCGTGCAAAATGGCCTGCCTTGTTGTAACAACGGCAGATGGGTTGTCCAGACGAATCATAGCGATCGCTGCTCCTCCCTCTGTATGATGGGATCCTCCATCGCAAGCATGGGACGTCCTCAGGGCAGTCGACTCCAGCTGGATCTTCTCCGCCGGCTTGGGTTCTGGCTGGAGCTGCATCACTTTTAGGATCATGGCCACATCCTTGCTCAGCTGTTGCACTTGGGAGCACAAGTCAGTTGCAGCACCAGGGGGCGCTGCTTGTCTGTTATCTTCTACCACTGTCAAGGAAGAGGGCTTCACCCACAAGGGTGAGGTACTGGCTTGCCAGAACTGGGGGGCAGAGTCTGTGGTTGTAGAGGATTGCAGGGCTTTTATGGCCCAGTCCTTTAGAACAACAAAGTCCACATTCGGATATTCCAGAGCCCACAGGCGCATCTGCTTGCGGTCTTCCACTGATTGTAACCCCCTGCAGGAACTGTTCAACCATCATCTTGTTCCCTTCTGTATCGCTGATGGGGTCTACATGTTTCACGGTCCGCAGTGCTGCTTGTAATCTTAGGGCATAGTCTCTGATACTGTCCTGGGACCGCTTGCAATTGTAAAATCCCATTCTCAGCTCTGCCTCTGTACGGGTTTCAAGAACAATTTTTAGTTTTTCAAAGATGGTGTTCACTGATCCCCGGTCATCATCTGACCAGGTCTTTACTTCCAGCTCTGCTGCACCCGTTAACTGTGCCAGCACCACAGACGCTCTCTGCTTGCCAGTCATTGCATACATGTCCAGCACGGTGCACATTTCCTTTTTGAACCCAAGTAAGGCATCCGGTTTACCATCCTACTGGGGCAGCCATGCCGCTCCTGGGACATACGACAAGGTAATCTAGGTAATCGGCATGATCGGTGCTACCACTCCGACTCCGGGCACTGCCACTTGCGCTACTGGAGCAGGCCCCGCTGCATTCCCGTCGCCTTGCACCACCGGAGAGGGCCCCGCCGCACTCCCATCATCTTGCACCTGCATTTTCCCTGTCCCCTTTGGTTTTTCTCACCACTCTCGCGGGGACTGGAGCACTTCGGGAGCTTCCGGGTTAGGTCACTGCCCCGTTCTGCCTGCGCTTGCAGGAGTTGTGGGCGGGATCCCTTTTCACGCCCTTTGCACCACAGCGATGGCGCAGTTGCTTTTTCACACAAAATGGCGACAGTTGCACAAGTCACAAAAACAGTCCATAAGGCGCACGTCACCTGTTTTAATGGGTCTAGTCCAATCCTGTTCGTGATGCCAAGAAAGCTGTACTGCCCCAGGGCAATGGGGTACTTGGTCCAAATCTAGTCTGTCACCAGTCCTTGGGGATGGGGTAAACTGGGATTATGGTGTGTTTTGCTGTGACCGGCACTGGTCTTCCAGGCTCCTGGTAGTAGGCCCTGCATCTTTGACAGGATGCAGTACCTTGCAGTGCCCTGATGGGTTCAGGGGCGCTACAAAATCACAATGTTAATAAAAATAGAAACCGTAGAATGCCACCATTGCTTTGGCAGAGCACTGAGAAGTAAAAGACAAATTAAAGGAATCTCAAGACCGTCGAGCAGTCACAGAAACAGAGGTTAGGGTTCACTTAGTTCTCTAAAATAATCAAGGATATCTCTGCAGTACAGCCGCAGAATGTTTGTGCCCAATATGCTAATAAGTTGGCATCCAAGACCATCATGCCTCACACAAAGGCCTGGAAGCTGGCATATTTATGAGCGGAGCTTGCTCCCCCGCCCCGTCAGAGAGTGATTGACGTGCGATTTTTTTTTTTCAAGCCACATTATCACAACCTATTAAAGAATTAAAAAATTCTATTACAGTTCAGCAATTGTTGGAGAAGCACAGGCTGGAGACCATGGCATTACCATAGACTACAAATGTGCAGAAGAGCAGCAAAGAGAGAACAACATTTCTTTCATGATGTGTAAAGCAAAGTATACTTAACCCCTTCACCATCCGGTGAAAAATTTTCCATTTTTCATTTTTTTCCTCCCCTTCTTCCAAGATCCATAACTTTTCTTTATTCTTCCATCAATATGAGGGGCTTGTTTTTGCTCAATGAGTTGTACTTTTTAATGACTCCATTAATTACGGCATATAGTGTACTGTAAATAAATATAGCGAAGTCCACGTCATTTTTTTTGTTTGGGGGGGCAAAGAAATCCTGCATACAGTCCTGGAAGGAGGATGCTGAGCCTTGTAGTTCTGCAGCTGCTGTCTGCTCTCCTGCATCCACTAGTGGATGGAGTATGAGGGGTCTTGTAGGTCTGCTCCCCCTGACTCTCCCTCCAGCATGCAGTCCTGGATGGAGCATGCTGAGCCTTGAGGTTCTGCAGCTGTCTGCTCTCCTGCATACACTAGTGGAGAATGAAGAACATATGGAAGAAGGAATTGACATCAGACCTTTTTTTTTTTAGCAATCTTTAATGGCAATGTTCACTGATAAAAAAAAATGCAGAAAAACGTAGTGAGCAAAAACGCAGCAAAACGCAGCCAAAAACGCACCAAAACGCGGTAAAAACGCATGCGCACGCTGCGTTTGTGCGTTTTTAGCGCTAAAAACGCACAAAAATGCAGCGTCAAAAAAACGCAGTGTGTGCACATAGCCTAAAAAAAAAGTTGTGTGCGGACAGCAAAAATGAAAACAAGCAAAGGGGAAGCAAAGTCATGCAGTTTTGAGGCTAAAAACGCACCCGAAAAACACGCATGTGTGAACTTACCCTAACAATGTGTGTGTGTGATGCAGTCTGTTGAAACATTTATCTAATCTTATCATGTGTGATACAGTCTGTTGAGCCAAGAATTTAAAGCACCACTCTGATGTTTTGTTTTTTTCTAATCTTAACACTGGAGTGGTGCTCCAAGTTTCCAGACAGAAGAGGACCCCTGTGCAAGAACAGTATATGGGCACTTTGCAACCCAAAAGCTCATCAAAATACACAATTTCGCCTGCTTTGGATATAGAAAGGGGCACCCTTATCTCTTCGGCCCCTGTGCAGCCGCACAGGTTGCACCAATATGTCCGCCACTGATGAAAACTGCAGAGAGTGAGCGTAAGACCCTGTGCGCACTTACTGGTTTTTGCCGCGGATTTCCTGCAGATTTGCTGTACGTGTCGCTGCAGAAAATGTTCATAACATCTCTGCAGTGAATCACCAGCAAAACCTATGGGAAAAAAAAATCCGGTGCACACTAGGCGGAATTTGACAGCTGCATGTTTTGCTGCGGGATTCCCGCAGCAAAAACAATTGCATGTCACTTCTTTTCCGCACGTCGCTGCGGGATTTCACTCCATTGACTGCAATGTAATCGTGAAATCCCGCAAGGAATAACGCAGGCAGCAAATTCTATGCGGTTCATTGAGTTTTCCTGCGTTATTCCCTCCGGTATTTCGGTGTACCTGCGATTGCAGGGAAGTGATGTCATTATGACAGGAAGAGGAAGCGGAGCAGAGAGTAAACACACACATCACAGACACACACAGACATCACAGACATAGGACACAGACACAGACATATAGAACACACATAGAAATCAAACGGAAATATAGAAAAAAAAAACAAACACGTGTGCTCCGCCGTATTTTTACCTTCCAGCCGAGGTAAGCACACAGCGGCGGCCCGGTATTCTCAGGCTGGGGAGGGCGAGGGGCAGGGTTAATGTCCCCCGCCTCCCTCCCCCCTCCTGTAGCCGAGAATATCAGCCGCAGCTGCCCCGCGACTGTCGCATGCATTATGCGGCAGTACCGGAGTGTCCCCGGCTCTTCTTGTTGCCGTGATGCAGTTGCAATCAAGGTAATGTAAGGAGTTAATGGCGGTGCGTCACCGCCACTAAGTCCAGGCTTGATCATGGCAGCGTCTATGTGACAGCTGACATGATCAACCCGTAAGTAAAGTGAAAAAATACAAACACCGAAAAATCCTTTATTTTAAATAAAACACAAATAAGCCTCGTTCACCCATTTATTAACCCCTCCCGAAACAAAGCTCCGACGTAATCCACGTCCTGCGATGCTTGTATTCAGCCGCGACTGACACTGACACTGCTGAATGCAGCCTCGCAGCGAGACAGCAGAGGTAATTACCGGTCATTTCCCACGGCCGGTAATGTGAACTCACTGCCGACCGTGAGAAATGCAGAGTGCGCTCACAGGGACTCTATCTATCCCTCTGTCTGTCTATTTATCTATTCTTCTATCTATTCTTCTGTCTATTTCTCTATCTCAGAAGGAAATTACTTTTTTTTTTTTTTTCAATGTGCTTTATTGCATTGAATGCAATAAAGCACATGTACCAACCCGCACGTGGCAAAACCGCGGCAATACCGCGAACAGTACCTCGGTAAAACCGCGGCAAACTGCATGTGGTTTTCGGGTGCGGTTTGCTGCGTTTTTTTACCGCGGGTGCGGTAATCTTTCAATGCCTGCGGAATTTTCTTGAGAAAATTCCATTTTCCAGTGCGCACAGGGCCATAGACGTAAAAGATTAGGGGCAGGGACCTTAGGTTAAAAGCACCACTCCAGTGCTGAACCCCCCTAAAATACTGGAGTGGTGCTTTAATCCTATCATATGTGATCCTGTCATGTAGCACACCTGGAAAAAAAGATATGAATCGCACATCCCAAAATTATACTTTCATATAAAGTCGCTAGGCAAAAATTAAATACCTGAACATGAGGCTCTTAGTTTAATATCCTGATCAGACTGTATGAAGCCACTGTCATGTCACGGCGAACCTCTGAGTGGGTCCCTATTCTATGCCTTAAAGGTGTAGCACCGTGCGCCAACCGCTCCAACATCCACAATGCACCAGCAGGGCAGGTGACCTGGTGCCTCACAGCGCCCATGCTGCAAGGCAGAGCCCCTATAACTCCAGGACACACCGTCCCATTGACAAAACCAACACAACAATGGCCACCACACAGCACTAGCACTCACCTTCCACAAGCTCCCAGTGCGTGAACTGAGAGCAAACAATGGCAGATCCCCTCCGCCTGTGCCAAATGGGAGGAGTGCTGAGTCAAGTGAAAAACTGTGTATCTAATCCGGTCATGCATGATACAATGAGCAGTGCAGCGCCAACCAACAGAACCAGCATTGCCAGCCATCCTCTGAGACACTGTCCACAAGTCAGTATCATATGGCGGTCACCAGTAAGGTCTCTGCACTGTGAGCCTAAACTTCATTCTCCCTTAGGCTATGTGCGCACGTGTGCGTAATTCATGCAGTTACGCTACGCTTTGTAGCGCAGCGTCACTGCATGCGTCCTGCGTCCCCTGCACAATCTATGGAGATTGTGCAGGGGCCGTGCACACGTGGCATATTAGAACGCAGCGCTTCGGCTGCTGCCCGAATCGCTGCGTTCTAAGAAGTGACATGTCACTTCTTCCGTGCGCTTTGCCGGCAGCCCCTGCTCTGTCTATGGCAGGAGCTGCAGGCAGAGCGCACGTTCTCGCCGGCACCATGCGCTTCAGAACGCAGCTTTTCAGCTGCACTCTGAAGCGCACCTTTTCGGTGCGGTGCAGAGCGCACACGTGCGCACATAGCCTTATCCTTTTTTCAAACACCCAAATGGGAAGGTGAGAAGAAGTGACAGACCAAGGAGAGCAGATTGCACCCACTCTTACTGGTCACAATGCTACCTAGCAGTACACCAGGTTTTAATGGTATATTTCAGCAGCTGCTCCCCCTAGTGTTTAAAAGTGGAAAATATTAAAATCTTCAAATTATTTTCACATTTTATACAATTAAGATAAATGAAAACAGTAATATTTTACATTAAAAATAAATAAATTCTTTATGACATTCCCTTTAGAGGAGTATTTCAGTTATAAGATGTGACATCAGTGGGGGATTCTAAAGTTTCAGAGAAAGAATAGACAAACATTGCATCAGCTTTACTACATGGTAGCGCTATTAGCCAACTTTTAGATATGGCGATATAACATCCTAGGGATACGTCATCACTTCTTCTGATAGACGTTTTTCTTAAAAAGGTTTTCCTATTCTACTATTACGTCTAGTGCAGGATTTGGGCTTTGGTGTAAGGCTATGAGATTAAAAACATCAAAAACAAAGCTGCGCTAGGCAGAACGCTGCTTTTACATGTCCTTGTTACCGTATGCCTCAAAGCTGCTGAGTTCAAGTTAGGAAACTCGCAGTTAGTCTAGATATTGTGTTCCATGCATGGATGTGTTTTTTTGTGGAACGTTCCTTTAGAATTTCTGTGACCAAAACTAGGTTTTCCATTTCACCTCTTTTTGACACATGCCAAAGAGGACGTTCTTCAGACTTCTACTTTTAAAATCTGCTGGGGAATAAATTCTCTCCAAAGAGGTCTAACTTTCACATTATAGTGTAACCAAGATGCTCTATCAGTTGACCATAAATGGCCAATTATAGCTCATTGAGAAGACGAACTGGGTGATGCCTAGTGATGCTAGCCACTAGGAACGCAGTCTCCAATAGAAGTCATCAGGTTTGCCCTTTAAAACACCACTCCAGCTTTTATTTTCCTGCTGGAGTGGTGCTTTCAATGTAGGTCCCCTGCCCAGTCTTAGGCCATGTGCGCACGTTGCGTCCAGTACCTTGCAGAAATGAACACATCCTCTGGCAGAGTTTGTCTTTGTCAAATTTGGTTTTGGCCACAAAAACACAGGAAATATGCATGCGTTTTTGCCCCATTCTACATGCATTTTCTGTGCTTAAAGTCAGATGCGTTTTCAAGACAAAGATACTACTGAATAAAGTTTAAACATTCAAACACTATGAAAAAAATGGAAAAAAATTCATGCTTTAAATCATGCACAAAATTGCTAATTTTATTAAAAAGATTAATGTGATTTAATATTTATGTATTAAATAACGTTAAATTATGACAATTTTTTTTATAGTCAGGCTAGATGTGTGGGCAAAAGGAGACGTCATGACCTCAATATCATGTCAAAAACGCATGCTTTGAATTTGTCAAAAAAGTATGTAAAACGCTAGGAATTTGATTAAGTATGCGTTTTGATCATTATCATTGACTTCAATGATAGCAAAACGCTGTCAAAATGGCAAAAACAATTGACATGCTGCTTCTTCAAACGCAGAGATTTTGACAAATTTTTGGCACCTAAAACGCTGCATTTTTAAAAGCATAGTGCGCACAAGAAAGCCCTATTTCCCATAGAGTTTGCCTGAAAATCAAAATACATGCATTTTTGCATTAAAACGCTGCAGTTCAAAACGCTGCGGAAACGCATGAAAAAATGCAACGTGCGCACACAGCCTTATACTCACCTGCTGCAGTCTTGATCTTTTTCCAGGTCCACTCCAGTTGGTCTTTGGCAGCTTGTGACCTACCAGAAAGGCAGGGGACTTGCATTAAACCTCCAAACTAATTTGATCAGCTTCTATGAGGAGGTTATTTCCAGACTGGACCAGGGAAATGCAGTGGAAGTTGTGTATATAAATTTTGCAAAGGTGTTTGATACAGTGCCACACAAAAGGTTGATACATAAAATGAGATTAATGGGAATAGGGGAAAATATGTGAAACTGGGTTAAGAACTGGCTCAATGATCAGAAACAAAGAGTGGTTATTAATGGAACACACCTGGACTGGGTCACAGTTAACAGTGGGGTACCACAGGGATTAGTATTGGGCCCTCTTCTTTTTTTAACATTAATTAATTACCTTGTATAGGGACATTGAGAGTAGAATTTCAATATTTGCAGATGATGCTAAACTATGCAAGGTAATTAATGCAGAGGAGGATAATTTAATATTGCAGTGGGATTTGTGTAGGCTGGAGGCTTGAGCTGAGAAATGCCAATTGAAGTTTAAATGTGGATATATATAAGGTCAAGCACTTGGGCAGAGGAATTAAAATGTATAACTATGTACTCAATTATAAAACACTGGGTAAAATGGTCACTGATAAAAAGATTTGGGTGTATGAGTGAACGACAAACAAGTTTACTGGCCAGTGTCAGGCAGCTGCTGCCAAGCCTAATAAAATAATGGGATGCATTAAAAGAGGTATAGATGTTCATGAGGAGAATATAGTTTTACCCTTAGACCGGAGTCACACTTGTGAGAGACTCGTGCAAGTCTTGCATCACATCACCCGACATGGCCTACAGCTCTCCGGACAGGAGCATCTCAGCTGCATAGAAATACATGCAGCTTACCCGCTCCTGTCAGGAGGGTGTGTGGCCATGCTGGGTGATGCGATGTGAGACTTGTGCGAGTCTCTCGCAAGTGTGACTCCAGCCTTATACAAACACTAGTGCGACCACACCTAGAATACTGGGTAAATGTTTGGTTTCCGCTATAGAAGAAGGACATAAGCTGAACTAGAGCGGGTGCACAGAAGAGCAACCAAGGTTATTAAAGGAATGGGTGGAATGTAATAACAAGACAGGTTGTTAAACTGGGGGTTATTCAGTTTGGAAAAACGAAGGCTTAGGGGCGATCTTATTATAACATACAAATATATATGAGGGGACAGTACAGAGGTCTCTCAAATGATCTTTTTACACCTCCACTATGGTTAGAGGAAAGTGAGAATATGGAACTCTGTACCACATAATGTTGTAATGGTTGATTCACTACTAAAATTTGAGAGGGAGGCCTGGATGCCTTTCTTGAAAAATATAACATTACTGGTTATGTGCACTAGATTCTGTGATGGGGCGCTGATCCAGGGATCTAGTCTGATTGCTGTATGTGGAGTCGGGAAGGAATGTTTTCCCCTAAAGTGGCACTTAAGGGGGCTTTACAAGCTACGATATCGTTAATGTTTTGTCGTCGGGGTCAAGTTGTTAGTGACGCACATCCGGCATCATTAACGATATCGCAGCATGTGACACTGACCAGCGACCTTAAGCGACCTCAAAAATGGTGAAAATCGTTCACCATGGAGAGGTCGTCCCAAACTCAAAAATCGGTAAGGGTTGTTTATCCAGGTGGTTCATCGCTCACGCGTCAGCACACATCGCTATGTGTGACACCGCAGGAGCGAGGAACGTCTCCTTACCTGCCGCCGGCCACAATGAGGAAGGAAGGAGGTGGGCAGGATGTTACGTCCTGCTCATCTCCGCCCCTCCGCTTTGATTGGCCGGCCGCTTAGTGACGTTGCGTTGATGTCGCTGTGATGCCGAACGTCCCTCCCCCTTGAAGGAGGGATTGTTCGGCAGTCACAGCGACGCCGCCGACCAGGTGAGTATGTGTGACGCTGCCGTAGCGATAATGTTCGCTACGGCAGCGATCACAAACAATCGCATGCGCGACGGGGGCGGGTATTTACACGCTCGCTATCGCTACAAATTGCTACCGTGTAAAGCCCCCTTTACTGTCTGTTGCATGGGGATTTTTGCCTTTCTCTGGTTCAACATGTTAGGTTAGGTCATGGGTTGAACTCTATGGACTTAAGGCTACCTTCAACCCTAAACACTGCAAAACAAAATAAAAACAAAATGCAAAAAGACAAACAAAAACAGTGGAGTGGTACTTTAAGGCTACGTGCACACACTGCAGATTTGGTGCGGAAAATTTTTGCACCATTTCTGCACGTTGTCACATAAACATGCACCAAAATCCACCTGCAGTTTTGGTGCTTTTTTTTTTTTTTTTTTTGCATGCAACAAGGAAAAGACTGTAAAAGTTAGGTTAATAAAAAAAGAAAACTAAAAAAAAAGCTTTCTTGATGCCATTTCCTGTTTCAACTGTTCTTCTGCTTAATTTGACATTGTCCTGCTCCTGATGACATCACATCCTGTTTTAGCCATGTAACAAAACTGCAAAACAACCCCTCACTGTAGAACACACCTGCAGATTTGCAGAATTGTTTTCATCACAACATTGAAGTCAATGGGTAAAAAAAAAAAAAAAATGCTGCAAATCCAAACCAATAATTGACATGCTGTAGATTTTTTCTGCATCAAAATCTGCAAGGAAAAAAAACCCACAGCGTTTGCACAGAACTACAGAAATCTCACACTGCTGACTTCAGGAGAGGCATGGAAATTTTGAAAAGAAAAAAAAAATGCATAAAAAAAAACACAGCAACAAGGCCTTAGGCTATGTGCCCACGGGAGTTTGTACCTGCCAATATATCCGCAGGTTTCCCGCAGCTGCTCGCTGGAATCTGCAGATATTTTTAGCTTGATCTTGATCACATTGAACATTGTATTGCAAAGGAGAGACATTCAAACACTGCAATACTCACAATGGATATAGTTTGCTAAGGAGGAGAGGAGGGGGGAAAGGGGAGGAGTAACGAGGCAGAAGGAAAGAAAGGAGGGAAACTGGGTCCGGCACCTGGGCAACTTTGAAACTGCGCGGATCTGGACTTTTACAGTCCGGGTCCGCCCAGCACTAACCATGGATATACACCACTATTTTCCCATGTTAATTGTAAATTTGGTAGCATGTTCTCCTAGTTTGAGAAGTGAAGATACCAGGGGGTGTAAGAAGGATGATAATTACTTACCAGTCATTTGATTTTCCTGAACCATGACAGCGCCATATACAGAGAGTATCCACCTCCCGGAACAGGAAACCAAAAGAATAAAAAGGCAGTTCTTCTATGTACACCTCAATTTATAGAGCATAAGAGGTAACCGCATTAAAATATACATTGATATACTTTATCCAAAATGCTTATATTACATAAACCATAAGGGAGAGAATAGCTATGGTGCTGTCATGGTTCAGGAAAATCAAATTACCAGTAGGTAATTATCATTATTACCCTTCACCATGACAGCTCTGTATACAGAGTGATTAAAATAGAAAGAATCCCTAGGGGAGAGACTGACGTAAAAGAATCTTTCATCCAAAAGATAGGTCAGAGTGACACAGATCCGACCCATATAATTTAAAGAAGGCAGTGGAGAACAACCACATTAACGTCCTACAGATTTAATCAATGGAATTCATCTCTGCCCAGGATGCAACTATGGCTCTTGTAGAATGGGATCTAACAATCAGAGGAGGATCCTGATCCGAGGCAGAGTTTGCCAAACTATGGTCATCCTAACCTACCAAACTTTGTGGATTCAGAAGCTTCTTTACCCTTATTGGGACCATGAAACAAAACAAACATGGCCGAAGACTTCAGTCAAGGGTCTGTGACCTCAAAGCATCTAAGGAGGCATCTCCTGACATCTATGGAGTGAATGACCTGCTCACCCTGTGATTTAGGACTGTTACAAAAAGAGGCAAGAACTATATTTCCTGGAATCTGTGAAAACTAGAAACTAACTTAGGCTATGTGCGCACTGGGAAATGAAATTTCCTTGCGTAAATTCCGCAGGCTCTCAAAGATCTTATCACCTGCGGAAAAAATCCGCATCAAAATCCGCACCAAAATCCGCATGCGGATTGTCGCGTTTTCTTGCGGATTTGTTGCGGATTTGGTGCGGTTTTTCCGCAAGCTGTTCCCTGCGTGATTTTTACATTAGATTAGTGAAAACCCGCAGCTACCTGAGGAAAAGAATTGACATGCACTTGTTTTTGCTGCGGGATTTCCGCAGCAAAACATGCAGCTGTCAAATTCCGCCCAGTGCGCACAGGATTTTTTTTCTCCGTAGGATTTGCTGGTGATTCACTGCAGAGATGTTATGAACATTTTCTGCAGCGAAACATGCAGCAAAACCACAGGAAATCCGCGGCAAAATCCGGTAAGTGCGCACATAGCCTTAGGAAGGAAAGCTGGGTCCAGTCGAAGGGTGGATTTATTTAGATGACCTGTAATAACCCACCCGTCTAGCAGAAGTTACGGCCAATAAGTGGATTGTCTTTCGGGTGAGGACTTTATAATATATAGGTCAGGTAAAGAGAAAAACCAGTTTAAATGCGGCGCTAAAAACCACTGATGCTGTAGATGAAAAAGATTTCCTTTATTTCAGAATTCTACACGTTTCAGAGACATCTCTGTCTCTTTCCTCAGGAAAAGAAATCATATGATTTAAATATGATGAAATAAAGAAACTTTGTTGATCCTATGCACCCACGGGTGGTCAGCAATCTTTTTATCAAACAGTAACCCCATTTCTATTTAAAAGGGGAGTGGAAACTAAGTTATTTGAGAACCCCTTGGCTGATGATAACCCCATTTCAAGTCCACACAGTCAGGTGTAGATTGTGGACCTGATGGTGGAAAAAAGGACTCTGTGATAGGAACTGGGAACATTGTGAAGTATTCAAGGATCTGAAATGGACAAGATTCTCAGCCAGGTAAACAAAGTTCTTCTAGGTCATAACAGAGGAACAAGTATGACATGTGCCCTGTCCTTGTGTATTTTCCTCAACATGACTGGGATTAGAGGAAAGGGTGGGAAGGAATAGGCTAGGTGAAAATCCTACTTCTGTAAAAGGGTATCTACTCCATTTGGTAATTCCACTGGATTTGGGTGGGCGTAATGCTTTAATCTGGTGATTCTCCCTGGTAGCAAATATACTGTATCTATTTCTGTATCTCCCCATAGGGCACAAATATGACTGAAAATATCCTGATTCAAATTAAGTTCTCCTTGACTGAGCCAATAGTGACTTAGAAAGTCGGCTATAGTATTCTCTGAACCCCTTAAATGCTTGTCTGATGAGGCTAAAAATTTTCTGCCAGTCAAAAGATTTTCCACCACCTCTGTCATAACCGGATCGGATTTGGTCCCCCTTGACTTATGTAAGCTACAGCTGTACTGTTGTCGGACATGACCATCACATTTCTTCCCATTGCATACTCGAAATAAGCCTGTATGGCCCTTCTCACTGCTGTCGGTTCTTTTAGCAGCAATGCATAGACCTTGGGGGGGAAAAAATGACCCTGTAAGTTAGATTCCCATCCTTCCAGACTCGTATAGGTGGTAGTCACTATCGAATTGTGAACTGTCCCGCCCCTCCACCATACTAGAGCCCAGAACCTCTGTTGCTAAATGGAATTTCTGGTCCAGAAAACCTGTCCCATTGGATTGTACTGCAAGAATTTGCCTTTTAAAAAGGCATCTGGTATGAAGTTCAGCCCATCAGACAGCTGTAATTGTGGCAGTCAGCAATTGCAACAAAGACATTGGCTCTTACAGAGACTGTAATTTCTGGACTCCGAGAATTTGTCTGATTTTCAGAATTTTCTCTTGCGGGAGAAAGCACTGCTGATTGACTGAATGCAGAAGGAAAAAAAAAACAAAAAAAAAAAAACCACAAACTGAAGAGGATCAATTTTTTTATCTGTCTTTACTATTCCTCCTAGGTCAGAAAAGACCTGATTTTTTACTGCTCTCAGAAAGATCTTTAGATTTTTCCACGATTTGAAAATCATTTTGATGCAGAACGCTCCTGCATCAGCGTGCTGTCACCACTGGGCCTACCTCAGTCCTCACGATCGGCCAGTCACACATGTGCTCTCCCCACAAGTTACATCCTGCCCGATATTCCGAACCTGGTAGTTAACTGCTGGTGCCAAGACAACATCGTCCCCACCAGATTGGAGGGAAGAAACAGCCCAGATCAATGCTTGTGGTTGCTCAGGACCAAATCTCCCTCCTGTTACCCTGAAGAAATCTAAGGTATGTTCTTCACCCCACATGGCTGTAGGTCTCCTCTTCCAGGAACAGGAAACCACACTGAGGCATACGGAGAGGATCCGCCTTTTTATTCTGTACATTTCCTGTTCCGAAATACTCTCTCTACACACAGTACTGTCATGGTGAACGGTAAATTAAATTAGTGATAAATTACATAAAGTTATGTTTTAGTTCCTCCACAAGCGGTATATGTTGGCTAAGCTATACAGTGTGTCCACCCATATCCTGTCCACCGCCATTAACTTGAGAACGGCGGCAGCAATAGGCCTAGAAGTGGTGTCTAGGTATGGTAAAGTATCCATGCGCTACGCAATGAAACCACCTATAGTGCCACCTGGTAGAAAACAACAGAGTTAGGTTAGGTTCACACACTGCATTTTTTTGACGCTGCGTTTTTGTGCGTTTTTTGCGGCAAAAAACGCACAAAAACGCACCCGCATTAAAAAAACGCGGCAAAAATGTGGTGCGTTTTTTTTGTTGTGTTTTGCTCACTGCGTCTTTATGCGTTTTTTTATAAGTGAACAATGCCATTTAAGATTGTTGAAAAAAAAAAAAAAAGGTCTGATGTAATTTTCTTCTTCAATATATTCTTCATTCTCCACTATGTATACAGTGTATGCAGGAGAGCAGACAGTTGCAGAACTACAAGGCTCAGCATGCTCCATCAAGGACTGTATGCTGGAGGGAGAGGCAGGGGGAGCAGAACTACAAGGCTCAGCATCCTCCATCCAATAGTGTATGCAGGAGAGCAGACAGCAGCTGTCAAACTACAAGGCTCAGCATTCTCCATCCAAGTCTGTATGCAGGATTTCAGACTGCAGCCTGGACTGTACAGCGAGCGCCAAGTGACTGATTCCCCGGCACTTGCATCAGTTCATGACAGCTGCAGACATCCCGGGCTAATCTCCGGTGCTCTCACTTGAACTCCGGAGATTAGCCTGGGATGTCTGCAGCTGTCATGAACTGACTGAAAGTGTCGGGGAATCAGTCACTCGGCGCTCGCTGTACAGTACAGGCTGATGCATCGGTGCAAACCCCCCAGAAAAAAAAAAAAACACTACACACGCAGCTGCCGGTAATCATCTGATGAAGTCTCCTGACGGCATCAGCTGATCGCCCGGCCCGCTGTAAAAAGCCTGCGTCAACGCGAGACTTACGATCAGCAGACGCGTCAGGTGACTGCATCAGGTGATCAGCGCCAGGTCCTGCAGCCATCGTACGTGCCTGGGAGCCGGCACACAGGCGAAGCCGGGGTGGCGGTACCGGCAGAGGAGCTGGAAGCAGACATGGCACCGGGAGTCTGCAGACAGGCGAGTATGACATTTTTCTACTGTTCACTTTTGATTTAGCAGCAGCTTCCACCTCCCGCCCAGACATGGCGCCGCACGGCAGCAGACATGCACAGGACTGGAGGTGGAAGCGGTGGTGGCGGTACCGGGAGGATTCACGCTTCTGTGTTTACTGACAGAAGGAATCCTCTTCCTGTACATGTCACTATATTACCCACCCCTTGCGTTTATAGCTGCGTTTTTAGTCATAAAAACGCACTAAAACGCAGCTATATTTGCAATTTGCATCTCTCATTGCGTTTTTCAACATCCCATTGCACTCAATGGATGAAAAACGCCGGAAAAAATTGACATGCTGCGTTTGTTTGGGCACCACAAAAACGCAGCTAAAAAAAACCGCTGTGTGCAGACAGCAAAAATGAAAACTCAGACTTTGCTGGGGAAGCAAAGTCATGCAGTTTTCTGAGCAAAAACACACCCGAAAAACGAGCAAAAACGCCGGGAAAAACGCACTGTGTGAACTTACCCTTAGCATTTTTATCTCGAAAACGGAACAAGATAGAGAAAAAAAGTGAATTAAAAATTGTAGGGCATCATCAATTCAATACGAATCGACACCTTGCATACGGAAATGCTATATGAAACTCCCCCACATGACTCCCCTCCCCCCCCCAAACATTGAATGCTGGTCACGCATATTGCGCTCATTTAATTTTGATGCTCAAAGTGGCCACCGTCAGCTGCAATGCACATCTGGACTCTGGACAGCATACTGTATCTTGCTGCACGTTGTGCAATATGGTAGGTGACACGTTTGCACAAGCATCTGTAATACGTCGTCGTAGGTCCTGCAATGTTGGTGGAGGAGTCGCATACACCTGCTGTTTGACGTGACCTCAGAAAGAAGTCCAATAGGGTCAGGTCAGGTGAGAGTGGAGGCCACTCTACACAACCACCATACCCAATGACTTGTAGGAAGGTATCGCTTCACTTCCGCAGCCTTGTGAGTTTTACACGTTCTAAATCATAGCATTTCTGTATGCAAAGTGTCGATTCGTATTGAATTGATGATGCCCTACAACTTTGTAATTTACTTTTTTTTTTTCCCTCTATCTCATTCCGTTTTCAAGATAAAAATGCTAACTCCGTTGTTCTCCAACAGGTGGCATTATAGGTGGTTTAATTGCGTAGCGCATGGCTACTTTACTATACCTAGACACCACTTCCATGCCTAGAACTGCCGCTGTTCTCAAGTTAATGGCGGTGGACAGACTGTATAGTTGGCATCTGTTTCAAACAGCAGCCAATGCCAAGCTCCAATAGTTGCCATTAACAATTTAGATGCTGCTGTTGGGGTGAATGTAAATAAAAACAAAAGTGAATACTCTGGGTGCAGGGGAAATAAAATGAGCAAAAAATGTTCTTGATGGTGTGGTGGCAGATCCTCTCTTTAAGCATTATGAAATGACTCAAATCAATACCTTGTTTCCTCAGAATTTCCTAATAGTGTTATCTTATAATGATTTTTATTTATATAGCGTAAACATATTCCGCAGCGCTTTACAATTCAGGACACATGTACAGACAATATGAGACATTACAGAATAACAAAATTCAGATACCAAGAGTGAGGGCCAGCTCGTAAGCTTACAATCTATGAGGAAATAGAGGAGGCACAAAATGTGTATTGAGGGGGAAAGGGGGGGGGAGAAAAGCTTGTCATTTATGGTTCAGCCATCAATTTAATAGGAGATTCAAAAATCAGCTGTGTGGACCGGTCGCCAGAAAGAAAATTATATACCGTATTTTTCGGACTATAAGACGCACTTTGTTTCCCTCAAAATTTTGGGGAAAAGTGTGTGTGGGGGGGCGTCTCATAGTCTGATGGCTTTGGTGAAGGAGAGTGTGGTGGAGGTGGAGCTGGTCATTGGCGGCATGAGCAGGCTGTAGCAGCGCCTACCGTGACCACGTGGGCCCGCTCATTATCTCTTTTCACATGCACTGTATTCCGACGCCCATCATCTTTCAGTGTTGAAGCCGATGCCGATAGGTGGGCGGGATGATGGGCAGGGGGTGTGCGCATACTAAACAGCCGGCCTGCGTGATCATCCCTGGCAACTACAGCCTGGAATGATCATGTGCGGCTATATTCACTGCCCTCCTCGTATCAGCATCAGCCGGGGGGGCCGTGAATAAGTACGGTATACTCACCGGTCACTGTTCCCTGCAGCTTCGCGATGACTTCCTTTGTGCCTGCCGCTGATGTGTGTGGAGAGCGGTGCACACAGCGATGATGTAATCGCTGTGCGCACGGCTCCACACAGGTCAACGGCGCTGCTGCTGGCACAGACAGAAAGACGAGCGATGCTGCGTGGAGTGAGGAAAGGGGAGTATAAAGGTTTATTTTTTTTGTGTGCCATAGGATACGGGCCATATACCCGGATGGCGCTATATAGCAAGATTGAGGCACATCAGGATGGGGGTATTTATCAAGATTGGGGCACATATCAGGATGTGGGCATATACGGTACCTGTATGTGGGCACATACCAGGATGAGGGACATATATATACACAAGGATAGGGATCATATAGGCAGGAGGATCATTACAAGCATGGGATACCTTAGTGGATTTGGGGACATTACTCCCATAACAGTGTCAGCAGCAGATCCTCTCCCCATAAGTGTGTCATGACAACATTTTTTTTGCTTAAAATTATATTTTCCTATTTTCCTCCTCTAAAACCGGGGTGCGTCTTATGGTCTGGTCTTGTCCGAAAAATACGGTAGGTACAGAGTGTAAAAAAGTACGTGAATAGGAATGCAATCATAAGATACAGGGGACAAGATTTGGAAGTAAATTTTATGAAGGGCAGAATGGGAATAGATTACAAGAGGGAGGTGAGGTGATAGGCTAGTCTAAAGAAATGTGTTTTTAGGGCCCGCTTAAAAAGGTGCAGATATTGGGAATTAATCAAAATTGTTCTTGGTAGTGTGTTCCAGAGCACTGGTGCAGCTCGTAAGAAATCTTGAAGACGGGAGTGGAAGGCTCGAATTACTGAGTATGTCAGTCTTAGGTCATTAGCAGAATGGAGGGCACGGGTAGGGTGATAGACAGAGATGAGGGAGGAGATGTAGGGTAGTGCAGAACCATGGAGAGCTTTGTGAGTGAGAGTGATAAGTTTATGCTGGATTCTGTCACGGATAGGCAACCAGTGCAATGACTGGCATAGAGCAGAGGCATCAGTGAAGCGGTTGGAGGGTAAAATTATCCTGGCTGCAGCATTCAGAAAGGATTGGAGAGGTGATAGTTTAGTAATAGGGGGAGCAACTATTAAAGAATTACAATAATCCAAGCGAGAATAAATAAGAGCGACAGTAAAGTCCGCTTTACACGCAACGACATCGCTAATGAGATATCGTTGGGGTCACGGAATTCGTGACGCACATCCGGCCTCGTTAGCGATGTCGTTGCATGTGACACCTACGAGCGACCGCTAACTATCACAAATACTCACCAAATCGTTGATCGTTGACACGTCGTTCATTTCCCAAATATCGTTGCTCGTGCAGGACGCAGGTTGTTAGTCGTTCCTGAGGCAGCACACATCGCTACGTGTGACACCCCAGGAACGACGGACAACACCGTACCTGCGTCCTCCGGCAACGAGGTGGGAGTGACGTCAATGCGGCTGCTCTCTGCCACTCCGCTTCTATTGGTGGCCCGCTGATTGACGTCGCTGTGATGCTGCACAAACCGCCCCCTTAAAAAAAAAAAAAAAATAAAAATAATGAGGTTGTTCGCCGCCCACAGCGACGTCGCTAGGAAGGTAAGTACGTGTGACGTGTCCGAGCGATATTGTTCGCCACAGGCAGCGATTTGCCCGTGACGCACAAACGACGGGGGTGGGTGCGATCGCTAGCAACATCGCAAGCGTGTAAAAGCGCCCTTAAGAGTTTTTGCAGAGTCAACAGTAAAAAAAGTTCAAATTCTAGAGATGTTATTGAAGTGGAGGTGACATGAACGAGTGAGTGAACGAATATGGGGAGTGAAGGGGCGTGCTGCTGGGGCGTAATGGTAGAGCCACACACAGAAATGGTAATATTGGGTTTCGGTAAGTTGGGAGAGGGAGGAATCATGAGAAGTTCAGTTTTTGACAGGTTAAGTTTTAGATAGAGGGAGGACATTATGTTGGAGACAACGGACAGACAATCGGTAGTATTTTGTAATAATGCAGGGGTGATGTCAGGAGACTATGTATACAGTTGTGTGTCATCAGCATAGAGATAGCACTGGAAACCAAATCTGCTGATGGTTTGTCCAATAGGGGCTGTGTATAGAGAGAAAAGGAGGGGGCCTAGGACTGAACCCTGAAGGACCCCTTATTGGGCAACCCATCAAGTTTCTGAAATTCCTACAGAATTTCATTTAATTTAAAGGCAGGGTTATTACCACAGTCATAATCGTCATAATCAATAAAGACACTCACATAAAAAGGTTTTCTTTTAATTTAATAGAAAAGAAACTTTCTGGTTTACAACAAATCTGGTATACATTGTATACAGTCACACAATACTTGTTCTCTTCAATTCACTTTGAGCCTAAAAATACAGATGGACATGTATTTCTTATTGAAATATTAGGTCTGACATGACAAGCAAACAAAAAAATTCATTTTCTACATACATACACATAGAATTTAAAAAATGCATAAATTGCAAACAATAGGAAATTAACACAACACACTTGTCCAATGTTCTTGGCTGGATACAATCTAAAGACGAAACGTCAATACGAAAAAGCTATAAGACATCCAGGATGCTATGTAAAGGTCAGAGCTAATAATCATCCACCGCATTATGTCGGCACAACAAGATGTGAGCCGATGCCAGGCCCACAAATCTCATCTCCAAGTGAGGGCACTGTCAAGATACATACAAACTAGTTCCTTGTCAAGCTTATATACTTTAGGCTCTATTCACACATCTGTGTGTCAAGGTCTGAGCACGGTCTGGCCATAGGACTCTAACTCAGACCCGTCATACATGCTCATTAGGCTGCCGAATATGGGGCAGGAGACACACGAGCGGTCCATGCATCAACCGTGATACACGGATGTGTGAATCAAGCCACAGACTGATCATAAATGGTAAGAAGGACTTTTGGAACAGATTTCAATATTTAAATTGATGCAGAAATGAAGTGAGTGCTTGGCACTTCTACACCACAAGAGGTTCTGCAGGTGCTCAGTCTGACTTCATATGGCTCCTACACTACCTTGCTAGGACATGGATTACAGGCCTTAAAAAAATTAGGAAGAATCTTATCCAGATAGGTCACTGCATCCCAAACCACTGCTCTTGATCTGCCCACTGAGCTGCCTCACTATCACTTCCTTCCAAGTCTCCTTCTTCCCCACTACCCTCCATGTCATCCACATCTTCTTCCTGAGTGGCATCAGTGGGGCTTTCTTCCTTCTCCATTTTCTGCATTCCCTCCAGTGACTTCTGATCATTTGGATCCAGGCTGTGAGAAAGCACAAAACAATTATTTTATAGAGAAATCCTAAGGAAACACCTTTCATTCAACACTTTCTTTAGCAAATCTCTATGGAAATTAACAAAAGCTAATACTTTATGCACAAACTTGTGTTAGAAACCCAGAAGGAGATAAACAGCACAGCTCCAAACTGGGGGGCTCAAACAAAAACATGACAGGCCGCTTTGTTAACCCCTTAACGGGGTAAATTTCTGTTTTGTGCATGTCCGTTTTTTTTCTTCCCTTCTTCCCAGAGCCATAACTTTAAATCTTTTGTACACAAAGACAGGTTTGTCTTTTTTGTGGGACGAGATGTACTTTTCAATGACACCATTCACTATATCACATAGTATACTGTAAAAATTCCAAAATGTGGAGAAATTGTGACTGCCTCCCCCCCCCCCCGAATTCTGACATTTTTGGGGGAAATTGTTTGTATAGTTTACATTTTGTGGTAACTATTCTCTCGCAATAAGATTCTCCTCCTCAGCACGATTTTGGCAATACCAAACATGCATGTCCATTTTTAGTAAGTTCAGAAGATTGCCCAAAAAAAAAAAAAAATGGATTGGGATTTGACGCCATTTTCCAAGACCAGTAACATTTTCATTTTTCAGTGGATGGAGCGGTCTTATGGCTTATTTTTTTGTGAGGGCAAGACCACGTTTTTTATTGACCCTATTCTGGAATAGATATGATGTTTTGATTGCTTGTTACAGCACTTTGTGGTATTGCAATGACAAAAAAAACCCCAAAATCTTAATTTTGGAGTTCTTGAAATTCTTGTTTACCGACCGTGTTATTTTTAGATTTTGATAGATCGGACTTTCCTGAAATCAGCGATGCCACGTGCATATATATATATATATATATATATATATATATATATATATATATATATATATATATATATATATATATATATATATATATATATATATATATATATATATATATATATATATATATATATATATATATATATATATATATATATTTATATATATTTATTATATATATATAATTTTTTATATTTTTATTTATGATGGGACAAAAGGGGTGGTTATTTGAACTTTATTCTCATTCTATCCATACAAAAAGTACAAAACAAATTTCTTTACATTTCACGGTTTTTAATGGTAGGGACTATAACTTGAGATCGTCTGATCACCATAGCATTACTGCATATATCAGAAATCAGTCTCCTTTGAAGCCCAGCCACAGGCAGAGTTTAGAAGAAGCGCTGCAATGACAAGGTCTTCAACAATCACAGTGCTATAATAGCACCCCATCAGCGACTCCCGATCACAATCATATGTTGGTGCATTTTAAATCCTGCTGTTAGAGTTTGGCAGCGGGATTTAGCAGATTAACAACTGCAGGCAGAGCTCCGCTCCTTCCGTGATTGTTACTGGCAGGTCCTGGTCTGTAACACATAGCAATTACCTGCCAGTTATGGGAAAAGCTCACAACATTGAGCCGGCTCCATACACTGTACATCTACGGCAGATGTCGTGAAGGGTTTAATGAGGTTACGCAACAATAAACCAGAACTTCTTAGCCAGTGCAACTAACCACAGAGCAGCTTTCATTTTGCAGACCAGTTTATGAAAGCAGAGACGTGACTAGTTACCAAGCTAGGTTTACTACCGTTATTCCAAAAAGAAAACCCTGTCTTATACTTTTTTTTGCCCCCAAAAAAGCGCAAGGGCTTATTTTTGGAGGAGGCCTTATTCTTGGAGAATCACATTTGGGAATAAGTTAACCCCTTCCCCCCTCCCCTCCCCCCCCAAAAAACAAACAAAAAAAAAAAAACAAAAAACCACCCCCCTTCCCAGGAGACTCATACTTACCAGACCCCGGACGGCTGAGTGGCTCCGGAGTCCTCCCTGTGACCTCTCATAACACAAACACTCATACACACACATCAGATAACAGACACACACTCCATCCAGTGGTACAGAGTGTGTCCGTTACGTTATACCCTTCAGGAGCCTGTACATTCTAGCATCTACCCCGGCCACAGGGATGGGAGGAAGTCAGGTTTCCCAAGTCCTTGTGCGCCACCGCACGGCTTCTCAGGATCGGTATCGCTGGATGTGGTGAGTGTGAGCGATCTAAAAGGTGATTGTGTGTGTGATTTCATGTATGATTGTGTGTGTGTGATGTGATGTGATGTGTGCGGAGGTGCGATCACTGCAGGTCCTGCCGCTCAACGTCTGGTCAGTGTGATTGCAGGGTGTCTGATTTCTATAATGAAGTGTCCTGCAGTATCTTTAAACTATATCTGCACGAACACTTCATTATTGAACTGTGACTAGGGCTTATTTTCGGGGGAGGGCTTCTATTTAACCCTTGCACCGAAAATGCTTAAAATTCCTGCTAGGGCTTATTTTTGGGGGAGGTCTTATTTTAGGAAAAACACAGTATTACAGTTTTCATAAATTAGACCCTAAGGTTTTAAAAAGTGAGTTTCCAGGGACAGGTAGCTAAACAGGCCAGCATGCTGAGCACCTACTGCTTTAGTGTACGCGAACGCAGCATTCAGGAGTTAAAACTGTGTGCACGTGCTTGCAACACACGTTTTGGTTTAAAGAGCCAGCAGCTAGCAAGACTAGTACTGTGGTCCCTGGCAATCTGCCCAGGGGCTGCAAAAAAAAGCAATTGTGGGCCGCATGCAGCCCGTGGGCCTGAGGTTCCCCACCTCTGGTTTATGTGTAATAACTTTAACATTAATAAAAAGAGAACATTTCACAGAAATAAACAAAAAACAGACAGGTACTGCATTATATAGCAGAGGGAACTATCTCACAGCTGCAAAATCACATATAGTATGCAGCATCTGAGCTCCCCACTCCCGGTTTAAAGCAATGTTCCACAAACTCCAGTCCTCAGGGCCCCCAACAGATCACATTTTCAGGATCTCCTAAGCATTGCACAGATGATGGAATAATTAAGACATGAGAAATTGACACATTTTCTCTCACCCGTGCAATACTAAGGAAATCCTGAAAACAAGACCTGCTGGGCGCCCTGAGGACTGCAGTTTGGGAATCCGTGGCTTTCAGTGTGGACAACACTTATGTCCCAAATACATAATGGCAACATAATGTTTGGTGGGGGAAGAACACTGGTCTGGAGTCTAATGGTTTACCAATGTAGGTGGCATGAGCTGCTGAGTGATTGGCTGCAGTGCTGCTGGTGTGATGTCTCCACTGCAGCCTAAAAACAAAAACCTGAAGCAGTTGTGGTGAGGCGGTGCAGGAGCCGGGAGAGCGAATACAAGCTGTTTCCACAGCATATCACAAAAGTGATTACGCTCCTCACATTTTTGTAAATATTTTATTATATCTTTTCATACACTGAAGATCTGACACTTTGATGTAATGTACAGTAGTCAGTGTACAGCTTGTATAACGGTGTAAATTTGGTGTCTAAATAACGCCACACACAGCCATTAATATATAAACCGCCGGCAACAAAAGTGAGAACACCCCTAAGTGAAAATCACCAAATTGTGCCCAAAGTGTCAATATTTTGTGTGGTCCCTAATTATTTTCAAGCTCTGCCTTAACTCTCTGGGAAGGGAGTTCAATAGAGCTTCACAGAAGCCACTGGATCCTCTTCTACACTTCCATAATGACAACACAGAGCTGGTGGATGTTAGACTGTGATATACTGAAGCAGAGCACATTTTTGCCATTTTCACTTAGAGGTGTACTCGTTGCCAGCGGTTTTAACATTAATGGCTGTGTGTGGAATTACCGTATTTTTCGGACTATAAGGCTATGTGCGCACGCTGCGTTTTTTTGACGCTGCGTTTTCTGCTGTAAAAACGCACAAAACTGCACTTGCGGCAAAAAAACGCATAAAAAAACGCATGCGTTTTGGTGTGTTTTTGGCTGTGTTTTGCTGCGTTTTTGCTCACTGCATTTTTTTATGCGTTTTTTTATTTATTTATTTTTTTTTTTATCAGTGAACAATGCCATTAAAGATTCTTGAAAAAAACCAAACCAAAACAACAAAAAAAGGTCTGATGTCATTTCCTTCTTCAATATGTTCTTCATTCTCCACTAGTGTATGCAAGAGAGCAGACAGCAGCTGCAGAACTACAAGGCTCAGCATCCTGCATCCAGGACTGTATGCTGGAGGGAGAAGCAGGGGGAGCAGAACTACAAGGCTCAGCATGCTCCATCCAGGACTGAAAGCAGGAGTTTTTTGTCCCCCCCCCCCCAAAAAAAACAAAAAAAAGACGTGTGCTTCGCCATATGTTTGTATGCTAGCCAGGTACAGCAGGCAGGCTGCCCCCAACTCCCAGCTGCCTATTTGTACCCGATCGAAAACCAAACATATAGGGAAGCCCCCCCCTTTTTTTTTTTTTAATTATTTCATGAAATAATTAAAAAAAAAACAAAACGACGTGGGCTTCGCCCAATTTTTGAGTCCGGCCAGGTACAA